>NC_136069.1:860412268-860922376 GCF_964261635.1 Lissotriton helveticus
GTATGAGTCTCTGTATGGATGAGTAAGTGGTGTGTCAGTAGCTGTATGGGTGAGTGAGTGGTTGTGTGAGTGGCTGTATGGGTGAATGAGTTACTGTGTGAGTGGCTGGGTGAGTGAGTGGGTATGGCTGTGGTATATGGATGAGTGAGTGGGTATATCAGAGACTATAGCTGTGTGAGTGGGAGTGTGAGTGGCTGTATGGGTGAGTGAGTATGTGCATGAGAGATGTAAGTATGAGTGTGTGGGTGTTTGAGTGTATAGGTGTCTGAGTGAGTGTGAGAGTGCTGTTGGGTGAGTATGTACCTATCACTGAATGTAGAGCTGAGTGAGTACATGTGTTAATATCTTTATGAGTGAGTGAATGGGTGTGTGAGTGTCTGTATGGGTAAGTGAGTAGCTGCGTGGGTGGCTTTATGGGTGAATTGCATTGTCAGTGCATTGCTTCCCTCACTGCACAACTCCACCTGGTAGCTGTTGCACCTTGCACTTCCAGGCCTCCTCCACCCACAGGCCCCAGCCCTGGTGGTCCAGTGGTGAGCCCCTCTGCTCACCTGTTTTCCTTCTGTTTCTGCTTTTTTGCTTTTTACCTCCTGTTTCTACTTTGTTGCCTTTTGCCTTCTTGAGCTTTTCCTACTTTCCTTTTTACTATTTTGCTCTTTTTATATCATTCTCTATTTTCTTCTTAAACTGGGGCTCTGCTTCCTGCCCTTGCCGCTGCTTGTTCCCCGCAGCACCTCTCCCCTCCAGCGCCGCTTCCTGCCTCCCAGCTGTCCAGCTCTCCCCACCCCCTCCTCGCCACTACTGAATGGCGGCTGTTGCGTGGTGAAGGACCGACCTCACTGACCTTGCCAGTGCATTGCACCCCTCACCACAAAGCTCCACCTGGTAGCTGTTGCCACTTTTACTGCCAGGTCTTGGGTTCAAGGCTCTCCTCCGCCCACAGGCACCCCCCTGCATCTTAAACCTGGTGGTCCAGTGGTGAGTCTCTCTGCTTTCCTGCTTTCCTCCTGTTTCTGCTTTTTTGCATTTTGCATTCTTGCGCTTTACCTACTCTCCATTTTAATATTTTGCTCTTTTTATGTCATCCTCTACTTTCCTCTAAATCTGTGGCTCTACTTCCTGCCCTTGTTGCTGCTCATCCTCCACAGCCACACTCCCCTCCAGCACATCTTCCCTCCTCCCAGCTATCCAGAACTCCTCCTCCCCAACACTACTTAATGGCTGCTGCTGCACGGTAAATGAAAGACCTCACTGGCCTTGTCAGTGCATTGCTCCCCTCACCGCACAGCTTCACCTGGTAGCTGTTGCCCCTAGCGCTACCAAGTCTTGTGTTCGAGGCCCTCATCCACTCACAGACACCCACCTGCCTGTGATCCCTGGTGGTCCAGTGGCGAGTCTCTCTGCTTTCCTGTTTTCCTCCTTTTATGCTCGTTTTCCTTTTGCATTCTTGCACTTTTCTTTCCTTTTAACTATTTTGCTCTTCTTATATCTTCCTCTATTTTCATCTTAATTTGTGCCTCTGCTTATTGCCCTTGCTGCAGCTCAGCCCCTGCAGCCCACCCCCTTGCAGCACCACTTTATGCTTCCCAGCTGTCCAGCCCTCCCCCTCTCCAACACTACTTAATGGGGGCTACTGTGGGGTCACACCACTGGGGTGCTGAAGGCACACCAAGGGCAACCCCACCTGTGCCCATCCATGTCTGGACCACGCCCAGCGCAAACAACCCTGGTTTCCAGATATTCCACCACTACGATGCCAGCATCCTCCACGCCCTCAACACCAGATGCTCCACCTCCCGGCACCTCGCATCACCAAATGACACCCAGGGTCTATTTACCAGCCACAACTACAACTGCGTCATCACCTGCATGCACACACCAGACTCACCAACTGCACAACCCACAAGAACCAAACCTGACTGCCTCAGCTGCATCCTGCTCAACACACGCTCCCTCCACAAGCACGGCGTGGAGATCTGGGACCAGCTCGACTCCATCTCCCATGACATTGCCTTCTGCACGAAAACCAGGATTAACCCCCACATCAGCCCTGGACACCGCCACCACCATCCCTGACCGCTACAAAATCATCCACAATGACTGCACCATCCGACCCATAGGAGGCATTGCCATTGTATTCAAAAGCACCCTCCACTTCACAACCAGCTCAGACTACCATTCGACCAACATGGAGCACCTTCACTTCTAGGTCCACACCAACCACAATACCACCCTCCAAGAGATTCTCAAAGACTGACCTCCCATAACCCGTCCCCTTTTAGCGAAACCATAGTCAACTTCATTGCACTCCACGTTCTTGTCTCCACCGACTACATCCTCTTTGGCAACCTAAATTTCCACTTGGACAACCTCCATGACTGAAACACCTCATCTCTACTGGAGAACCTCGCCATCATGGTACTCAAATAACTGGTCACCTCGTCAAACCACTCAGCAGGACACACGCTCATTCCCATCTTCTCCATAAGCAACAACATCTCTGTCATCCACACCTCTGAGCTACGTTGGACTGGCCACCATTGGTCCGCTTCTCTAGCATTAAACTCACCATATACTACCACGCCTAAAGCTATCCTTGCAGAAGTTAGAACATGGTCATGGAAGACCAGCTCACCACCTCCCTAAGCAAAACCTCACCACTGACATCCAAGGACACCAATGCCTCGACACGCAATCTCCACCTGTGGATCTCCAACTGCGCCCACATTCAGGCTCCCTTCAGGAAACCATCAGGTAAGCAGCCCCCAAGAAAGTCAGCTGGGTCTCTCCTACCCTCCAAGAGTCCAGGCGCACCTGCAGACAACTCGAGAAAAGATGGAGGCGCAGCAATATCTTGGCAGACCACACAGCTTTCAAAACTGCCATCACTGCACACCACCACCTCATCAGAACAGTAAAGAAAATAGCAATAGAGGAATGCATCAAAGCCAACTCACAGAACAGCAACACACTCTTAACTGTAGTTAAAGAACTTGCCAAACCCAAGACTGAGACAGCAGGCATCCCCCTCCCAAGACCTCCGTGACCACCTTGTCCTTCTTCCACGCAAGATCAGGGAGATCTATGACAGCTTCACAACCCAAGGCCCACCCACCCCCCCTGCAACCACCGCACCCAACGGCTCTAGATCCCAGCAAACCCTGCCAAACTAGACAACCCTCACCTTTGATGACACCCTCAGGATGATGAAGAGCATCCATCGAGGAGCCCCCTAGAATCCCTGCTCTCACCACATCTTCAACAGAGCTGGCACCTCCATCGGCCCCCAACTATGCTGCACCAGCAGCTGTTCTATCGAGTCTGCCATCTTCCCTGAAGAATGGAAATACGCAGAGATTAACCCACTGCTGAAGAAAGAAATAAACCCTCTGCCGACCCAACGGACCTCAAGAACTACAGGCCCATATCTCTACTCCCCTTCCCAGCCAAAGACATCAAGGAAGCCATCAATGCCCAACTCTCTAAGTTCATCAAAACAAAGCACATCCTGGACCTCTGCCAAAAGGGCTTCAGAAGCAACCACAGCACAGAGACTGCACTCTTTGCAGCTGTAACCACATCTACATCCTTCTCGACCAAGGCAAAACTGCAGCCCTCTTCCTCTTGGACTTCTCGGCCACGGTCAACACCGTCTCCCACCACTCCCTCTGTGCAAAACTCCATGATGTTGGTATCCATGACAAAGCCATAAAATGTATCTCCTCCTTCCTCACTGGATAAACAGTGAGAGTCAGAGTTCCACAGTTCTTCTCAGAACCCAAACAGATCAGCTGCTGAGTGCCTCGGGGCTCCTCTCTGCGCCCCACCCTTCTCAACATCTACATGACCCCACTTGCTGCGATCCTCTGAAGCCACCCAGCTAATTTTCGCCCTCACCAATGAGCCCACCTCTGCCAAAAGAGCCACTTCCACAACAGGATGAAGGTGGTCACCACCTCGATGAAGGACGGATGCCTCAATCTCACCGCAGATAAGACCAAAGTCCTCATCCTGGGCTCCACCCCCTCTTCTTGGAATTATTCCTGGTGGCCTGTAGCACTTGGAACCCTCCCACACCCACTGATAATGCACAAAACCTCTGCATTATCCTAGACACCTCACTCTTAATGAATACCCAAATCAACATTGTCTCATCCCCCTGCTTCTCTGTGCTTTGCCTGCTTCAGGAGATCTTCAAGTGGATCCCCACCAAGTCCAGGAAAATGGTCACCCATGTGCTCGTCAGCAGCAGACTCGACTACAGCAATGCACTCTATGCAGGCATGTCAATAAACTCCTAAAGAAACTGCAGAACATCCAGAATGTCTCTGCCAGACTCACGCGGAACATCCCCCACCACAACCATATCACCAGTCACCTGAGGGACTTTCACTGGCTCTAAATCAACAAAACAATCACCTTCAAACTCCACATGCATGCCTACAAAGCCCTCCACAATGCCGGACCTGCATACCTCAACAACTGCCACTCCTTCTACTCACCCACCTGACATCTCTGCCAACCTGACCCTGGACACTGTCCCGCAGATCCGCAAGATCTCATCTGGAGGAAGACCCTTCTCCTACCTCACTGAGAAGACCTGGAACTCCCTACCTCTACTCCTCAGGCAATCACCATCACTGCCTCAATTCAGGAAGGACCTCTCATCAACTGAACTACAGACCTCTCCAGAGCACTTTGAGACTCTTTTGAGTGAGTAGTCATGCTTTGCAAGAAACCTGATTAACTGATTGATTGAGTGAGTAGGTGTGTGAGTAGCTGTATGGGCGAGCGACTCACTGTATGAGTGGGTGTGTGAGTGCCTATATCACTGGGTGTGTGAGTGGCTGCTTTGATGAGTGAGTGGGTATATGAGTGGATGTATGGCTGAGTAGCTCTGTTAGTGGCTGTATAGGAGAATAAGTGAGGGTATGAGTATCTGTAAGGGTTAGTGTGTTACTGTAAGAGGGGCTCTATGGTGTATTTGTTGGTATGTGAGTAGTTTTGTGGGTGAGTGAGTAGTTGTATAAATGGCTATATGAGTGACTGAATGGGTGTCAGTGGCTCTATGGATGAGTGAGTGGGCGTGTAGGAACTTGTATGGGCCTGTGACTGGGTATGTAAGTAGTTGTGTGGGTGTGGGTGTCTGGGAGGTTGTATGGGGTGTGAATGTGGGTGTGAGTAGTTCAGTGGATGAAGTCATCAGTGATGTTATTTGAGATGTCATCAGTGGAGTGAAATCTGAGCCTAACTATAACATCCCTGTGGTCTTTTGTTTATTAGTGACTTTCTAATGTTTTTTTATTCTATTTCCTAACTATAATGTCACTGTCACCTTTGTTTTTTCCAGTGAATTTAAAAGATTTTTCAAGTTGTTTTTTAAAATTTATTATTTCACTGAAAAACCAAAGGTTAAAGTAATGTTATAGTTAGGTGAATTTCTCAGTGACAATATTAATGTTTTGTACTAAAGAAACACTAAATAATCTGCAGTTAAAGCTAGCGGTGTTTGAGCCCCCGCCATATACTGCTTAAGCATCACTCATGACATATTCTACATCATTTTTTACTTCACTGATGACATTTCAAATTACATCATTGATGACATCACTGAATACATCTTTCAAGCTTTGTTTTCCCCCTTATTGGTCTATATATTAGTATGACCTTAGAGGCCTGACAGTGAGAACAAGATAGCTTAGGAAAATATCAGCCATCATTACTGCCATAACAGACACAACTCCCTTAAGTGAAAAAAGCATGCACTATGTGCAACATTGACCCTACACCATTCACTTAACAGGTAACATAGTTCACATTAACAATCATCCACAGATATATGGAAAATCCTCATAGAGAATGGTGTTCAATCGGTACAAAACTGTTCAGAGAAAGCCAAGTTCCTAAACATTGTTAATATGAATTTCAAAACAAATAACCTACTACAGCCAGCTTTTATCTGTATCAAACACCTGAAACTCACCGAACCTACATTGAGAAATGAAGTTGGTACCAGTAGAGAACTGGTACTGTAAACAGTGCTTTTTCTATGGAGTGAGTTTACTTTTTAACACACTGTTTGCAAAGAGTGACACTTTCAGAAGAAGCACACCACATAGTATTAAAAAGTATCTAGTAAGAACAGTGTACACTCTATGCAAAAGTTGTCAAAAAAGACACAATTTGCAAAAAATAACCAATATGTGAAGATGCTTAACATCCTACTACCTGCAACCTTTATACTGTTGTGATAACCTTACAGATATCCCATCTCCTCAAGCAAAAAGAGCACATGTATACAGATTCGTTCCTGGTGCATACAGTCTTCTACGTGTTGTGGAAACTGTCATGCTGGCACAATTCTGTCTAATAGCTCAAGGCTGCTTACGAAAGTTAGTATCTACTATGTAAACTTTTACTCCTGTTGAAAACATTGTATGCAGTACCAAAAAACTTGTTTGGAACATAAAGACACAAGTCAACTGCCACTTGCACCCAGAGTTACTCTTAAATACAAGGATTATTAGCATGTTCAGTAACTCTACACACCTATGATGCATTAGGAGCAGATGTATTTTGGAAAGATTTACACCCAGTAGTTCGACCCAGGCTGTACAAAATTAGGTACACAATTAATATGGTATTTACCTGCCACTATGTAAACTATAAATACTAACTAGCACACTCATTGAATGATGTTATTTTAGATGTCATCAGTGATGTCATAAATGATATCATAAAACATGCCATGAATGATGTCATATCTGTGGTCATACGCAGTGCATGACATGGGTGCAAGGTATAGCTAGCGCTGCTAACTATAACTGCAGAATTTCTATGATTTTTTTGGTTCACACATTAATGTTGTCTCTGAGTAATTCACCTAATTATAACGTTACTTTAACCTTGGTTTTTTCAGTTCAGATAGATAGATATATAGATAGATAGATAGATAGATAGGTAGATTGATCCCAGGGTGTCAAAGAGCTGAAGAAAATGATTCTATCATTTCTCAAACCGTTTATACATTTTAATTTTTTTGTCTCTGGGAAGATGAAAGTTAGAATTGATCCCTCTGCGATTGAAACCTGGGCCCTACAGGTTCCACACACATCTAATGCTCTATATGAACTCACTAGGCCGAATATATGTTCCTTTCCCGCATTCATTTTCCCCGCAGGGAATCACAACGTGGTCGTCACAATGACCGCGTTGTGAATCCGCATACCTTTACTCCGCAAGTCGGAACAACGACTTGCGGAGATGGGGTGCTGGAAGTTGGCATAGTATAATTTACTATTCCAACTCCAGTCAGTGTGGACACTAGGGAAGGTGTTGGATTTTAAATCCATACCCCCCTCCCAAGTCGTTGTTCCAATTTGCGGAGTAATGGCATGCGGAATCACAACGCGGTTGTTGTAACGACCGCGTTGTGATGCCCTGCGGGGAAAATGAATTGTGTTAAACGCAGTTTACCCACTAGGCCACCTTAGGACCTGCGAATTTAAACCTATCAAAGGGTGCAGCACTAGACAACTATTACCTCCGGTCATGAACTTTTTTTCTTTCATCCGAGACTATGACGCATGATCTAAAGGTACAATGTTATGGCCTTGCCTCAGTACCTTAAAACATTTTTAATGCCTGCACCTGGTATCAAACTCACCATTTTCTGAAGCCTCTGAGGTTCATAAATAGTATATTGATGAAAGCGGATGATTTTGGAATACTTCGCTAAGTTTTATACCCCTCAGAGGGTTAATAACTTATGCCCCCTTCAGTAAAGGCCCCACCCAAGCTTGGTGGGGATATTACTCCATTGCAGTAGCAGTCAGCCATCACTGTATACTCTGATGAACCCCTTAAGTAATTTTCACAGGCCTGTATTCTTTATTTAAATGTTCCAGAAATCATAGGGTTAATGCAGTGGTGGCTGACTCGGAATAGGGATAATGCGGCGGGGGAGGGTTGAAAAAAACACGAAATAAACTTACCTTCTTCTTCGCCACTGCATGTCTTTCCTCCGTTTTCTTCTCTTGCACCAGAGGCACCCAAGGTTTTGCACTTTGCCAGCCAATCATGACACTGCGCTGTTTGATCACTCAGGCAGTACCTGGAAGACTAGGCATGTTCTCTACTGGGCTGTGCAACACAGTCCAGTGAAGAACATTTCAAGTGTGCTTGACTGTTTGTCCGGCCCCAGGGGGCAGGTCAAGCCATCATGTGCACTTATGGAGGAAGAGTAAACCTCTCCAGCTTAATCTGTTGGTGGGTGCCCAGCCCCACCCTCCCCAACCTAGCTAGAGTCGCAAAGAAAAATAAAATTAAAATAGCTTCTTGTTATTATCATTTCATTTTTATTTTCCACTGATCAACAAGCAGTGGGGTAACGCTTCTCCACCTTAGCGGAGGAGCTGCTACTAGGTTCCTGTCATTTCACTGTTGAATGCAAACAAATGTTTTTTTCTACATTTATAAATTCATAGAAGTACAGGATCCATCGGAGTGTGTATTCTAGTTTTCATCAATAACACACATTTTTTTTAAAATGGTGGCCTCCTTACAGTTTTACTGGATTTGGAGAGGACGGATTGGATATATAGCAGGCTTGTCACTCTATGTACACAAGTTTAGTAGAGCAGAGAGGTTGACCTGCCCCCTACATTTTATACAAGGCACCAGCACTGCGAAGCAGCAGCAGTGGCATCTGTGCACTATACAAATGCCAAGAACAGTGATGTTAAGCAATTAGGGTCCCATTTGTGAAAACTTCTGTAACCTACTTATTTCTCTGTCATACCTGTTAGGATTATTCATAAAAGCTTTCCACTGAAAACACATAACTCACAGGTGTAAAAAGAAAGTAGCGTGAGTGATACTCACTGCATCATTAAGACTGTCTAAGGGTAAGATAGGAGACGTATTTAACTTCTCAAATCAGATTTCTTGGCATTTTAAATATTTTTCCATAAAATGTCTTTCTTGTCATGGGATGTGTGAAGATGTGAAGCATCAAGGCTTGCAACTCTGCATATTTTTTAAAATACCAGTAGCTATGCAAAAGGAGTAGCTATCGATGCTTTATTTAAAGCTGCTCGCAGCAAATGGGAGACTAGCAGTACACAGCAGCTAGCCATTCCGTTCTCTGCTGAGAACCCCACGACCACCCAGGGAGAACAGCATTGGGGAGAGCCCAACCAAGGGTCTGACTTGGCTCAGATAGCCAAAGCTCAAACTAAGCCATCACAAGATATACATTAGATACATTCATGGAATCTATCTATCTATCTATCTATCTATCTATCTATATATATATTCACTGAAAAAACCATAGGTTATAGACCATATATAGTTAGGAATTAGCATTTAAAAAACCTTATTTTACTCACACAAAACCATTGAAATTCCATATATAGTTAGTTGCACTAACTATATATTGCGCACCCGCAATCCACTGCTGATGATGTCACATATTACATCATTCATGACATGGTCAGTGACATCACTGATGACATCACTGATGACATCTCAAATGACATCACTGATGACATCTCACTTGACATCAATGATCACATCACTGATGATATCATTCATGTGACAATACAATGCATCTCCTCACATTTTAATATAACCTCTGTTTCACCCAGTGTTAAAAACAGAGTATAATTTTTGAAACCATTGACACACCAATACTAGTTACTACATACGTACTCACTGATTCCTACGTCTACACACACATTCACTCATTCACCCATACAATCATTCATACATACAATCACTCATGTTTACAACACAATCATATGCACTCATACACCTATACAGACACTCACACTCTGCCACTCATCCATGGAGTTACTCACACACCTAGTCAGTCCTGTAAAGAATCAATCACACTTCCATTTTCTACTCTATACAGTTAAACATAGAGCACCTTACGTTTTCAACCATATACTAACACATACTTACTCTCTTATACAATCATTGATACAAGTACACATTGATCTGTACAGAGTCACACACCTCCCATCCAGCCACACACACACTCAGTCTCCCATGCAAATACTTGGGCAATCAATCAATAACCCATATAGTTACTCATATAGCTACTGATCAACACATGCAGCAGTTTACAGAACAACAGACATAATGATGCACAAATTAAGACAGTTTAGTCACTAACCCATGCACTCAGTGAGACACATTTAATCACTCACTCATACATTCAGTCATGCACCTACTAAATCCTTCGTCCAGACACTTATACATCCACTCATTCTTCAATATGTAAGACATATTTTAACTTTACAGAAACATAGTCACTGGATGTTGTCATCAGTGATGTCATCAGTGATGTCATTTGAGATGTCATCAGTGATGTCATCAGTGATGTCACTGACCATGTCATGAATGATGTAATATGTGACATCATCAGCAGTGGATTGCGGGTGCGCAATATATAGTTAGTGCAACTAACTATATATGGAATTTCAATGGTTTTGTGTGAGTAAAATAAGGTTTTTTAAATGCTAATTCCTAACTATATATGGTCTATAACCTATGGTTTTTTCAGTGAATTTTCAAGGTTTTGTAAATGCTAATTCCTAACTATATATGGTCTATAACCTATGGTTTTTTCAGTGAATTTCAATGGTTTTTTAATAGCAAATATCATAAGCTGTCGAATGTCAAGTACGTGGTAAGAATTTTTTTTTTCGTGTTTATGCACACTGATCTGCTTTGATTGCTGCCCCCCACCCCTCATTTCTATTAGGAGTACTCTCTCTTTGCAGATAGTGAAGGGTAGTTAACGCAGCCCTTTCCCCCTTTGTAATCCGTCGTGCCTGCTTCTCTCTCCATTTGATTGATTGTTCTCTTTGGTTCATTCTCTATTTACAAACAAGCACAGAGTCGCAATACTCTGTTTAGTCTTTGCAGATAGCGAAAAATCGTGTAAAAAAACAAAAGGAATCGAGCAAAATCAGTAGGCCACTAATGGGATCTCTTTTGACCTCGCTAAAATAGAAATATTAGGAACAACCTGTTGAAAATAGCAATGCGTATGTATATAAGCGGCGTTCATTTGTGTTCACAGTACCCCTTGTTGATTGTTTCAATCGAGCATTGAATTGTTCGAAGTTAATTCTCTTAACGATCTTCTCTACCTGCAAACGAGGAAGAATAGGAATATTCTATCTCCCTTTGCAGATAGTGAAGGGTAGGTAACGCAAGCCTTTAACACGTCGTACCTATTTCATTCCTCATTGATTGATTGATTGTCCGAACATTGACTGTTTGGGAATTAGTTCTTTTTGGAGGTATTCCCTGTTTGCAAATAAACGTAGGAAAATCTTTGCAAGTAGTGAAAGGGTACGTAATGCGGACCGTTCTCCCCCGTTGTAATCTGTCATGCCTATCTACTCCCCACTGATTGATGCACCTTTTTCACCCGGACCATTTACTAGAGATACGTCATCTGGCCCGACCAGAGAGCACCCCTAGTGAAAAGGACATATGCAATAATAACGAAGTGATCACTGTATCCTGTTAACAGAAACTTTACCATGAAACAACCTGGAAAGAAAAAAATAGGAAAACGAAAATCAGTAGGCCACTGATGAACATGAACTTTTATTAAACAACGAACAAAGAAACGATAACATAACGTAATGATAAAACCTATTAATGTCCTAGAAACAAGAAAACGTTAAAATATGCCAGTGGTGAGAGACCAGAAAAACAGTAAGAGAAACCAAATCACCCCTCGCTGTCCCACCGCCTGCCACGCCAAAAAAATCGATAGACTAGGGAAAATGCAAGTCAGTAGAACATCCACCCCCACTCTGGAAACTTCCAAGGTGGGGCAGGGTTCCGGCTACGCCCAGCCGGGAGCAGCCCATATAAGGCAGGTCCTGCTGCCACGCCTCGGCCAGGAGATCCTAACGTAGGGTGTAGCCGGAGGAGAGGCCGAGACCAGCGGGACCCGGCCAGGGGATTGCCTTTACAACGCTGAACAGTTGCAGGGGGGGGGAATGTCTCCTCGACCCTCCCCTCTCTCTCCCAGTCCGGCCGCGGTGGCCCTTGAGAGTTGCAGGTAGTCCCGCCACATGCTCTTCCGGTCCGACCACCAACGGTCGGGGGGCCGAGGCCGACGGGATCCGGCTGCAGCCGATAAACCAAGAAACCCGTTCATGGGGCCAGAGCCAGGGGCGTCCGGCCGACATCCACCGGAAGCCCGGCCCGAAGACGGACGGGACACTTCTTTCTTTTATAATGGCTGCGACAACACTGGAGGGGGATGTCTTGCACATGCCTCCGACCCCCCCCTCGTCCTCATCGCCTGGTCCGGCCATAACAAATCTCAAGCGAGACGCCGTGGGGTGCACTGGGAGGGAGAGACGGTGCGAACAGGCCTCTCCCGCCTCCCCAGGTGGAGGCTTCCCAGCTGCACCCTCAGCGCTCCAGGCGGTGGCATCCTAACAACTACAGTGCTGCACAGTTTCGGAACGACCTAGATAACGGTTCTTCCACTGTGGCCATGCTGCAACGTCTCGCCCGGCAGGGTGGAGCCCGTCCGCTCATGTGACCCCGCGATCGCCGGTAGCTGCCGAACTCTCAAAATGGCGGTCGACCTGGCAAGAGCGGGCCCAACATAAAGAAATGGCCCGGTCACTGGTTGACTCCACCACCGTAGTCCTCCACGACCTTGAAGATTCTAGAGGAGCCGCGGGAGTCTCCGACCCCCGATGGGGAATGACTGCCATGATCGCCCGTGGAGTGACGAAACTGTATCCGCGGGACGTCGGCGCTCCCATGCTGGCGCCAGCCTCACTTTGAATTACTACAATCCTGCAGACCTTACTTCCGGTGAAAGCACAGTGTGACCCGGTAGGAAAAATTATTGCACCCCCTCCCCTTTTTGACTGATAGTTCAAACCACCGATCCTTTCCTTTGCCCTTTTAACGGAACTTTGGACTGCCTCCCCCTCTTTTACATTTTCTAGAGAAAACAAAACATTAACCACTACATTAGCATAGCAGTTGACACCAGAACTGTTTTCAAATTGAAAACCAACAACATCTTCAACAGAATCCTTTTTGTTTCTGCTGTGACCCTGCTACAGCACAGGCATTGTCCCCAGCAGTAATTCTGCAATGCCGGTAAGAATAGCTGTGGTGCCTACTGGACTCACTCACCCCCGCGGCGCCCCACGCCGTTTTTTGCTGGGCGGCAACTTACTAGACATCACTTTCGTGCCATCTAGATTTCAGCGCGTTCTGCTGCCTTGGAACTATTCGCACAACAGACCGCTACTGACAAGAATATTTCATTATTGGTGCTGTCAATTTCAATAAATCTATTGGATAATTAAAAAGAAATTGCCACGGTCTCTTCGTTGTTTAAATGTTTTTACTGTTTTTGTTTTGTTGTATATATTTATATGTTATTAAAGTTTTATATTCCTACTACTTTGTTGGAGTGCTATATATTTTTAATGTGACACATAATTGTAAAAACTTTGATGTACAAAGAGTCATTCCTGGAATCTTCCGCTTCAGGCTCGGTCCCCTCCCCAATCACAATACAGGATGGTTTTCAGATAGTAGGAACGCGTGTGCTGTGACGGATCACATCGGGTGTGGGCCTTGATCTACTATAACTCCTTTGAAGAGGGGTGATTCTTTACAGCTGGGGCCATAAACTACATCTGCAGGGCTAGCTGATAGCCTAGGACCGGCCTGGACATTCGGACACAGAGGAAGAGGAGTGTCAGAGGGTGCGGTAGTGAATAGGGCGAAAGGGAGGTGTCGGGCGGGCACAGAGTGTGATTCTCAGGGAAGAGCAGCGCAGATGGGGGAAGGTTTATTGCCCATGCATAAGACAGAGAGCGGTGGTGACCAGTGCCTGGGGGAGATGCTTACGAGGGTGAGGAGCCATGCTACGAATCGACAGCGTGCAGAGAGTGGGTCTGGTCAAGACATCTAAAATGGCTGCCGTGCACGACAAAAGTGTGGCATTTCAAAAAAGGCAAGATGGCGCAGACAATGTTTTTCAACACTTCCTCATTTCCTTCGAATCGAACGTTAACAGACGTTGGGGCATATTACCAAAGTTAAGCGATATTTATCGCTAACGATGCTTACCAACCAATTTTTTACCACTAAGCATCGTCAGAAATTATCGAAGATAAACCTTACTATTATCAAGGTTTATCGCAAATGCGATAATAAACGGCCGCAATGCATGAATATCGCTAAAAAGTCAGCGATATTCATGCATTACCGAGCTAATACTCTTAGCCATGTTATCCACCTCCCATTGGATAACATGGCTAAGAACTGCTCAGGGCAGGTGTTACTTTTTGGAGATATTCGCGCTTAGCGCGAATATCTCCAAAAGTTGGTAATAGGAGATAGATATCTTGCATGTTGTAATGCAAGTTATTGTGGTATATGGAACTCATACCATAATCTCTCAGGAAAGCAGAAACTGATCCTTTTGGGACCGCCTAAAAAGGCCTAGGGGGTGAGGAGTACTCTACTTTGCCCCCTTTTCACGTTCCGAACTATTTTATTTTACTCTCTTCTGTAATTACACAAAATACCAGCGATAAGATGCATCGGAGACACACAGTGAGAGAAAGGAGGCCGGAGATGAAGAAGACATGTCAAATACACATTGGAGATAATATAGTGGCAGAAGGGAAGTAAATATGAGTAAACTTACCATGTAACATAAAAATGTTGCACTCTATACTATAAGTCTCATTTTATACTACAATCACTTCGCTACAACCTCATAAATTAAAAATAAAAATAAATAATGTCTCAAACAATTTTTGATTTCTAAATATAAATTTATTCTTCAGAATTTTCTAAATTTGAAACAACTAGTAACATGTCCTCATCAGTAATTTCCTCTTCAATCATCTCATCTGGAATCTCCTCATTAAAAGTCTGCAATGATGATTCTTGTAACTCTATGGTCTCCAAACACTCGATAAATTCGCCATCAAGAGATTGATCAAAAAAATCATTCAAGTCATCTCCTCCTTCTGACAATATTTCATTATTGGTGCTGTCCATTTCAATCAATGTAGTGGAATCATTCAAGTCATCTCCTCGTGACAATATTTCATTATTGGTGCTCTCAATTTCAATCAATGTAGTGGAATCATTCAAGTCATCTCCTCCTTGTGACAATATTTCATTATTGGTGCTGTCCATTTCAATCAATCTAATGGAATCATACAAGCCATCTCCTCCTTGTGACAATATTTCATTATTGGTGCTCTCAATTTCAATCAATGTAGTGGAATCATTCAAGTCATCTCCTTGTGACAATATTTCATTCTTGGTGCTGTCCATTTCAATCAATCTAATGGAATCATACAAGTCATGTCCTCCTTGTGACAATATTTCATTATTGGTGCTCTCAATTTCAATCAATGTAGTGGACAATTCAAAAGAAATTGCCACGGTCTCTTCATTGTGAGCCATTTTATTTTGAAATTGCTTGCTGTAAATTGCAGAAAAAAATAATCACTTTCATTTATCGTTTTTAGTAATACATAATATAAAACTAACTTCATCAAGTATTTAGTATAACAGAAGGACTGCAAATAAATAACAGAAAACATTTTTCAAATTATCTTCAAGTGTACAACATAGTTCCCCTTACAAATTAACAACTCACCTTTTTAAAAGTAGCAGAAGTGTTAGTACTGTGTAAATCAAACACCAGAAATTCACCACCAAAAATTCCTCACAAATGTACCTCAGACAGTAGTATCACAAAATGGCTGTGGTTTCCTCTCATTTGACATATATACATAACCAATTAACTTTCATCACACACAAATACAAAACCAAAGTAACATTTTAATTGGTTCTAAATTTCAACACTTTCAAATGTGTTTTCCCCATGCAATTTTCCATAGGACATTTACATACGTCTACAGCCTGAATGGCTGAACGGAATTACACCAAACTTGGCAAAATGGTACATCAAACCTAAGAGGTCAGGAATGATCTACTATGCCCCCTTATGGTCATTTCCCCCTTCGCTTTGGCCTCCTCTTGTCTCTCAATCCTACCGAGGGACAAGATGGCGGCCGCTACGGACTGTTTGGAATGTTGACAGACGCCGGAGAACCAATCAGCTTCGCAAAGCTCCGTAACGCGAAAAGTACGCGAAGCGGAGCGCTGTTACAGATATATATCTTTTTTTCAACGTTAATTTCTCAAAATCCACTGGAGCACATATATTGAGACCTAGCAAAGGCACATCGGGCTACCAGTCCCTAATATTTTGCCAAGTTTCGTGCAAATCCATTCAGCCGTTCGATTATTATTATTTTGTTTTTTTTTTGCCCCGCGGGGCCCTTTTAAAACCTCCACATCAAACCTAGGGGGTCAGCGAGGATCTACTATGCCCCCTTATAGTTATTTCCCCCTTTGTTTTGACCTCCTCTTGTCTCTCGATCCTACCGAGAGACAAGATGGCGGCCGCTACGGACTGTTTGGAATGTTGACAGACGCCGGAGAACCAATCAGCTTCGCTTCACAAAGCTCCGTTGCGCGAAAAGTCCGCGAACCAGAGCGCTAACCGGTCCGCTGTTACAGATATATATCTTTTTTTAAACGTTAATTTCTCAAAATCCACTGGAGCACATATATTGAGACCTACAAAAGGCACATCGGGCTACCAGTCCCTACAATTTTGCCAAGTTTCGTGCAAATCCATTCAGCCGTTCGGGCTAAAAGTGAGGCCAACCGCCCTATGGAAAACTCAATGTTAAAAACACGTTTTGGGACCCCCCTTTTTTCTCGGCCCCCACTGGACGAACCCCCCCCAAATTTTCAAGGGCTGCTCAGAAACAAAATGTGCCATTTTCCTGAAAATTTCAGCCGATTCCGTCCACAAACGCCAAAGTTATTAGACATAGAATTTTCAAAAAACCCATAGAGAAAAAATCCTAACTATATATACCTACTGGCGACCGCCAGTAGGTAATATATATATAGGGAGAGAACTCCGTCGCTCTCACGCTGCAGCCTCCCTCCTGAACAGCATGCAGGAACGGACACGGACCATGCTAATTGCATACCAACATTTTATTCCAATGCTGTTGCCATAACGTTTTGGCTCCGTTGAGCCTTGATCACATGACAACGTGATTAGGTGATACACCCATTTTTAAAGTGCAAGTGCTAACAATTCATTGGGTCACTAGGAGTAGACATAGAAAACAGATTTAAAAATGTCATTTTTACATTTCAAATTTGCAATAATAATAAATATTAAATATAGTAGTAGGAAAAAACCTAATAAATCATGGTAAAATACCAAGTAGTCAAGAAATGTCGCTGAACTAACAAATCATTCCCATTTACATATTTACATGTGCAAAAAACGTTAGTATTGTGCAAACAGTGGTACAATTTATCACAATGCAATATACATGAGTACCTTGAAGAAAATATACACATATCTTTACCAATGCATTAAGATGGACATAAAATATGCACAAATTATAGTGATTTCTCCTAATGATACCTCTAATTGTACCGAAAGAAGTACTTCACCTATGGTCTATATCCAAGTTTAAGACATTGCCAGTATTGGTTGTTATTAAAATAGGGGACCAATCCCCCTTGATTTTGTACTACCATAAAGGTGGCCCATATATCCACACATAATAAGCATTAATTTCACACAGGACAATTCTGAGTTAAATCCCATTGCATACTACAGTACTGTTCATATCTAACTTCTGCTTGCAACCCATCCATAAAGTGCTAAAATCCCACAATGTGTTAAAAAGTGAATGATGTGTGAGTAAAATGATTAAAACTAATTGCACTATTAGGTCTACAGATTTCAACTCCCTTAAGACAGACTGAGCCCAGTTCTGTCTGAGTTGATAAATCTGCACTGCAAGTGGTCCCAAATAATAACTAACGCAAGATTCAAAAAGAGTTGTTTAGCTTATTTTGTACAAATCACATAACAGCTTAGAAAATGTCACAACTTCATGCACCCCAATATATAAATAAGATATGTGCATTAAGAGATCAATGCATAATTTCAAATCATTGACATGATGTAGCTGTGAGGGGATTATACCATGTGTCTTATTAATTACAGCTCAGACACGATATTGTAAAGAATATCAGAGAGAATATTGTACACTACTTTGAAGGCTAATCAATTACCATCAGTAAATAGCGAGGCCCAGATCCAATTCAATCGATGGAGCCCACCATGTACTAACTGCACAAATAAATTCCTAACAGTCAAAGATAAAAATACAATAATATGTATCATATTAAAACAATACATAATAATCAAAAATAGTAAAAACTATTTAAAACAATAAATACTGAATGTTTTGCCCTAAAATGTACCCTAAATACACCTACCAACTTCCAACTTCTAATATAGACAGCTGTAAAGATCCTCTGTGAGGTTGAGTCCCCCAAGTTGTTTGGTGTCTAATTGTAGGATATATTTGGTTTCTAATTTGCACAGTTTAGACTCTCTATTGCCACCCCGCCTGCTGGCTCTCACTGTGTCAATAACATAGTACTGGAGCCCCTTGTTATTGCTTTGATGGTATTCTTTGTAGTGCCTAGCTACCGGGTATGTATTATCCGGATTAGGTATTGCTCTCAGGTGTTGTAATATACGTTTATGTACTGGGAGCTTGGTGCTCCCTACATACCGGAGGGCACAGGGACATTCAAGGATGTATACCGCATACTCGGTCTTACATGTAAGGACCTTGCTTATCTGATGTTCTCTGTTGCTGAATCCATCCCTGAACATCTTCCTGGTTGTCCCATGGGTGCATGATTTACAAGTTTTACACTTGTAAAAACCACTGTTGGTTTGCAACCATGATGTTTTTTCTAGGACTTCAGGGCTCGTGTCAACCAGTATGTCCCTCATAGAGTGGGATATTCCAATCAACATAAGGATTTATGTAAAATCATTAACAACAGTTGGCCAATTGTACTTAAGGATCCGGTTATTGGCAACTCACTTCCAAAGAAGGCATCTATTACCTACAGTCGGCCTCCCTCTATGAGGGACATACTGGTTGACACGAGCCCTGAAGTCCGGATAATACATACCCGGTAGCTAGGCACTACAAAGAATACCATCAAAGCAATAACAAGGGGCTCCAGTACTATGTTATTGACACAGTGAGAGCCAGCAGGCGGGGTGGCAATAGAGAGTCTAAACCTACTTGTGCTGGCTACACAGTCTCCTTAGGCGAATCATTTCGCCATAAGGAATGCTCATTATTAAGTGAGCTGGATGTGTGCTGCCTGCATGGAGGGTGGTGTTCCCAGCGGTACTCTTTCTATACCGTCGGGTCTCAAGTTTGTTCCCGCTGACATACACCTCTGTGTCCAAGAAGGGCACCTGCGCTTGACTAAAAGTGGCTGTGAAGTTAAGATTATATTTGTTCTCATTAATTTTTTCCACAAAATCCAAAGCCTCCTCCTGGCTGCCACTCCATACCACAAATAAATCATCGATGAAGCGGTACCATGCTACCACTTTACTCCATCACCTCACGGAAATCCGCCATGAGGACCAGTTTCTCCCAAGCTCCCATTTGCAAACAGGCATAGCTTGGAGAGAAACTGGCCCCCATCGCTACTCCCTGCAATTGTCCGTACAATAAATTGTTGTACATAAATGTATTGTTCTCAAGACAAAATTCATTAATTAGCACCAGCATAGCACTATATTTGTCAAAAACTGCATCCCCGCGTGACAAATAGTATTTCACCTCAGCTAATCTAGTCAGAGTGCCTAATACTTGTGTATAAAGCTGTTACATCAAGTGCAATCATCCAAAAGTTATCATGCCAATCTACATTTTGCAATTTGAACAAGAAACCCCATGTATCCTGTATATACGAGTCTAGGGACTTGACATAACCTTGCAAAAAATAATCAATATACACCGATGTATTCTCGAGTAGTCCCCCTCTGGCTGAGATAATAGGTCTGCCGGGGAGATTTGCCCCATTTATATATATATATATATATATTACCTACCGGCGATAGCCAGTAGGTATATATAGTTAGGATTGTTTTCCATAGGGAAATCGCAACATTCTATTGGGAAGCCCAATGTAGCCCAATGTAGCCCAAAGATGGCCACCAGAGACAAAAAAAAAAAACAAATGTAGCCCAAATATCAGCCAGATGTAGCCCAACTATAGCCCAATGACAGAATGTCCCAGAGTGTTCTAAAGAACAACTACAACGCTAACAGTCTTAATTATGACAAAAGTATGGCACACCTGAAGTCATCTTGATTGGAATAAAGTGGTAACACTTAATACATTTAATTTGAAAAGGAACAAAATGAGGGGTTTCATTTTGCCATAGAAATTTTATTACCTACTGGCGATAGCCAGTAGGTATATATAGTTAGGATTGTTTTCCATAGGGAAATCGCAACATTCTATTGGAAATAACTTTGGCGCCGGATGAGGAATCTTCCTGAAATTTTCCTTAACTTTGCCTCGCGGCGCTCCGCTCCTTCCCTGTAAGTTTGGGGGGGATTCGTCAAGCGGGGCCGAGATCAAAGGGGGGTCCCAAAACGTGTTTTCCCCATGTTAATTTCCATAGGGCGGTTGGACTCACTTTTAGCCCGAACGGCTGAATGGTTTTCCACCAAACTTGGCAAAATTGTAGGGACTGGTAGCCCGATGTGCCTTTGCTATGTCTCAAGATATGTGCTCCAGTGGTTTGTACGAAAATTAACTTTGAAAAAATATATATTGGGCTACATTGGGCTGTATATATGTTAGAGCCCAAATGTAGCCCAATGTAGCCCAATGTAGCCCAATGTAGCCCAAAGATGGCCACCAGAGACAAAAAAAAAAATGTAGCCCAAATATCAGCCAGATGTAGCCCAACTATAGCCCAATGACACAATGTCCCAGAGTGTTCTAAAGAACAACTAGAGCGCTAACAGTCTTCCTTATGTCAAAAGTATGGCACACCTGAAGTCATCTTGATTGGAATACAGTGTTAACACTTAAAACCTTTAATTTGCAAAGGAACAAAATGACAGGGTTTATTTTGCCATAGAAATTATGATTAGTGCTGAAGAAAGAAAAATTAGGGCACATTTTGAGTGACTTCTCAAATCCTCTTATATTTCATTAAAAAAATTCTGATATGCAGTCTCCCAAGATGGCCACCAGAGACAAAAGAGCCCAAATGTAGCCCAAATATCAGCCAGATGTAGCCCAACTATAGCCCAATGACAGAATGTCCCAGAGTGTTCTAAAGAACAACTAGAACGCTAACAGTCTTACTTATGACAAAAGTATGGCACACCTGAAGTCATCTTGATTGGAATAAAGTGGTAACACTTAATACATTTAATTTGAAAAGAAAAAAAATGAGGGGTTTCATTTTGCCATAGAAATTTTATTACCTACTGGCGATAGCCAGTAGGTATATATAGTTAGGATTGTTTTCCATAGGAAAATCGCAACATTCTATTGGGAATAACTTTGGCGCCGGTTGAGGAATCTTCCTGAAATTTTCCTTAACTTTGCCTCGCGGCGCTCTGCTCCTTCCCTGAAAGTTTGGGGGGGATTCGTCAAGCGGGGGCCGAGATAAAAGGGGGGTCTCAAAACGTGTTTTCCCCATGTTAATTTCCGTAGGGCGGTTGGACTCACTTTTAGCCCGAACGGCTGAATGGTTTTCCACCAAACTTGGCAAAATTGTAGGGACTGGTAGCCCGATGTGCCTTTGCTATGTCTCAAGATATGTGCTCCAGTGGTTTTTACGAAAATTAACTTTGAAAAAATATATATTGGGCTACATTGGGCTATATATATGGTATAGCCCATATGTAGCCCAATGTAGCCCAAAGATGGCCACCAGAGACAAAAAAAACAAATGTAGCCCAAATATCAGCCAGATTCAGCCCAACTATAGCCCAATGACAGAATGTCCCAGAGTGTTCTAAAGAACAACTAGAACGCTAACAGTCTTACTTATGACAAAAGTATGGCACACCTGAAGTCATCTTGATTGGAATAAAGTGTTAACACTTAAAACATTTAATTTGCAAAGGAAAAAAATGAGGGGGTTCATTTTGCCATAGAAATTATGATTAGTGCTGAAGAAAGAAAAATTAGGGCACATTTTGAGTGACTTCTCAAATCCTCTTATATTTCATTAAAAAAATTCTGATATGCAGTCTCCCAAGATGGCCACCAGAGACAAAAGAGCCCAAATGTAGCCCAAATATCAGCCAGATGTAGCCCAACTATAGCCCAATGACAGAATGTCCCAGAGTGTTCTAAAGAACAACTAGAATGCTAACAGTCTTACTTATGACAAAAGTATGGCACACCTGAAGTCATCTTGATTGGAATAAAGTGGTAAGACTTAATACATTTAATTTGAAAAGGAACAAAATGAGGGGTTTCATTTTGCCATAGAAATATTATGTATATATATATATATTCACCGAAAAAACCATAGGTTACAACCCAGTTATAGTTAGGAATTAGCATTTAATAAACCTTTTAAATTCACTGAAAAAACCATAGGTTTCAGGCCTTATATAGTTAGGAATCAGCATTTAAAAAACCTGTGAAATTCACTGAAAAAACCATAGGTTTCAGGCCTTATATAGTTAGGAATTAGCATTTAAAAAAACCTTTGAAATTCACTGAAAAAAACCATAGGTTTCAGGAGTTATATATTTACGAATTCGTTTTTAAAAAACCTTTGAAATTCACTCAAAAAAGTATACGTTTTAGTGGTGTTATAGTTAGCTGGACATTTTACTCATACAAAACCAATGAAATTGCTCCTATATAGTTAGTTGTACTAACTATATTTCGCGCACCCGCAATACACTGCTGATGATGTCACATATTAGATCATTCATGACATGGTCAGTGACATCACTGATGACATCTCAAATGACATCACTGATGACATCACTGATGACATCATACACGTGACAATCACATACACCTTTTCATACACTATTACAATTTTTCATCACTGTTTGTAAAATACAGAGTATCATATTTAAATCCATGGTCACAGCAATACAAGTATCTAAAAATCCACTCAGTGATTCATAGATGTATACACACATCTAATCACTTACCTATGGATTAACTCATACATGCTGTCAATGAACAATAGAACACTATCAAAAATACTTATACATCTATATCGACATTAAACAACAGCACGCATCCTATTCACATATGAAGTCATGCTACTCACTTATGCAAACAATGGATCATACTTACATATTTACTTAGCAAAACACTTATACAAACACCACTTCTTCTATGCATTTAGATAGTAAGTCATACTTAGTGAATTATAAAATAATTATTACAAGTATACAGTTATCCATACAGTCACTCACACAATCATTGTGTCTTATGTATACTTATTTACATACAACAACTGACACATACACTGCCTTTTATTTTTCTAGTTTGTTGGACCTGTACCTTTGAGAAATATATTTGCTCATCACCACACCCATAAAGAGATTCCCTCACCCAAACTGTTAGAACATGTAGTTTTAACTTCATATATCTACTGAATCAGCTATTCACACATCTTTGGACAGTCACACACCCCCCACCGAACCACACACACTTTCACACCCCCATACAAATACTCAGTTAACTAATCAATAACTAATATAGACTTTCACATAGCTAGTAACCAACTGTAGAATCAGTTTACACAACAACTGACAAAGTGATACAGATATTCACACAGTTTAGTCACTATCCACTATATTTAGTGAGACATTATAAATTGGTCAAGTAAACAGTCAATTACACTGCTACTAAATCCTCCATCCATATATTTATTTATATATATCCACTCATTCTTCAATGTAAATTGCTATATATATAATGCATATTTAAATAACAAAGCAAACCACATTCACTGGATGATGTCATCAGTGATGTCATCAGTGACGTCATTTGAGATGTCATTAGTGATGTCACTGACCATGTCATGAATGATCTAATATGTGACATCATCAGCAGTGGATTGCGGGTGCGCGAAATATAGTTACTACAACTAACTATATAGGAGCAATTTCATTGGTTTTGTATGAGTAAAATGTCCAGCTAACTATAACACCACTAAAACTTATAGTTTTTTGAGTGAATTTCAAAGGTTTTTAAAAAACTAATTCCTAACTATATAACTCCTGAAACCTATGGTTTTTTCAGTGAATATATATATATATATATATATATATATATATATATATATATATATATATATATATATATACTGAAAAAACCATAGGTTAGAGACCTTATATAGTTAGCTGGACATTTTATTGACATAAAACCAATGAAATTCCATATATAGTTAGTTGCACTAACTATATATTGCGCACCCGCAATCCACTGCTGATGATGTCACATATTACATCATTCATGACATGGTCAGTGACATCACTGATGACATCACTGATGACATCTCAAATGACATCACTGATGACATCACTGATGACATCTCAAATGACATCACTGATGACATCATCTAGTGTCTGTGTGTTTTTGTAAAGTTTAAATATGTTTTAAATATTGAAGAATGAGTGGATGTATGGAAGACTGAGTGTGTGTGTGGCTGGCTGGGAGGTGTGTGACTGTGCATATCAATGTGTACTTGTATCAGTGATTGTATAAGAGAGTAAATATGTGTTAGTATATGTGTGAAAAGTATGGTGTTCTGTGTTTAACTGTATAGATGAGGAAATCGAAGTGTGATTGATTCTTCACAGGACTGACTAGGTGTATGAGTGCATATGATAGTGTTGTAATAATGAGTGACTGTATGTATGAGTGATTGTATGGGTGAATGAGTGAATGTGTGTGTAGACGTAGGAATCAGTGAGTGCGTATGTAGTAACTGGTATTGGTGTGTCATGATGTCATCAGTGATGTCATTTGAGATGTCATCAGTGATGTCATCAGTGATGTCATTTGAGATGTCATCAGTGATATCATCAGTGATGTCACTGAAGTATGGTGTTGTGTGTTTAACTGTATAGATGAGGAAATGGAAGTGTGATAGATTCTTTACAGGACTGACTAGGTGTGTGAGTAACTCCATGGATGAGTGGCAGTGTGTGAGTGTCTGCATAGGTGTATGAGTGCATATGATAGTGTTGTAATAATGAGTGACTGTATGTATGAGTGATTGTATGGGTGAATGAGTGAATGTGTGTGTAGACGTAGGAATCAGTGAGTGCGTATGTAGTAACTGGTATTGGTGTGTCATGATGTCATCAGTGATGTCATTTGAGATGTCATCAGTGATGTCATCAGTGATGTCATTTGAGATGTCATCAGTGATGTCATCAGTGATGTCACTGACCATGTCATGAATGATGTAATATGTGACATCATCAGCAGTGGATTGCGGGTGCGCAATATATAGTTAGTGCAACTAACTATATATGGAATTTCATTGGTTTTATGTCAATAAAATGTCCAGCTAACTATATATGGTCTCTAACCTATGGTTTTTTCAGTGAATTTTCAAGGTTTTGTAAATGCAAATTCCTAACTATATATGGTCTATAACCTATGGTTTTTTCAGTGAATTTCATTGGTTTTTTAAAAGCTAATATCTATAGCTGTAAAATATATTCTTTATTATGTGACGTATCACGTAGCCACGTGAGACGCCTCATGACGCGTCGCATAACCGTGACGTATCGGCTCTGCAGCGCAAACAAAACCCATAACGTAAGCGTGCCGGAGCACGCTTACAGATATATATATATTTTTTAACCTTAATTAGACAAAATCCACACGTGCACATATCTTGAGGCCTTGCAAAGGCACATCAAACAAACAGTCCCTACAATTTTGCCAAGTTTGCTGGAAATCTATTCCCTTAATATTTTTTTTTACTGTTTCTCTTGGTTTTCCCCTTGTTACGCTTACCGGGACGCTACCCGGTACGCGAACCGGACGCTCCAAAAACACAAGATGGCGGACTCCCGTTACGCTGCCGGTTAGCTGCCCGGTTCGCGTTCTGGGAAGCGCCTCTACCGCGGGGGACTTTAATATCCCCCTCATCAATCCTAGGGGGTCAGGAGGGTTTTACCTTGCCCCCTTTCCTTCATTTCCCCCTTCTTTTTTCACCACATCTTGTCTCTCGAACCTACCGAGAGACAAGATGGCGGCCGCTCCGGACTGTTTTCAATGTTGACAGCTACGCTGCCGGTTAGCTGCCCGGTGAGCTGCCCGGTGAGCTGCCCGGTTCGCGTACCGGGACGCGCCTCTACGGCGTAAAATCACCCAAAAAAAAAAATATTTTTTTTGCCCCGCGTGGCACTTTAATATCCCCCTCATCAATCCTAGGGGGTCAGGAGTGGTCTACCTTGCCCCCTTTCCTTCATTTCCCCCTTCGTTTTTCATCACATCTTGTCTCTCGATCGTACCGAGAGACAAGATGGCGGCCGCTCCGGACTGTTTAGAATGTTGACAGACACCGGAGAGCCAATCAGCTTCGCTTCGTGAAGTTCCGTTACGCGTCAGGTACGAGAACCGGGGCGCTAACCGGAGCGCTGTCACAGATATATATATTTTTTTAAACGTTAATTTCTCAAAATCCACTGGAGCACATATATTGAGACATAGCAAAGGCACGTCGGGCAAACCATATCTACAATTTTGCCAAGTTTCATGTAAATCTATTCAGCCGTTCGAGCTAAAAGTGAGTCCAACCGCCCTATGGAAAAATGAATGGGAAAAACGCGTTTTGGGACCCCCCTTTTTTCTCGGCCCCCCCTTGACGAAACCCCCCCAAATTTTCGGGGCTGCTCAGAAACAAAATGTGCCATTTTCCTGAAAATTCCAGCCAATTCCGTCCACAAACGCCAAAGTTATTAGACATAGAATTTTCAGAAATCCCATAGAGAAAAAATCCTAACTATATATACCCACTGGCTATCGCCAGTAGGTAATATACATATATAAATATATATAATCTGCATATCTATATAAATATAAATGCATGCATACATATACATATATGCATACATATGCATGTTATTTACATGACAGTTTTAAAAACACTAATAAAAGCAAAGCTAAAAAGCCACCTCATTACAAACAGAATGGCTTTAACTTAAACGAGGGCGAGATCTATTGCATTTTCAATGCTTGTTTACTTTGGTTCTATCAAGAAGGCATTCAGATGTGTCACATATTTGCCATAAATTCTGAATGTTAGCACTCTAGTTGCTCATTAGATCACTGTAGTAAAGCTAGTGCTCACCAGGGAAGTCTGCTGCTAATCATGGTTTGCAGCCATTTACTCGCATTTTTTATCCCGCAGACTTTCTGTCCGCATACCATTATCCCGCAAGGTCATTGACCTCGCATACCATTATCCCGCATTTTTTCAAAACGCATGTGCATTTATCGCGCATGCCTTTACAAAGAATTATGTTTTAAAGGCATGTATGGTAAATGCATTTGCGTTGTGAAAACCACGATGACGAGAGAGGTAAGTGGGTTTGTGTTAATTTTTTCGTGGGTTAGTGATTGTGTAGTGTAGTGTAGTGTTGTGTAGTGTAGTGTTGTGTTAGTGTAGTGTAGAGTTGTGGTGGTTGTTTAGTGTAGGGTCATGCTGGGGGTAGTGTTTTAGGGTTTAGGGTTGTGTTGTAGTGTTTGCGTAGTGTAGGGTCATGCTGGAGGTAGTGTTTTAGGGTTTAGGGTAGTGTTGTAGTGTTTGCGTAGTGTAGGGTCATGCTGGGGGTAGTGTTTTAGGGTTTAGGGTTGTGTTGTAGTGTTTGCGTAGTGTAGGGTCATGCTGGGGCTAGTGTTTTAGGGTTTAGGGTAGTGTTGTAGTGTTTGCGTAGTGTAGGGTCATGCTGGGCGTAGTGTTTTAGGGTTTAGGATAGTGTTGTAGTGTTTGCGTAGTGTAGGGTCATGTTGGGGGTAGTGTTTTAGGGTTTTGGGTAGTGTTGTAGTGTTTGCGTAGTGTAGGGTCATGCTGGGGTGTAGTGTTTTAGGGTTTTGGGTAGTGTTGTAGTGTTTGCGTAGTGTAGGGTCATGCTGGGGTGTAGTGTTTTAGGGTTTAGGATAGTGTTGTAGTGTTTGCGTAGTGTAGGGTCATGCTGGGGGTAGTGTTTTAGGGTTTTGGGTAGTGTTGTAGTGTTTGCGTAGTGTAGGGTCATGCTGGGGTGTAGTATTTTAGGGTTTTGGGTAGTGTTGTAGTGTTTGCGTAGTGTAGGGTCATGCTGGGGGTAGTGTTTTAGGGTTTTGGGTAGTGTTGTAGTGTTTGCGTAGTGTAGGGTCATGCTGGGGTGTAGTATTTTAGGGTTTTGGGTAGTGTTGTAGTGTTTGCGTAGTGTAGGGTCATGCTGGGGTGTAGTGTTTTAGGGTTTTGGGTAGTGTTGTAGTGTTTGCGTAGTGTAGGGTCATGCTGGGGGTCGTGTTTTAGGGTTTTGGGTAGTGTTGTAGTGTTTGCGTAGTGTAGGGTCATGCTGGGGGTAGTGTTTTAGGGTTTTGGGTAGTGTTGTAGTGTTTGCGTAGTGTAGGGTCATGCTGGGGTGTAGTGTTTTAGGGTTTTGGGTAGTGTTGTAGTGTTTGCGTAGTGTAGGGTCATGCTGGGGGTAGTGTTTTAGGGTTTTGGGTAGTGTTGTAGTGTTTGCGTAGTGTAGGGTCATGCTGGGGGTAGTGTTTTAGGGTTTTGGGTAGTGTTGTAGTGTTTGCGTAGTGTAGGGTCATGCTGGGGTGTAGTGTTTTAGGGTTTTGGGTAGTGTTGTAGTGTTTGCGTAGTGTAGGGTCATGCTGGGGGTAGTGTTTTAGGGTTTAGGGTAGTGTTGTAGTGTTTGCGTAGTGTAGGGTCATGCAGGGGGTAGTGTTTTAGGGTTTAGGGTTGTGTTGTAGTGTTTGCGTAGTGAGGGTCATGCTGGGGGTAGTGTTTTAGGGTTTAGGGTTGTGTTGTAGTGTTTGCGTAGTGTAGGGTCATGCTGGGGGTAGTGTTTTAGGGTTTAGGGTAGTGTTGTAGTGTTTGCGTAGTGTAGGGTCATGCTGGGGTGTAGTGTTTTAGGGTTTAGGGTTGTGTTGTAGTGTTTGCGTAGTGTAGGGTCATGATGGGGGTAGTGTTTTAGGGTTTAGGGTAGTGTTGTAGTGTTTGTGTAGTGTAGGGTCATGCTGGGGGTAGTGTTTTAGGGTTTAGGGTAGTGTTGTACTGTTTGTGTAGTGTAGGGTCATGCTGGGGGTAGTGTTTTAGGGTTTAGGGTAGTTTAGTTGTTTAGTGTATGCTAAAGGCATATTCGTTCTAAAAGTTTTCGTTATTTTAATTTGCGGCCTAATAGTACATGCAGGATTTTTTTTGCGGACTGATGGTATGCGGGATTTCGTCATATATTCGCTAATCATACTTTCTATGGCAAAATGAACCCCCTCATTTTGTTCCTTTTTAAATTAAATGTTTTAAGAGTTACCACTTTATTCCAATCAAGATGGCTTCAGGTGTGCCATACCTTTGTAATAAGTAGGACTGTTAGCACTCTAGTTGTTCTTTAGAACACTCTGGGACATTCTGTCATTGGGCTATAGTTGGGGTACATCTGGCTGATATTTGGGCTACATTTGTTTTTTTTTTGTCTCTGGTGGCCATCTTTGGGCTACATTGGGCTACATTGGGCTACATTGGGCTACATTTGGGCTCCAACATATATATAGCCCAATGTAGCCCAATATATATTTTTCAAAGTTAATTTTCGTAAAAACCACTGGAGCCTATATCTTGAGACATAGCAAAGGCACATCGGGCTACCAGTCCCTACAATTTTGGCAAGTTTGGTGTAAATCCATTCAGCCGTTCAGGCTAAAAGTGAGGCCAACCGCCCTATGGAAAATTGCATGGGAAAAACACGTTTTGGGACCCCCCTTTTTTCTCGGCCCCCCCTTGACGAAACCCCCCCAAATTTTCAGGGGCTGCTCAGAAACAAAATGTTCCATTTTCCTGAAAATTTCAGCCAATTCTGTCCTCAAACGCCAAAGTTATTCGACATAGAATTTTCAAAAATCCCATAGGAAAAAAATCCTAACTATATATACCTACTGGCTATCGCCAGTAGGTAATATATATATATATATATATATATTACCTACTGGCGGTCGCCAGTAGGTATATATAGTTAGGATTTTTTCTCTATGGGATTTTTGAAAATTCTATGTCTAATAACTTTGGCGTTTGTGGACGCAATTGGCTGAAATTTTCAGGAAAATTGCACATTTTGTTTCTGAGCAGCCCTTGAAAATCTGGGGGGGTTCGTCAAGGGGGGGCCGAGAAAAAAGGGGGGTCCCAAAACGTGTTTTTAACATTGAGTTTTCCATAGGGCGGTTTGCCTCACTTTTAGCCCGAACGGCTGAATGGATTTGCACGAAACTTGGCAAAATTGTAGGGACTGGTAGCCCGATGTGCCTTTGCTAGGTCTCAATATATGTGCTTCAGTGGATTTTGAGAAATTAACGTTCAAAAAAAGATATATATCTGTAACAGCGGACCGGGCAGCGCTCCGGTTCGCGGACTTTTCGCGGTACGGAGCTTTGTGAAGCGAAGCTGATTGGTTCTCCGGCGTCTGTGAACATTCCAAACAGTCCGTAGCGGCCGCCATCTTGTCTCTCGGTAGGATCGAGAGACAAGAGGAGGCCAAAGCGAAGGGGCAAATGACCATAAGGGGGCATAGTAGATCCTCGCTGACCCCCTAGGTTTGATGTGGAGGTTTTAAAAGGGCCCCGCGGGGCAAAAAAAAAAAATAATAATAATAATCGAACGGCTGAATGGATTTGCACGAAACTTGGTAAAATATTAGGGACTGGTAGCCCGATGTGCCTTTGCTAGGTCTCAATATATGTGCTCCAGTGGATTTTGAGAAATTAAGGTTCAAAAAAAGATATATATCTGTAACAGCGCTCCGCTTCGCGTAACGGAGGTTTGCGAAGCTGATTGGTTCTCCGGCGTCTGTAAACATTGCAAACAGTCCGTAGCGGCCGCCATCTTGTCTCTCGGTAGGATCGAGAGACAAGAGGAGGCCAAAGCGAAGGGGCAAATGACCATAAGGGGGCATAGTAGATCCTCCTTGACCTCTTAGGTTTGATGTGGAGGTTTTAAAAGGGCCCCGCGGGGCAAAAAAATTAATAATAATAATCGAACGGCTGAATGGATTTGCACGAAACTTGGCAAAATTGTAGGGACTGGTAGCTCGATGTGCCTTTGCTAGGTCTCAATATATGTGCTTCAGTGGATTTTGAGAAATTAACGTTCAAAAACAAGATATATATCTGTAACAGCGCTCCGCTTCGCGGAGATAAAATTATCTCTGTATTACCTAGCTGTTGCTAACACCAGTTAGCGACGGCTAGTAGGAGATAGCGACCATCTTGGGCCCCACTTTGCATGTGAGTGATATTTATCACTAATGACATGCAAAGTGGGCATGCCAAGATGTTAGCGACTGGAAACAGTCGCTAACATCGCTATCTCCTATTACCAACTTTTGGAGATATTCGCTCTAAGCGCGAATATCTCCAAAAGCTACCACCTGCCCTGAGCAGTTCTTAGCCATGTTATCCAATGGGAGGTGGATAACATGGCTAAGAGCATTAGCTCGGTAATGCATGAATTTCGCTGAGTTTTCAGCGATATTAATGCATTGCGGTCGTTTTTTATCGTATTTGCGATAAACCTTGATAATAGCAAGGTTTATCTGCGATAATTTCTGAAGATGCTTAGCGGTAAAAAATTCGTTGCTAAGCATCGTTAGGGATAAATATCGCTTAACTTTGGTAATATGCCCCAACGTCTGTTAACGTTCGATTCGAAGGAAATCAGGAAGTGTTGAAAAACATTGTCTGCGCCATCTTGCCTTTTTTCAAATGCCACACTTTTGTCGTGCACGGCAGTCATTTTAGATGCCTTGACCAGACCCACTCTCTGCACGCTGTCGATCCTTAGCATGGCTCCCCACCCTCGTAAGCATCTCCCCCAGGCAGTGGTCACCCCCGCTCTCTGTCTTATGCATGGGTAATAAACCACCCCCCATCTGCGCTGCTCTTCCCTGAGAATCACACCCTGTGCCCGCCGGACACCTCCCTTTCGCCCTATTCACTACCGCACCCTCTGACACTCCTTTTCCTCTGTGTCCGATTGTCCAGGCCGGTCCTAGGGTATCAGCTAGCCCTGCAGATGTAGTTTATGGACCCAGCTGTAAAGAATCACCCCTCTTCAAAGGAGTTATAGTAGATCAAGGCCCACACTCGATGAGATCCGTCACAGCAGACGCGTTCCTATTATCTGAAAACCATCCTGTAATGTGATTGGGGAGGGGACCGAGCCTGAAGCGGAAGATTCCAGGGATGACTCTTTGTACATCAAAGTTTTTACAATTATGTGTCACATTAAAAATATATAGCACTCCAACAAAGTAGTAAGATTATAAAACTTTAATAACTTATAAATATATACAAGAAAACAAAAACAGTAATAACATATAAACATTTTTAGGGAAAAACAACGAAGTAGCGGTCGGCTGTGCGAATAGTCCCAACGCAGCACAACGTCCAGATTTCACTGATTTCGGAATCCGGCATGGGGCGTCGCGGGGGGTGGGTCATCAGTAGCAAACTGTTGTGCGAATAGTTCCAAGGCAGCAGAACGATGGCACCAAGGTGATGTCCAGTAAGTTGCCGCACTGGTTTTAGTATCCTACAATGCTGCTCCGAATAACGGCGTGGGGCGCCCCGGGGGAGGCGGCGTGAACGGGCCTCTCCAGGTGGAGTCTCGTCTGTTGTAGTGGGGCGCCCCTTTACCGTTTCAGTTGCCATTCCGTCCGCTTTTGGTCCACTGTGTCAAAAGCCGCAATTCAGCTGAGTTGCGCCCAATCTTGCGGTGCAGCGATAGGCGGCTGTCACAGGACTCTCAAAATGGCGGCAGGCTGTTTCCTTTTTGGGCCTGGTCCACTGAAATGGCCCTGGGACACCTTGGAAATCGGACGCTTGTCTGCTAGGTCTTGGACCCCATTCTCGAAAGCGTCCCCTCCGCCTTGAGGATTCATCAAAAGTTTTGGGGGCCCCCGACTCCTGCAGGCTTCTGGTGGGGAGCGGCTGCCATGATTGCTCGCGGAATGACTACGACGGAGCCACGAGATGGTGGTGCTTTCATGGTGACGCCAGCTTCAGTCTGAAACATCCAGAAACAAGGTGGGGCTTTCATCGTTTAGGTCATATGATCGAGCCTTCCATCATTAGGAAACCAAAAGTAAAATGAACCAATGAAAAGTTTTATAAACAAGTCACATGACCTGTTATGCGGCATAGGGTATAAAATGCAGAGAAAATACGTTGGCACGTGAGGCGGCGTCAGTAGCGGACCGATGTGCGAATAGGCCGAAGGCAACACAACGCGCCAAGATCCGGATGGCACCGAGGTGGTGTCCAGCAAGTTGCAGCACTGGTGTGGCCATCCTACAATGCTGAAAGTCGGCGTGGGGCGCCCTGTTGGCCTGGGAGTTCGCGTCAGTAGCGGACCGATGTGCGAATAGGGCCAAAGGCAGCGCAACAATATTTTCTGAATAGAAGACACCACAAGGCGCTGAGATGCCAAGATCCGGATGGCACCGAGGTGGTGTCTAGCAAGTTGTGGCACTGGTGTGGCCATCCTACAATGGTAAAAGTCGGCGTGGGGCGCCCTGTTGGCCTGTGAGATGGCGTCAGTTGCGGACCGATGTGCGAATGGGGCCAAAGGCAGCGCAACAATATTTTCTGACTAGAAGACACCACAAGGCGCTGAGATGCCAAGATCCGGATGGCACCAAGGTGGTGTCTAGCAAGTTGCCGCACTGGTGTGGCCATCCTACAATGTTGAAAGTCGGCGTGGGGCGCCCCGTTGGCCTGTGAGATGGCGTCAGTAGCGGACCGATGTGCGAATGGGGCCAAAGGCAGCGCAACAATATTTTCTGAACAGAAGACACCACAAGGCGCTGAGATGCCAAGATCCGGATGGCACCGAGGTGGTGTCTAGCAAGTTGTGGCACTGGTGTGGCCATCCTACAATGGTAAAAGTCGGCGTGGGGCGCCCTGTTGGCCTGTGAGATGGTGTCAGTAGCGGACCGATGTGCGAATGGGGCCAAAGGCAGCGCAACAATATTTTCTGTATGGAAGATACCACTAGGCGTTGAGATGCGAAGATCCGGATGGCACCGAGGTGATGTCTAGCAAGTTGCTGTACTGGTGTGGTCATCCTACAATGCTGAAACTCGGCGTGGGGCGCCCCATTAGCCTGTGAGATGGTGTCAGTAGCGGACCGATGTGCGAATGGGGCCAAAGGCAGCGCAACAATATTTTCTGAAGAGAAGACACCAAAAGGCGCTGAGATTCGGTTACCACCGAGGTGATGTCTAGCAAGTTGCCGCACTGGTGTGGCCATCCTACAATACTGCTCCGAATAACGGCGTGGGATGCCCGAAGGGGGGGGGGAGGCGGCGTGAACGGGCCTTCCTAGGTGGAGGCTCGTCTGCTGTAGTGGGGCGCCCCTTTACCGTTTCAGTTGCCATTCAGCTGAGTTTCGGCTGCTCTTGATGCTACAGCGACAGGCGGCTGCAACAGGACTCTCAAAATGGCGGCTTGTTCTTTGGATTTGGGCCTGGTCTACTAAAATGGCCCTGGGACACTTTAGAACTCGGACGCTCGATTTTTTTTTCCTTTCCTGTACATGCAAAAAAAGGTAAATGCCCGGTACGTTACACGCTTCATCTGCCACGATGTACTCTCCAGAGGAACCGAAAAAAAATATAGTTATGGTAACTATACCATGCATCGTCATATGGAGAGGTGGCACCAATTAATTATAGTGCTGCATAAAAGAGAGATTTGGAGGAGAACCCCCGACCTGCCAGTACATTCATCAAAGAAGTGGCACTGACAGCATCAGAGGCAAGGGAAATGGTCCCAAATATTTAGTACTTTGGAAAGATTAAAATTACATGTTTAGATTGTGGTAAATTAATTTCATGTGGACAGATGAGTGTTACTCTAATAAATACAGCATATGAACATCATCATAGTCGATGGTTGGTAGAGACATTTTGACTATATCCTGGACCTGCCCGTCCTCGCCCAAAATGGCGCCGGAATAAATGGGACTCGTAACTCCTTGTTGTGTACTGGTTGCAGAACCTTGAAATCACGAGATACGTATGCAGTTTTGAAGCATATGGCGGGCGGGGACGAGAATTGATTGAATATTTCGACATCCCTATTGATATTAAGTTCTGATGTGTTATTGATTACTGTACTATTGAAAGTTCGAATTAACGTCACCCATGGTACTTGCCCGCAAATGTATATCTAGATAATTTTATTGTAACTGGCCCTGTCGTATTTTAATTATAAAATGTACGTCCACCGATTCCGCAACTGTTAGACACCTTAGTTCTTGCAACCTAATGGCCCGCCCGTTACGTTCCTCTACAGTGTAAATGTCTACTCATCATATACGATTACAGTTTGCTCCGTGGCCGGCCCACGTGGTTATAGGCTCGTATTTGTATAATGAAATTTTCACAATAAAGGTTTTTAAAAGAAAACATGGTAGTAGTATATACATTGGTAAAGTTTTTAATAATAGTCACTGTTTTAGAATCATTAAAAGGCAAGTGAAATAAAGCAGACCAATTACATGAAGGGTAAAAGGTATAATACGCAGGAACGCAGTAAAGATTAATGGTCAAGGGCTGTTGTGTTTTCTACTCCTGCAACATAAAGTGATCGATAAGAATCTCATATTCAGGCGTATCGGCGACTAAGACAGCAGGTCGACCCTCTTTTGCTCAACGGCTCCGTCATGGGACGAAGAAACGCTCTTTTTCTCGAAAAAAGAATATATTTTACTTGCACGACAGTTGTAAATTTTCCGGGAAAGTACATTAGCCTGGAACATTATAACATATATTTAAGAAAAAATAATGTTCGGAAGTAATAAAAAGCGTAATTTTTAGGTCATATGACCAAGCCTTTCATCATTAGAATAAGAAAAGTAAAATGAACCAATGAAAAGTTTTATTAACAAGTCACATGACTTGTTATGCTTACGTTACGCGCTGCGCGTCGTGCCCCGGATGACTTCCGGATGCGCTAACGCGGCGCGTCATATGACGCATTACGCGACAACGCAGGTCCAGAATATAGTCAAAATGTCTCCACCAACCAGCGGTCGGAACACAACCCCTTTCAGCAGGCTAAATAGTTCTGTTAAATGACAACAGAAGGGACAGGCAACAAGAACCATCAGTCAAAGAGGGGAGGGCTAGTTCTTCTCTACCGGGTTACATTGGGGCGCTACCGGAACTGATCGAATTGGTAGTCTACAGTGTTTCTGGATGTTTCAGACTGAAGCTGGGGTTAGCATGAGAGCACCACCATTTCGTAGCTCCGTCGTGGCCATTCCGCAACCAATCATGGCAGCCGCTCTTTATCGTTATTTTGGGCGGGGTGGGTGGCGGAGCCGAGCTGTTTTGCAGCCATCATTGTGTGGAGTTCAGTTCATCTCACTAGTTTTGTATTTGTCATGAGGGGTTGTTCCTAATGTTTCTATTTTAGCGAGGTCAAAAAGAGATCCCATTAGTGGCCTACTGATTTTGCTCGATTCCTTTTCTTTTTTTTTACACGATTTTTCGTTATCTGCAAAGACTAAACAGAGTATTGCGACTCTGTGTCTGTTTGTAAATAGAGAATGAACCAAAGAGAACCAATTCTAAAACAGTAAATGCTTGGATAACAATCAATCAAATGGAGAGAGAAGCAGGCACGACGTATTACAACGGGGGCAAAGGCCTGCGTTAACTACCTTTCACTATCTGCAAAGAGAGAGTACTCCTAATAGAAATGAGGGGGGGGGCACCATTCAAAGCAGATTAGTGTGCATAAACACGAAAATGTTTTCACTTACCATGTACTTGACATTCGACAGCTTATGATATTTGCTATTAAAAAACCATTGAAATTCACTGAAAAAACCATAGGTTATAGACCATATATAGTTAGGAATTAGCATTTACAAAACCTTGAAAATTCACTGAAAAAACCATAGGTTATAGACCATATATAGTTAGGAATTAGCATTTAAAAAACCTTATTTTACTCACACAAAACCATTGAAATTCCATATATAGTTAGTTGCACTAACTATATATCGCGCACCCGCAATCCACTGCTGATGATGTCACATATTACATCATTCATGACATGGTCAGTGACATCACTGATGACATCACTGATGACATCTCAAATGACATCACTGATGACATCACATCATGACATCATGGTTTTGTGTGAGTAAAATAAGGTTTTTTAAATGCTAATTCCTAACTATATATGGTCTATAACCTATGGTTTTTTTCAGTGAATTTTCAAGGTTTTGTAAATGCTAATTCCTAACTATATATGGTCTATAACCTATGGTTTTTTCAGTGAATATATATATATATATATATTACCTACTGGCGGTCGCCAGTAGGTAGTTATAGTTAGGACCTAGTTTCCATAGGAAATCCGCAACATTCTATTGGGAATAACTTTGGCCCTGGTGGACGAATGTTTGCGAATTTCTCAAAGAAGATGGCTAGGTCCGCTGTGCTCATTCTGTGAATTTTTTGGGGGGATTGGTGAAGTGGGGTATGAGATAAAAGGGGGGTCCCAAAATGTGTTTTTGCCATGTTATTTTCCATAGGACGTTTAGACACGGCTACAGCTCGAACGGCTGAATGGATTTATAAGAAATTTGGTAGAAAGGTGGAGTGTGGGTCGCAGATCACACTTTTGTTTAAATGGTGTAAATCCGTTCAGTAGTTGCTGAGAAAATTAAAGTTGAAATCAGTTATATATCTATAAGCGCGCACGGGTGCGCGCACCTATGCGGGTGTGCGTGAGCGGCATTGTGATTTGCTGTTTAACGTCTGTCAACATTCGATTCGGAGGAAATCAGGAAGTGTTGTCCGCCATTTTGTTAGTGCGAGTGAATATATAATATAGAACAAAGGGTTAGTACATGGAAAGGAGAGAAGGTAGAGATTGTCTGGCCGGGTAGGTTTTCTAAGGGGGTACAGTATGGACCCTGAACGCGAAAAGACCATTTTTTTTTGGGAGAAAACATTTGCGGGGTGCATGCATTCGGTCGCGCACCCCTATTTACAAGACTGTGAAAAACTATAGTGGTGAGAATGGAAAGGGAGCAGGGTGGAGAGTGTTTGATTTCGTAGGTTTCTTGAGGGGTTTATTAAGGATGACGAAAGTCTAAAAGTAGCTTTTTTTCGCAAATAAGTTACGAGGTGCGCGCACTCGGTCGCGCACAGCGATCAAAAAAACATAAAGAAAAATGGAGATAAATTACAAGTTTGAGTGTTTAGATCTAAGGTGGCTCTTAAAAGAGCCCTTGTGTTAATTGAGTTTTTGCTGAACTTATAAGTAAGTTCCGATGCAGAGTCTCATGTTACAGAGGAAAATTCTATTTCCCTCATCCGTGAAATGAACACCATCTCTCCGATAGATGCCTTCCATGTTGAAACGTAGGTTGTTGTTGTATATAGAACCCATGTAATATTCTCTGAGGAAAGCAGAAAAAGATTTATTTACATGTTTCCTTGCTTTCTCAATCTGTGGACAACGTTCATTGGACCAATTCCATTTTTGTCTTTGGCATATATTTGAATACACCAAGACAGTTCGAGGAAAAGTGACATCAATTGACGAAAGGTGTCTTTTAGAATCATTTCTAGACCTACACCTGTTAATGTGCCTAGATCATTCCCACCACAGTGCACAATTATCAGGTTAGGTTCAGGGAGATGCTTAAAAGTTTTCACCAATGGTATCAATTGGTGACATCTTAATCCTCTTTGGCCAATCCACGTAATCTGCACATTTGGTAAGTCAAGGTTTGAAATTCGTCTGTTTGCAGCATATTTTTCACTCCAGTGAATATAACTGTGTCCTACAAGCCAAACCTTCATTTTCAAGGTAGATGCAGTAGTACTCCGATGGGTTCTGGAAGTGGAATGACAAGTAGATGGTGAAAGTCACGATAAAAAAGTGTGTGAGGATTGGTGTTAATGAAAAACTGAACATGATTGGTTAATTGATATACTTCAAGATTGAAGACTACGCTGTATGTTATAGTTTTATTACAAACAAATCTTCTATTGGTCGTGGAAAAAAAAGAAATGTAAAACAAGAGTGGATAGGCAGGTGTGTTTGGAGGGAAATTATCCTTTTTGCTTGGATTTAGAACGTTCAGATATGAACTTTTGACTTGTGCCTTCAGCCAGGTGCAGATTGAGCTGTTACCATGGTAACAGCCAGAGAAGGCAGAGGGTGAAGGGTGACCGTTATGTGACTTTGAAAATATTGAAAGGATAACCAACTGAAATGTTAATTTGAATATGAAATTGTGCGGGAACAAATATGATTGGTTGAAGAGACATATATGAGTGTGTATTGACAGAAAATCTATGCCATTATTCTTTGGTTGCAGTGATAGAAGTATTATTGAGAGCTCCGTCAAACGGCTATCGTTTTACAACTATCATTGTTCTACATCTGATAAAGCATTGGTAAAGGTGAGTGTATAACTGTTTGTTTTATGATGTACCGTTAAATGTGGTTTGATCACTATATTTGATTATGTGAGTTACTGTGTCTTATGTAGCACATTTTTTACTTTGATACAGTTTGATATGTTTTCAACTAATGTTCCATTTTATTACATCAATGTTTTGGAACATTGTTTCTTTGTAATTATTAGTTTAAAATTACGATTAATTAATTTGATTAAGGATAGTGGAGTTCAGTCATGTTTTTAAGTTATGAGCTACTGTTAGGTCTATGAATTAAATGTTACTTAGAGACGGATCTGCAATGAAATTTGGGGGGGGAAGGACGATAAAAAATGATTTTTTGTAGGGGGACATGAACGTGTAATCAGTAGATAGAGTAAAGGTGGAGGGGCTGTTACAATGGATAAAACAAGTGCAAGGCCTACTTAATATTGAAATGGTTCTTTATAGAGATGTGAAACGTTCAGGTGCGGCTCTGTGTGTATCTGGGATGTGTGTTATCTTGGGCTTCCACAGCAGACGTCAGAGGGGGGGAGGGGCTGAAGTTCTGTTAAGTTAATGGGGGTTGTGCGCCGTTTCTTCACTTTCTTTCAAGTCTGAATTATAGTTTTGAATGTATTTGTGGAAAACTGAATAAATAGAAAATAAAATGTAATGAAATAGACAGAAGTTAATAGACATTTGGGAGCGTTTGCACATAATTTGTAAAGTTGGTTACAGATCAAAAAAAAGGAATTGGTAGAGTACAGATAATGCAGGTAGAGAGAAAAATAGTTGATTAAATGTGATATTGTCGAAAGGTATTTAAAACTTTAGGTTTGAGGAAAAGATTACAGTGTGGTTTGCGGCCGAGGGATGCAGTGGTGGGGGTGGGGTGAGAAGGAGAGGTGTCCCAGTACAATCAAATGAAAAATTGTGACCATGAGGTTGTAGACAGGTTCGTGGAGTATATGCCTTTTATAAATTGATGTAGAAGAGCAAATATATATAGAGGTTTCTGTGTACCACAGTGTGACTCCATTTTCATCTCACTCCTGCTTTCTATATTAGTTGCTTTGTGTTATGTTAGTGTGTGTATGTGTGTGTGTGTGTGTGTGTGTGCGTTCAGTCTGAGCTAAGGAAGTTTGTTCTGCAGGCAGACACAGTTGTTATAGTCGAGATGAAAGGGTGATAAGTATTGAAATAGGATATAGCGTGTGCTCTGTGGAAGCGAGGGAGCAGTGATTAATACTCTGAGTGAAGCACAACTGCGGCGGAGTTTTGTTACAGTAATAAATAATTTTTTTGCCAGAGGTACGATTGATGCTATGGTTCAGAACTCGTAAAGAAAGGGTTGACTGACCGTCGCAGGCCAGCGGGTTGAAGTATGAAAAATTCAGGTTGACATAAGAAAACATGAATTGAGTGCAGCTGAGATTACGTGAAACACATGAATACAGTTTTAGTATAAATTATTTCAGTTGTGAATATGGGTTACAAGAGGGAACATATATATTTCAAATTTTTATTCAATGATGCAGTGTTTTGAGAGAAAGTTTTTTATTTAATACAAGTAAACATAATCTAAAGAAAATAGTGGGTATAGTTACTAGTTCATAGAACACAAATGATGGAAATGTAGTATGAAGCAAAATGAATATCGTTTAAAAAACATTGTACAGCCCCGCAATGAAATATATCTAATTATATTGCATGCAAGAAGGTGTGTTTTGATTTTAAGTTCAGTAATCATATATGAAAATAGTAATGGTTAAACATCACTTCATTAACAGTTAGTTTTCAGCATACGAAGCAGTAACAAGCTTGTTGTATGGTATTGTGAAAGGAAATGAAAAACGGGCCAAAAGGGAGAATTTGGCTCGAGGTGCATGTATGTTATGTGCAGGGACATTCGAAAATCAGTACTCAGAACAACTATTGTATTGATATAATTTTTTGAAATGTTTCAGTACACAATGTCTCATACAGGTTGATAAGCAAGGGTAATATCAGGGTAATCATAAACTTTTTAGTTATGAATCAAAAATCTTTCAATAGGCATAAATTAAAAGCAGCACGTGTGTGAGGCAGAAATAAGGAGTAGAAAGGGAGAATGGTGATAAACCATATAAAATCATATAAAAAGTCATTGTAACTATACACATTTCTCAGGGCACATTTAACCATATTTTACGCAGCCTTGGTTCGAGAATATTTTAAATCAGATAAGATAACATAAGGTAGTGATTTGTTGAAATGAGAGCATCATGAAATGTTTTGAACAAAATCGAGGAGGTGTGGAAAAAAAATTAACTCCACATAACTTAAAAAATTCACACCAGCAGGAAATTACAATGTCCAATGTTAGTAAAGCCAATAGGTCAGTTTATATAAAATATAATAATAAAAAAAAATAAGAAAAATTAGGAAGGGAAAAAACAGTCAAGGTGTCAATGGTTTGCAGAACAGCTATCCTTCCATTGAATAGGCAAAGTAAGTGGCAACTGCTTCTAAAAGAAAGTCATTGTTATCATCCGAAAACAAGTCAGCCATCCAATTGAAAAGAGGAAATGAACATACATGGTCATTAATCACCGGAGCCTCTAGTAGCATCAGAGGAGAACTCGGTGAATTTTCAATGTAGCTGTGTGCCAAGAAATCTTGCGCCGCTACGAATATATTCCAATGACCCAGAACTCCATGTATCGCTGCAAAGGCATTAATCCCTCCGTCGGAACAAAGTTGTTCATGATCAAGTAACGGATTCATGAGATGATTGTAATTCACTTCAGGAGGTACTGAGTTGCAGAGACATAAGTCCAGGGCCCACATGAAATCACAGCTCAGGCAATGAAATACAGGCTGCACACAGGTGAAATAGGTAAATCGAAACGATAATCCATATGATGCACTCAAAGTCGCGAGTGGCAGAATGCCATACTGGTCAAGCATGCTGTGGCGAAATAGTTCTAAGTGTTCCAGCTCGTTTCCGAAGGCGAGACGGAATTCCATTTTGTAATAACGAAAATAGGAATACAAAGTTTGCAGCTGCTGGTAATAGATGAGGATGTCCAGAAACATAGATCAGAGAGTATGGAGTGAGAGTAGCAGAATGCCTTTAAATGATTTGGTGCAAAAAAAGCACCAAACCATTGGTTAGTAGTTGCAAAAAAAATAGTGCAGCTGGGAAGTGGAGGAGCGTTAAAGATTATGAGAGTCACCTTAGAAAATTGTAAAGGAAGGTCACTATTTAATAAGATATGCAGTTTTCTGCGACTGTTAGCTAAGTGAATGAGATATGTTTGTGAACAGATGCTCGGGTAGCTTGATTTTGGGACAATAAGGCTGTTGTTCAAGTCTTGGGATGGAACTTTGAGTTCAAGACCGTATTTTGCGGCCAGATGCAAACATGAAGGTTCCCATGCGTGGGTTGGTGAAGTTCATTTTTACAGAGAAACATTTGCAGAGTGACTATTTCAGACTAAAGCTTGTCGTTTATTAAAAAGTCATAGTAATTAACATTGCTTGAAAATAAATAATTACTGCTGAGTGTTATGGTAAAATTAGGCATTATAGGAGATACCGGTGTACCTTTGAAGACACATGCAACATTACAGCGCTTCATGTTAAACAAGTTATGCAATTGGTAGTGCCTGGATGTGAACGATTATGTGCGGCATTGATATTTTTGACACTGTGGGCCTCATTTATGAAAATTTTGCACCATAGATGCGTTACGTTTTCCTATGTTAAAAGTGACACACCGGCGGCGCAAGGGCTTCATAAATAAGGCTCTGTGTATTTATGACTAGTGGAGAAGTGACGCAATGAAATGATGTTAGGTGAGTGTAGTGTAGTTACGGAACGGAAAACCTTTAAAGAGAGTTACATTTAGTATGGAATACTTTTTATTTTTTTCACAAACTAACGTATGAGAATATTGTTACAGTGTTAGCGGAACTGTTAGTTGAAGTTTGATAAAGATTAGTGAAATAAGTAAATTATGGTGTATTTAATATGTGCAGCTAATAATCTGTGAGAAAAGGTAATAGTCCACAGTCTTGTAAATAGGGGTGCGCGATCCAATGCGCGCACCACGTAACTTTTTACGGAGAAAAAAAAAGTTTCATTTACGTTCAGGGTCTATACTGGAATTCCTGAGAAAACGTACTGGGTTACATAATCTGTACCTTTTGTCCTTTTCATGTTCTAACCCTTTGATCAGTACAATATATTCATTTGCAGTTACAAAATGGCGGCCAATACTTTCTGATTTGCACTGATTCTAATGTTAACAGATGTTAAACAGCAAATGAGAATTCTATAAACTGTATATTTTTGTAATTTTAAATAATAGGAAAAATAAGTAAACTTAAAGATCTGAAACGATCTTCAGGTGTCGTCTGCATTTCCAGCATTAAATTTTACTTATAAAGCATGTGAATCACAGTCTTGTAAATAGGGTTGCGCGATCGAGTGCGCGCACCCCGTAACTTTTTTCAGAAAAAAAAATGTTGTTCTGGCGTTCAGGGTCTATAGTGCACTCCCTGAGAAAACGTACTCGCTTAGATAATCTGTACCTTTTTCTCTTTCCATGTTCTCACCGTTTGTTCGGTGGAATATATGCAGTCGTATTAACAAAATGGCGGCAACACTTCCTTATTTCCTCCGAATGGAATGTTGAGGGACGTTCAGCAGCTAATTATAATAAATGGTATAAAAAACGGCTGCAATGCATGCATATTGTTAAAAAGTTACCGATATTCATGCTATACCGAGCTAATGCTCTTAGCTATGTTATCTAGGTCCCATTGGATAACATGACTAAAAACTGCTCAAGGCAGATGTTAGCTTTTGGAGATATTCACGCTTAGCGCGAATATCTTCAAAATTGGTAATAGGCGATAGTGATGTTAGTGACTGTTTCCAGTTGCTATCATCTTGCCACGCCCACTTTAGGATATCATTAGGGATAATTATTACTGACATGCAAAGTGGCGCACTAGATGGTTGCTATCTGCTACTAGCTGTCGCTAACTGGTGTTAGCGACAGCTACGTAATAGGGAGATAATTTTATCTTCGCTTTGTTGGCACTTGAAGGCAAAAAAGTGGAGATAAACTCCCATGATAATATGCCCAATTTTGGGGAATTCAGAAAGTGTTGAGCGCCATTATGTTAAAAAACTCCCTGCACATAATGTATATGTATTTACGTAAAAAATATAGAAAGTAAGGTTGTGTAGTAGTGCATATCAAAAATATTGCATGTAGTATCCTGGTAATGTATGGTAGATTATATTATATATAATGATTGATTTAAAAAAAATTGTAGGGGGAAAAATTTGCTAAATAAATGTGGTTCACAAAGACATCTTGGGCCTCATTTATGAAGGCCTTGCGCCGCTGGTGCGTCACTTTTAACATGGGAAAAAGTGACGCACCGGTGGCGCAAGGATTTCATAAATAAGGCCCCTTAAACTTAGGCTTTACGATATATATTGGATAGAAAATTAGGGAATGCATATGGTAGGCATGATATTTGGTAAAATGGGTGTATGTTGTGTAATACATATGTGTGTATTCTGTTAACTAAAATTCAGTTGTGTATTTTTTTTAAAGAGTGTTTGGTGCTGAAAAGCAACAACCAGAGGTTGAACGTGAGAGTATAGAAACAGAAAATCCTTTTTTACAGGTGAGTTGATAAATTTAAAATGATAACTTATTTTGGAAAGGATTATAATAATATGCATGTTTTTAAAAAAAAAATTAACACTGCTTCTCTTATACATGAGGGTTTTAATTTGTACTTTCAACATGTCTGAACATGCTTGTAGTACATATGTATTTTTAAATACGGTTTTATTGTTAATTGTTACAATCTTTTCATGGGCCGGGTTCATGTGTTATTTTGAATACAGTTTGGGTTTATCTATTCTTTGACTGTAAGAGTTTGCTGTTTACCTTGGTTAATTTTTGCTAAGTCATCATTATCTTTCAACTTTATGCTGTATCATTTGTGTACAGTAATTTTTGAGAAATTATAGAGGTATATTATGACATGGCTGTTGGCGTGATGGACATTTCGGATGCATTTTTGTGACAGTACTATGTATTTGCATTCTATTATATGCATTTGCACAGGTGTATTATGATGAGGTCAGTCGGACGCCATCGAGGGAGTAATGGTAGGGCAGGGAGGGAGGGAGGGGGAGGTGTAGGGTAGAGAGATCTAAAATATGGTATATAGATAAATGTAGGACAGTATATATTTTAATTAATAATTTTTTTTTACAGTGTACACAGCATTGTATTTTGGAATATAGTGCACACTGTAAAATTCATTTAAATAATTAAATTATGTATTTACTACAAATTATCTGTATCCTGTTTTTTAGGTCCCTCCAGCAAAGATCTTCCCCTCCTCGTCTCCCTGTCGCACCATAATTGCCTCCACGAGTTGCGGCTCATTGTGGTTTTATATGACTATGATGAAATGTTTTACATTAGATGAAATTTACATGATGAGTATGCTGTTAAAGGTAAAAGCAACTGCCTCTGTGGGAAGTAGCAATCGGTTTAGTGAATGTTTAATTGGTATATTGTGAGTTATTCCTTCAGTTTGCATACAGTTTGAATCACAGTTTATAGTGATGAAGTTAGAAAATAGATCTCTACAATAAAATTAGAAAGTGTATAAATAGTTCTACAGCACGAAATGCAGAAAGCAAATTTCACAGTGAAATGTGTTTTTATAGCACAATTTTAATTAAAAAAATTAAATAGGAAACTGTTAATGTCTAGGATGAAAGTATCTGTTTTTTAGAAAAATAAAGAGAAAGGTCTTATAATAATCAATGTAGTTAATGTCTTTAAAAGTATGAAAGTGTATGTAGTTAAAAGATTAATCAAGGTAATCATTGGTTAACTAATAATAAAAAATATATAAATTAGTCTTTATATTTTTTTAAAAGGAGAAAGAAGATAGAAAATTAATAAAAACATGGAAGATTACTGTGAAAATGAGAATATCAATTTTGAAATGGCAAAAGAAGTCCTAGAAGAATTAATTGAAAGAGTATTTGAGGATGAAATTTCAACTGAAAATGAGGACTTTTTGGACAGTACTTTTGATAGTGCATACTTAGAGATGGTGGAAGAAGAGAATTTGGAAGAGCAAAATAGTAATGAAATATCTGATGAATTTATGCTAAATGTGATTCTGGAATATGAATTATTAAATTAATAAAATTATTTTTGATTAAATAAAAAAAATTGAAACTATTACTGTTGTACCGTTAATCAGTATTCTCTTTTTTAAGAATGACAGTAAAAGTTGTGATAAGGTGGATAAAAGATTAAAGTTATAAAAATAAAAAGCATTAGGAACATCGACAATGCTTGAAAGTTAGAATAGTACTTATATGTCTCAAAAATTAGATTCATAGAATACATGTGTAAGGATAACATGGATATGGAGTGTCACAAATTTAGAAACAATATTCACTATAGGATTTCCTACTCTGACCAGAGACTGTTTCTTTGTCTTTATTCAGTTATAAAATCAAGCATTGGTTATAATTTGTATGGTATATGGTAGTAGGGGTCTATAATATTTTTTAACTTTTTTCCAAACAGGTTATCATTAATATCAGAAACATCAATCAGTATGCCGACGAGAAATGAAAAAAGAAAGCTGTATAAAAAGACATACCCTTTGAAGAGAAAAGAGGGACAAGATTTACGTAATCAACAAAGGACAGAGAAAAACAAGAGTGCTCCTGGTAAGAGCAGTAAGGAATTTTTAAAAAAATTGTATCAGAGGAAAAGTCAATTGGATAATGTTGCAAAGGAAAAACAGTTTTCAGGATCTACAAGGAGAAATGGACGAAAAAAGAAAACTGTGTTGGAAAAGAGTGGTGAGGAAAATATGTACAGTAAAAGACGTACAAATCAGTTTGCAGAAATAAGGAAACGTATGTTTCATAAGAGAGTTGTTATGAATTTATTACAAAAGGAAAAAGTTTCAAAAAGGAAATCTGCTTTTTATAAGAAAAAAAATATATAGAGGAAGTTGTGGATGATGCGTTCGAGACGGAAAAAAAATTGTTTATTTTAGTGCTTAAAAGAATAAATACACTAAATAAGGCAATCAGAGTTTTAAAAGCTAAGAGTAAATGGAAGAGACACATAAATAGAACTAATTTTTGTAAAATCTTTTCTGGTAAATGGATGCATACTTCAAATTCTGAGCCATTTTTTAATGAAGAGAGTTACTTTCAAAGTAACGATTTGTTGCATGCAGTTGACACCAGTGGTCGAGCGTATGAAGTGAAGGATGGCTGTCCTATTGAGAAAGAGAAAATTGAGGTCAGAAATACAGAAGGGGAAATAGGTGGAGAAGTTTTACAGGGACGTGTTCATGCTCCTGTTTATAGTTGGAATTGTAGCAGTATTTGCAGTGTGCGACAGGATTCAATTGATTTCTTCCGCAATTTCTTACGTAAGTACACTAAGGAAAGTTTAAAAAAAAATTGTACTGTTGCAAGAATTAGATCGTTGCAGAGTGAGAGAAAAAATGGGTTTGCAAGGACATTCTTTGGCTTGTCTTTCAAAAAAAATATGCCAGAGTGTTTTTCATCACTTTAGGACGTTAGCAGTGCATCATACCAAAATGAGAAAATTAGTCAGAAATATGTATTATGCAAAAAGTCCAGGACTTAAACTTAAAGAGTTAAATAGTGCTCTTTTGCATGGGTGTGTATCGGATGTGAAGAGTATTTGTGCAGAAATTGAGGTAAGTTATTTTGGTCGAGATGAAGAGAATGTAGAAACTGATATAGTTAGAGAAGGAAATGTGTTAGAAAATGTTGGACACTTTAATACTGAAGAATCTGAACAGGAAATAACAAAATTTAAGGTCATTGCAGGTCAAAAACCAATTTTAACTTGTGTGTGTTGTCGACGCATTCATTACAAAAGTCAAACTAGGTTAGTTGATTTATATTTAAAAAGTGAAGATGAAGATAATACTCAGTGGAGAGAGTTTGCGACTTATTTGCTGGTAGAAAACTATTTTGATTTGGGTTTTGAACAACGTATTTGTAAATATTGTTATAATAAATTGAATGAAAATAAAATGCCTGCTAGAGCTGTTCATAATAATCTTGAGTTGATAAATATTCTATCGGAACTGAAGAATTTAAATACTATTTTGATTCAATGTGTACATCCTTTTCAGGCTATTGTTCGTATGGAGCCTAAGACTGGGAAATTAAATCCTACAGATTTACAAAGAGGATTAAAGGGTAGAGTTGTATATTTGCCACTTGATTTAAAAAAAAATATAGAGACAATTGGTATTGAAAATGTAGAAGAGGAACCTCTTGTTATTCTAGTTAATGGTGTACCTTCAAAGAGTAAGCAAAATCTGGCAAGATTTAGTGGATGTTAGGAAAGTGAAGAAGGCAACATTGTATTTAGTTAAAAATAATAAATACTATAAAAATGTGTATGTAGAACAAGAAGATGTAAGTGATGAAGAGAATAATGATTTGTCTATTGGACAAATTGAAAAAGTTGACATGTCCAGAAGTGAAGAAATTTATGAACATTACAGTGTTCATCCACTGCATTCCAAAGAAGCAATGGGGAATGCAATTCAGTTATTTCAGATGAAAAAAGCAGAAGGAAGTCCTATTAGTGTGTGGGAAAAAAGTTTGGAAGGTTGTTGTTTCCCACACTTATTCCCAACAGGTGAAGGTGCGCGATATGATGATCGACCTATGCAGATTCCTGCTTCTGAGTACCGGACTACAAGGTTATATGCAGAAGATCCCAGATTTCGTCAATGTATTCCATATTTGTTTCATCTTCTCTTTGAGAGTGACTTATCTGGTCTTTCTTATGCAGTAAACCATGTCTTAAAAAGTGGAGTGCATCTGCATAATGTTTCAGCAAAGGATTTCATGGATAAAGTGCAACAGAAAGATAGTGTTTTGGATTCTCATCTAATTAAGTTAATGGCATGTCAGCGTGGTACTAATGAATATTGGTACCGTCGTCATGGAGATTTAAAATGCATGCTACAAAACTTGGGAGCACCAACATGGTTTGTAACTCTAAGCTGTGCAGAGTACGCCTGGGAAGATTTACTTGAATATCTTCGAGAGGCGAATGTAAATATTGAAAATATAAACTACAAGACACCAGGAGAATTGTGTTAGTTGGATCCGGTTAATGTTTGCCGATATTTTAATATTCGATTTGAAGCAATGATGTCGTTTCTTACAAACAAGAAGAATCCACCGCTTGGTGAAGTTTTGGATTTCTTCTGGAGAAAAGAGTATCAAGCTAGAGGTGCTCCACATATTCATATGTTACTATGGATCAAGGATGCTCCCAAATTTGGAAAAGACTCCGATGAAACTGTTCTGTCTTTTATTGAGGAATATGCCACTTGTGACATACCTAACAGTACAAGTGATAAAGACTTAAGAGGAAAAGTGTTACGGTTTCAAAGACATCGTTGTGGGAAATATTGTCTGCGAAAATTCAAAACAAAGGATAAGTTCTATACAAAATGTCGTTTTGGATTTGCACGACCAGTGCTTTCAAAAGGAAGAGTGAATAATTTGATGTCATCTTTGCGACATAACATCACTAGAAGATCACCCAAAAATACTTATAATTTAAGAAGAGGAGAAGAGTCCAAATATATAAATGACTACAACCCTGTCATTTTGTCCATGTGGAATGCTAACATGGATATACAATATGTTGCGGATAACTCTATTGCTGTGGCTCGATATGTAACGTCTTACATCACAAAATCTGAAAAGACGGAACTGAAGGAGATGTGGGAAGATATTTCTCATGAAAAGAGCCTAAGCAAGAAATTGTATACATACAGTTTGAAGATGTTATCACATCGAGAAATTGGAGCATATGAATGCTGTGATCGATTATCATCAGCAAGTCTTTATGCGAAATCTCGAAGTATCCTGTGGGTGAGTTTAGGTCTAGCAGGAACACTAAATCGTGTTTTGAAAACTGTGCAAGAAATTGAATATTTAGCACAGAAAGAACCAAACAGTACAGACATTTTGAAAACAAATATGTTGGATACATACTATCCAAATAGAAGTACTCTGCTAGAAAATATTTGTCTGTATGAAGTTCTTGAAAAATACACTTTTAAAAGGAATGTTAGAGAGAATGTTGAAAAAGGTATGTACGCTGTAATTGGACAGGAAGGATGCCTGGTGAAACAAACTAAAGGACATTTGATTAATCACCGAAAACTGAGTTGCGAAAATCCAGACAAAAGAGAATTTTACTATTTAGCTCTTTTGCAACTCTTTAAACCATGGCGTACCGAAGAGGAACTACTTGGAGAGTTTATAAGTTATGAAGATTCTTTTAACGCATCTAAAAGTAGTATAGAATGTCCTGCTTTTAGTAATTATCTGAAAATGTTGAAAGACGAAATAGAGCAAAAAGCAACAATTGCAGCGGAGATTGCTAGAGAAAGTTCACAAGATACACAAAGTTCAGCATCGTTGAGTCAGGATCCACTGGGAGAACCAATTATCCGAAATGAAGCAGCCACTGCCATGGATGAGGTGGAAAGAGCAATGGAGCAAGCTCAAGAGGATATAATAAACTTAGAAGAATTGGAGAAGGAATTTAATCTTGAGCAAAGACAAATATATGTGGAAGTGACAGAGCACATTGAGCATGGTTTTCGTCATGAGAAAAAAGAATGCTCATGTATGTCATTTCAACCTATTCGACTATATGTAAGTGGAGAAGCTGGTACAGGGAAAAGTTTTCTTATAAAAGGAATTACTGCATATCTACAGCAAAAAAACTCAGTCACCATTGTCTTGTGTTGTGACAGCTCCAACTGGATTGGCAGCACATAATATTAAAGGTATTACTTTACATCGTTTATTAATGCTGCCAGTTGAACATGAAAACAAATTACAATATCACAAGCTATCTGGAGATGCTTGTTATGAAGTTTCAAGAGTTCTTAAAGAAATGAAACTTCTTATTATTGATGAGGTAAGCATGGTATCCAATTTAATGCTTGCTTTTGTACATTTAAGAATGCAGCAGATACTTAAAACTGACTATGATGTTTTATTTGGAGGGAAACATGTCATAGTTTTTGGAGATCTACTGCAACTTACTCCTGTAAAAGGACAATCTGTATTTGAAACTGTGACACATGAAGACACCAGAAAGTGCCTTGGCAGTATTGGAAATGTAAATATATGGTCACATTTCAAATATACTGAACTGATTCAAAATATGCGACAGGCAAAGGATACTGAATATGGAGAGATTCTTCAAGATATAAGGATTGGAAGACTAACTGAAGATGCAAAAGAAGCTCTACAAACTCGATTAATATGTAAGTTGTTTCCCAATGAAGATAATGTACCTGAGAAAATATATAGTAAAGAGGTAAAAGATAAGTCAGTTATATGCTTGATGCCAACTCTAAAAGAATGCTCAGCTTTCAATGAGAAAATGTTGAAGTTGGAAAATCAAGAAATTAAGAAACTGGAAGCAAAAGATAAAATAGAGTATGAAGGAAGTACTATTGTTTTGTCTGATAAATTAAAGTTAAAATTGGATAGTCTACAGACATCTATATCTAAAACTGCTGGTTTAGAGAAGAATCTGTATGTATGTTTAAATTGTCGGATTATTTTACGGAGAAATTTACTTGTAGAAAGAGGTCTGGTGAATGGAGCAATGGGTAATGTTGTTAGTTTTGTAAATTACCCAAATAGAGATGAGATTGAATTTTTATGAATAAAATTTGAAGAAATAGTGGAAGTTCAACTAATCAGTCGCTGCTCAAGTCGTTTTTTACTTGTAAAAGACTTGTATGTCCGTCGGAAACAATTTCCAATTTGTTTGGCATATGCAGTGACTATTCACAAATCGCAAGGTTTAAGTGTAGATTGTGCTTTGGTAAATATTGGAAATAGTGGATTCAGAGGGTATGGGATATGTTGCTTTATCACGAGTTAGAACTTTATCTGGGCTTTATCTAATTGATTTTGATGAGACAAAGATCAGTGCAGATTTAAAATGTGTACAGGAGTATAATAGGTTAAGAAGAGAATACGCTCCACATTTACCTCAATATCCTTTAATTAAAAAGAGTATAGTTGGTCAGAAAAGGAGAAATGAGAAACAATGTAGTGAAGTATTAGAGAAACGAAGAAAAAAAGATGAGACTGTCATTGATAAGAGTCAGAAAAACGTTAGTTCTACAGAGATTGTTGGATTTAAATTTGAAAATAGGTCTGGTGTCAACTGCTATGCAAATGTAGTGGTTAATGTGGGTTTCTTTCTAAAAAGGTTACAGGAACAGATTAGAGAAAATCAGGAGCAAACATTTTGTTCTTTAAATTCTGTGTTTGAAAAATGTACTAGTGGTAATAGTGAAGTAGCAAGTGTTTCAGAAGTAAGGAATGTTTTAGACATATGTGCAGAACTAAATCAATTTTATCAGAATATTCAGCAAGATTGTCAGGAATTTATTATGTATATGCTTACTGTTTTGGAAGAAGAAGGTGTAGGTATTGATAGTCTATTTGGCCTTTCTTATAAATGGGAACATATTTGCGATAATTGCTCTTTTACAAGTAGTACTGACATACACACAGAAAGATTTATATATTTAACATTACCAGATTGTAAAACAGTGTCCTTTAATAAACTAGTTAAACATGCATATCAGAACATGGTCTGTTCTCAATGTAATTCAGAAATGTTATCTACCTTATTTATCCATAGATATGGACAGTATGTTATTTTAATGCTTCAACGATGCAGAGCTGATGGAAGTAAATTGTCAACTTTAATTAAAAATTATATGGCTTCTCAAATATCTATTTCTAGAAGAACATTTGTAACTGTAGCAATTATTTTTCATGAAGGGTCATCTATATCATCAGGACATTACATAGCCTATTTGAAGAGTCCAACTGGTTGGACGCTGAGCAATGATAGTCAATTAAGTTTTAAGAAACGTTTGCCTTCTGAGTTAAGAAATTCTTATTTGATATTTTTGCAACCAAAATTTCAGTGAAATTACTTGGTCGAGTCAGAGTAATACTGTAAAGATATGAAAATGTGTTCTTTAGAAATATGATGTGATTAAGGGTGTTCAAATATGGAAATGAGACTATTATGTGCCAAAGTGATAGCATCAGGCAAGGTTTCCTTAATGTTTCTGGTACAGCACATGTTGGAATTAACTTATACTATTTGGCAACATGGAAAACAATGAGATATGGAAATGTTGACTTACGATAAATGTTTTTAGAGTACACTAACTTGGAAGTTTGTGGAGAGGTAGTAAAAAAAACCGAATTAACTCATACCATTTGGCCTTGCGGAAATGTATGAGATATCTAAATGTGGAATACAGATAAATGTTTCTAGAACATACTTACTCGCGAGTTTGTTGAGAGGTACTCAAAAAAATAAGGACTTATCTCATAGTATTTGGCCATGTGGAAAAAAATGAGATATAAAAATGTTGATTTGAGATAAATGTTTTAAGAACATAGTTGCACGGTTATTTGTGGAGCGGTTTTTAAAAGTAACTGGTATACTTTAGTTAGTTTATAATTGTGGAATATGTGGTGTGCTTACTCAAGAAATTGTGAATTAGAGAAAAACATTTAAGACATGTTTTTTTCTAGGTATTTATAGTATGTATAGAGATCTTTTATGGGTTTTTTAAATACAATCATTTTGATTGTGTTTTTTTCCCCGCTGTTACATGATGATTACTATTGAAATCACTGTTTATAGTGAAAATCAATTTATCTGAAGACAGCAAAAATAAACCAGTAAATATGTTGTTTAAGATATTTTGTTATATTGGAGTTAGAAGTATGTATTATGACAGATTTCTTTATTGTCTACCACAGATATTATATTTTTAAGGTAAGAACAACTAATCATATCTGAAAGTTTCGTGTACCTATCTCTTACTCTAATTTTCTTCATCCTCTTCCTTTGATAATGGTGTTTAGATATGGTTATTTTCTTTAACTCATGCTTTTACTTTTACATCTTTTTTGTTAGTATTCTATTCAGTCTTTCTTAGTCTTCAGTTTCTTACTTACGTTGCTTTACAGAGAGTTACCTTCATTGATCTTTTATTGGCTTTGTTTCCTGAATCTTAATTTGTTTGTCTTACTGTACCTTACAATTTGTTCCCTTACTCTGCTTTCTTTATTTATGAACAATTTCCAATCTAAAATCTATAGTTTAGCTTTCTCACCCTACTTTATTTTTGTTTATATGTCTCTCTTATACTCCATGTCTGTTTGTATTTTATTTATCTTCTGTTACTCTACCTTTTTGACTCTTTTTCTCTTAGTGTTGGTTCTTTATTTTATCTATCTCTTTAAGATATTTAGGTACTCTTAGTCTGTTTATTTCAGAGACTATTTGTTTTGTGTATTATCACTGGTCATACTCTCATTTTGGCTGTCACTTTAGTTTCCTTTAGACTGTCATTGTTTGAGTGCTTTTATTTCTTTCAAAATATTCTGTCTTGGTCTCTTTCTCTCCCTCACTCTTCTTTTCTTTCACTTTCTGCTTCAATCACTTCTACTTTGTTTTGTTTAATGAAATAACACTGTAACCATATTTTTACTTTTCTTTCACAGATACCATGTTTTTCAAATTTGTCAATATTTTCTTTATTACTATTTCTTAGGTAAGTATAAATAATAAAAATACTTTTTACACCCTGTGTTATTTCTTTGAGTATCATGGTCATATTAGTGTTGTGTTTTATATAAGCTTTTCCATGGAGGATTGGCTGCACGGTCACAAGGAGCGTATAAAAAATTAATTTAAGAAATCAACATCATTTCAGTCAGTCAGTTCACTAATGCGGATGTGTGAAAATATTGCAGGTAAATGATAAGAGTTACAGAACTTTTCAGGAGATTATCAAAGGAATTTTATTCTGCATTTTTGATTTTAAAAGGCAAGATAGTGCAGATAAAATTGTCTTATTAGTATGTAGCTGATGCTAACAGCAGTTAGTGACAACTAATGATAGATAATGAGTATATTGGGATTTGCTTTGTTTGTCTGTGAAATTTAATATAATTGACATAGAAAGTTAACATTGCAAGATGTAAGTGACTGCAAACAGTTGCTAACATTACTATTTGTTTTTACCCACTTTGGAACATATTTGTGCTATATTTGAAAATGATAAAAATCAAATAGTTGCCCCTGAGCAAAAAAAGTGGTCCACATTCAAGAGGCGTGGTCCATATTTAATGGGTGTGGTCCATATTCAAGGGGCGTGCCCTTTCATGAAACATCATTTGCACATACAAAGCATGAAAGTGGGAGGACGCTGTTCTTCTATAGGACACAGGGCCAAGGTGCTAATGGGAACATGCTGAGCAACTAAAAAAAATAGCAAGGCCCCTTTCTGTCACAAAATTATTTTAGCCGTTCAGCACAGGAGCACCTGAAAAGTAGAATAGCCGCTGCTATTACTAACCTACTTAGTCCTTTCCAGGCCTTCAGCTTAGGAGCACTTGAAGAGAGGTAAGGCCCCTGCAATTAGGTAATTAATCAGTCCTACAGGCCTCGGGAAAATGTCCTAGCAGGGGACCACAAAACACAGTCAGGTAGGCAGGGGGAGGTTGAGGTGAAGCTGGTGCATGGGAAGTGCCATCCCAGTGTGTTCTGGCAGATTAAGTCTTTACCATTTACTGTAGTATTATCCTTGTACTTGTGTATGGTACTCTTTTGTTACTTGCACACTTCAGTTTTTGTTGGTATCACACTGTATGCTACCTTTTACTTTTGTTTACTTTAAATACTTGCTGCATGGGCTGCATGAGCCCCAGGGGGGCTGAGGTGAAAATGGCTCAAAGGCCTGAGAAACACCTAGCCCCCAGGGAGGTCGATTCTTGGAAACAATCATTCCTCCCCAAGCCCAGCCTTAGCTTTATTGCTTTGTAGGGCAGGGGTGTTCAGCCGCACAGAGAGGCTGCTTTTATTTTCGCTGTCTGTCTCCTTGTACTCTGTGGGTCGGCTTTTATTTTCTCCCCTTTCCAAGTGCACTCTGTGTGGACTGGGGCAGGGGAGAAAAAAACGGCCCACAGAGGGCACTGAGGCACTGGCCTTTCGGGCCATGCCCGAATGTCCGCCTTGGTAATCCGCCCCTGACTTTCAGCACTGTTTTAAAAAAGGAAGGAGTGTTTTCAAAGGAGGTGTTGGATGTTATTGTGTAGGCAGATTAAAGCACCTAAACTACAAATATGCGTGTAGTATAGTGTGGTGCTCGACTGGAGGTATGTTGTTTGTCTTACTACATGCAGATATGTAGTTTAGCAAATACCTTCACACAAATAACAAGCAAACACTATTGCCTTTGAGATTAGGTCCTACTTCCTTTATGTACATAAGCAGTAACCATGGTATTGTTGAATATGTTAATAAAAAGAGTGCTGTTTAAAATTTATGAGATAATGAAAGAACGTTATTCTGATTTAATAATTTTATTTTACAAACTTTTTTAAAGAAACTGTTTCATAATAAGCCTTGATGGTAGTGTTACTTTTTTTTATCTAAAACAATGTCTTCTATTTATTGAGGCAGAAAGCTCCTTTGAGAATTCCAATGCGTGGGACGGGTGCTCCTGCTGCAGTATAATTCAAGGCCGTTTCAGGATGGACTGTCAGCGTTATCACAGGGGAGGAGCGCGCAGCTTTCTGAGATGGATACAGTTACACATAACAGAGTAGTGACGTCTTTGGAATTTACAGACGGTTAGCCATCCTAGTGTGCGCCGTGCTTTTGGCACCTCATTACGGCGGACTGGGGAGCCGCGGTGCACAGTTTGGGAATCACTAGTTTTAGAATTAAACTTTGATAATTGTATCACTCCTAAGCGTTAAAGATCGCCGCTGGTCTACGAAAAATTATTGGAAGTAAGCCAACATAGTGATAATTTTTGCTAGTTGTATACGGTAAGTAGATTGCTAAAGGCAAAAAACGGGACATAAAATGAAAATAGAAGAAGGACTATGATTTCACTTCTAGTCATGAGAGTGCATGTTAGCAGAGAATTACAAAAGAGGCAGTCTTAACGTAATTTGAATACATATGTGATAGTACCCCTGTAACAGTCTGCGGCACTTAATATTGCCGCGTGAAAACAAGCGTTGCTTTTATGCACTAATGTGTGCTTTGTAAATACGAGAGGGGGTTGATTTAGTTTTATTTTCCACACCTCCACGTTAACGCTGCCAAACGCTTCATCACAGCTGCCCGTGGCACTCGTACGATAAACAAGTTTATTTAAACTGTTTTCCTAACAGGAGCCGTGTACGAGATAGTATTTTCGCCTTTAAACAGGTTTTGCTTGTAGTTTAACATACCCCTACTATGCATGTCATTAACTGTCTGTGCGGCACAAATGCAAAGTGCTTTTAGCGCAGGCGGTGTTATCACGTTTCATAAAGATGTTGAAGAATATTTACAAAGATTCAAAAGAGTTTAACGCTGCCTTGGCAGGAAGTTGCCGATATAGGGGCGAAAACGGCGTCCACAATATGCTTCATAAATTGCAGTCGAACGTCATGTTAGATATAAAGGCATATAACATACGTTTTAATTTGAATTTTGAAAAACATAGGGGCATATTATAATGGACAGTCGATACATTTTCGCCGCTTTTATCGACAGGAAATTGGCGATAAAGCGGCGATAATGGGTTTAATAATTTGCCCTATGGAAATCCTATCAAAGCCCATGTAAGATGCGAAAACATGTAATATGGGCTACGCTAGGAATTTCATACAGCATATTATCAAGTCCATTATCGCCGGTTTATCGTCAGTTTCCTGTCGATAGAAGCGGCGATATTGTATCGTCCATCCTTGATAATATGGCTCATATTATGAAGGCGATTATCGGCGCATTTTTAAAAGCGTTATGCCGATTAAAGCGAAGTGAAATTATCACGTCTTCATGATATGTCCCAAGTTTTGCCGCATTCTTTAATTATTGTTCCTAAAATGCGGCAATAATTTAGCTTATGAATAGAGCTCTTTTTGGCACAATGAGGTAGTTCTGAAAAGAACTGTTTTTTTTAAGTTTTTCATTCTTTAAAATTTGTGAAACAGGAACCACATTTTTGAACTGTAAAACAGGAACATTTGAAGTTGTAAAAAAATTAGATGCATTCGAACATTTTATGCTGATTAAATCTTCTTTCAATAAGAATGACGCTTTGCTCCCCGTACACAATTAATCCTTTGCACTTGTTGCATTTTATATGCACTTCGTTTAAAAATGGTTTCAACTCCATCTGTTCAGTCGATGGAGATGTAGGTCGTCTGGTCGATGAAGTACTGGCCTGAGATGGTGGCAGTTCTGTGGCCAGAGCTCTTGTCGCTGCCTGTACATATTGAACAGGCTGCACTTGGCTCATATGCCTCTTCATAGTATGAATTGAAAAAGAATATTTTTTGGTTGGATTTCCTCTGGAAAGTACGGAGCCACAAATTGTGCACGTTACTTTCGGAGCATTTACTTTTTTTTGACCTTGTGGAAAGGTAAAAAATTGCCAAATAAAAGATTCCTTTTTTTTTTAAAGGAAGATAACCATTTCGTTCAGATTCCGAAGAAGAATTAGCTGCGGCCGCCATTTCAGCAAAGTGTCCGGAAATATGAAAAAGGTTGTTCTCCCTTCAGCGCCAAATAGATAGTGAGGGAAGTTGGTGGTTTCTGGAAAATTGCGGAATAGAAACTACTATGAACCAATAGGAAGTGTTCTTTTCAAGTCACATGATTTGACATGCGCGTATTAAGACGTATACGCGGTGACGGAATCCGGACACGTACGTGAATTAGAAGTATCGGTCTAATTTAATGAAGTTTTAAAATGTGAAAAGGAGGGAAGGTATACATTCTCAAATATTAAATACCTTCATATGGGATCACAAGAACAATGCTGATAAAGTATCAAACTTTTTTTATTGTTTCAAAACACCGCACCTCGGTACGTTTTTTAACATCTGACTAGTCTGTAAACGGTGAAATGAACGTAAGGTAAAGACTTTGTAAAGCTTTTGAGACTTGCAAGGAGTTCCTAAGCAATTCTGACAGTGAAGAAAACTTTGTAATACTATGAAAGCATTTCCCGAAAATCTATAATAAAAGTATAGAATACATTAAAAAAATATTTCATATTTCGCAATTAATAAAAGCTAAGAAATATAATGAAAAAATATAACTTATAAACAGTTTATAGTTAAGGAGTAGCCTTTAAAAAACCTATGAAATTCACTGAAAAAACCATAGGTTTTACACACGTTATAGTTAGGAAGTAGCATTTAAAAAACCTATGAAATTCACTGAAAAAACCATAGGTTTTACACACGTTATAGTTAGGAAGTAGCATTTAAAAAACCTATGAAATTCACCGAAAAAACCATAGGTTTTACACCAGTTATAGTTAGCTGGAAGTTTTACTCGCACAAAACCATTGAAATTCTCACGTTATAGTTAGTTGGACTCACTATAACTTGCGCGTGCAATGCACTGCTGATGACGTCACATATTACATCACTCATGACATGGTCAGTGACATCACTCATGACATCACTGATGAGACCATCCTTGTGACAGAGTGACAGACCTCCTTTCACTGTAATGTAACCCTTGAAACACATATTCAAAAATGGAAACTTACATTTTCAAAAAAATGGAGATATCGATACCAGTTACAACAACCAATTCAATAATTCCACCATCTATATACACATCCACTCATTGACCAACAGTTCTATATAGACACTCATACATATACTCACTCATTATATGTAGTGATACACCTATACATCCTGTTACACATCGACAGTCATCCAAAAGATACTCTCACACATACTCACACATGCAAATAAACTATTGAACATCTATTTATTTGCATATACATCTATACACACACTACCACCTTACTTCTAAGGAAACTTACACATACTTACTCTCTTAAACAATCACTTATAGAAACACATACTAATTTAAATAGGGACTCTTACAATCTCTTACTCTCATATATACTCACTTATATACAATAATATTCACATATACTAGATTTAAACTTATGTAGTTACTGATAAAGAAACTAGTGAGACACTCATTCACTCAGTAACATACACATATACACAGTCATCCACCCATACAGTCCTGCACATATGGTGTCTTCAAAACACATACAAAGAGAGACTCAGTCATTCATGCATCTATGTGCTAAGTAATACCCCCACCAAACCATACAAACACTTATACTGATACTAAGAAAAACATCTAATAACCCATATACATACACATGTAGCTACTCACCAACCCATGCAGCCACTTATACACAAAGTGAAACACTAATACATATATTTAAATATTTAAACATTACTCACTAATATTTATTTTTCAAAAAGACACACATTCACTGAATGGTGTCATCAGTGATGTCATGAGTGATGTCACTGACCATGTCATGAGTGATGTAATATGTGACGTCATCAGCAGTGCATTGCACGCGCAAGTTATAGTGAGTCCAACTAACTATAACGTGGGAATTTCAATGGTTTTATGCGAGTAAAACTTCCAGCTAACTATAACTGGTGTAAAAACTATGGTTTTTTCGGTGAATTTCTTAGGTTTTTTAAATGCTACTTCCTAACTATAACGTGTGTAAAACCTATGGTTTTTTCAGTTAATATATATATATATATATATATATATATATATATTACCTACTGGCGGTCGCCAGTAGGTATATATAGTTAGGATTTTTTCTCTATGGGATTTTTGAAAATTCTATGTCTAATAACGTTGGCGTTTGTGGACGGAATTGGCTGAAATTTTCAGGAAAATTGCACATTTTGTTTCTGAGCAGCCCTTGAAAATTTTGGGGGGGGTTCGTCAAGGGGGGGCCGAGAAAAAAGGGGGGTCCCAAAACGTGTTTTTAACATTGAGTTTTCCATAGGGCGGTTGGCCTCACTTTTAGCCCGAACGGCTGAATGGATTTGCACGAAACTTGGCAAAATTGTAGGGACTGGTAGCCCGATGTGCCTTTTGTAGGTCTCAATATATGTGCTCCAGTGGATTTTGAGAAATTAACGTTTAAAAAAAGATATATATCTGTAACAGCGGACCGGGCAGCGCTCCAGTACGCGTACTTTTCGCGGAACGGAGCTTTGTGAAGCGAAGCTGATTGGTTCTCCGGCGTCTGTAAACATTCCAAACAGTCCGTAGCGGCCGCCATCTTGTCTCTCGGTAGGATCGAGAGACAAGAGGAGGCCAAAGCGAAGGGGCAAATGACCATAAGGGGGCATAGTAGATCCTCGCTGACCCCCTACGTTTGATGTGGAGGTTTTAAAAGGGCCCCGCGGGGCAAAAAAAAAAATAATAATAGTAATCGAACGGCTGAATGGATTTGCACGAAACTTGGCAAAATATTAGGGACTGGTAGCCCGATGTGCCTTTGCTAGGTCTCAATATATGTGCTCCAGTGGATTTTGAGAAATTAACGTTCAAAAAAAGATATATATCTGTAACAGCGCTCCGCGTACTTTTCGCGTTACGGAGCTTTGCGAAGCTGATTGGTTCTCCGGCGTCTGTCAACATTCCAAACAGTCCGTAGCGGGCGCCATCTTGTCTCTCGGTAGGATTGAGAGACAAGAGGAGGCCAAAGCGAAGGGGGAAATGACCATAAGGGGGCATAGTAGATCCTTCCTGACCTCTTAGGTTTGATGTACCATTTTGCCAAGTTTGGTGTAATTCCGTTCAGCCATTCAGGCTGTAGACGTATGTAAATGTCCTATGGAAAATTGCATGGGGAAAACACATTTGAAAGTGTTGAAATTTAGAACCAATTAAAATGTTACTTTGGTTTTGTATTTGTGTGTGATGAAAGTTAATTGGTTATGTATATATGTCAAATGAGAGGAAACCACAGCCATTTTGTGATACTACTGTCTGAGGTACATTTGTGAGGAATTTTTGGTGGTGAATTTCTGGTGTTTGATTTACACAGTACTAACACTTCTCCTACTTTTAAAAAGGTGAGTTGTTAATTTGTAAGGGGAACTATGTTGTACACTAGAAGATAATTTGAAAAATGTTTTCTGTTATTTATTTGCAGTCCTTCTGTTATACTAAATACTTGATAAAGTTAGTTTTATATTATGTATTACTAAAAACGATAAATGAAAGTGATTATTTTTTTCTGCAATTTACAGCAAGCAATTTCAAAATAAAATGGCTCACAATGAAGAGACCGTCGCAATTTCTTTTGAATTGTCCACTACATTGATTGAAATTGAGAGCACCAATAATGAAATATTGTCACAAGGAGGAGATGACTTGTATGATTCCATTAGATTGATTGAAATGGACAGCACCAATAATGAAATATTGTCACAAGGAGATGACTTGAATGATTCCACTACATTGATTGAAATTGAGAGCACCAATAATGAAATATTGTCACAAGGAGGAGATGACTTGTATGATTCCATTAGATTGATTGAAATTGAGAGCACCAATAATGAAATATTGTCACAAGGAGGAGATGACTTGAATGATTCCACTACATTGATTGAAATTGAGAGCACCAATAATGAAATATTGTCACGAGGAGATGACTTGAATGATTCCACTACATTGATTGAAATTGACAGCACCAATAATGAAATATTGTCACAAGGAGGAGATGACTTGAATGATTTTTTTGATCAATCTGTTGATGGCGAATTTATCGAATGTTTGGAGACCATAGAGTTACAAGAATCATCATTGCAGACTTTTCATGAGGACATTGCTGATGAGGACATGTTATTAGTTCTTTCAAATTTAGAAAATTCTGAAGAATAAATTTATATTTAGAAATCAAAAATTGTTTGAGACATTATTCATTTTTATTTTTAATTTATGAGGTTGTAGCGAAGTGATTGTAGTATAAAATGAGACTTATAGTATAGAGTGCAACATTTTTATGTTACATGGTAAGTTTACTCATATTTACTTCCCTTCTGCCACTATATTATCTCCAATGTGTATTTGACATCTCTTCTTCATCTCCGGCCTCCTTTCTCTCACTGTGTGTCTCCGATGCATCTTATCGCTGCTATTTTGTGTAATTACAGAAGAGAGTAAAATAAAATAGTTCGGAACGTGAAAAGGGGGCAAAGTAGAGTACTCCTCACCCCCTAGGCCTTTTTAGGCGGTCCCAAAAGGATCAGTTTCTGCTTTCCTGAGAGATTATGGTATGAGTTCCATATACCACAATAACTTGCATTACAACATGCAAGATATCTATCTCCTATTACCAACTTTTGGAGATATTCGCGCTAAGCGCGAATATCTCCAAAAAGTAACACCTGCCCTGAGCAGTTCTTAGCCATGTTATCCAATGGGAGGTGGATAACATGGCTAAGAGCATTAGCTCGGTAATGCATGAATATCGCTGAGTTTTTAGCGATATTCATGCATTGCGGCCGTTTATTATCGCATTTGCGATAAACCTTGATAATAGCAAGGTTTATCTTCGATAATTTCTGACGATGCTTAGCGGTAAAAAATTTGTTGGTAAGCATCGTTAGCGATAAATATCGCTTAACTTTGGTAATATGCCCCAACGTCTGTTAACGTTCGATTCAAAGGAAATGAGGAAGTGTTGAAAAACATTGTCTGCGCCATCTTGCCTTTTTTGAAATGCCACACTTTTGTTGTGCACGGCAGCCATTTTAGATGCCTTGACCAGACCCACTCTCTGCACGCTGTCGATTCGTAGCATGGCTCCTCACCCTCGCAAGCATCTTCCCCAGGCACTGGTCACCCCCGCTCTCTGTCTTATGCATGGGCAATAAACCTCCCCCCATCTGCGCTGCTCTTCCCTGAGAATCACACTCTGTGCCCGCCCGACACCTCCCTTTCGCCCTATTCACTACCGCACCCTCTGAAACTCCTCTTCCTCTGTGTCCGATTGTCCAGGCTATCACCTAGCCCTGCAGATGTAGTTTATGGCCCCAGCTGTAAAGAATCACCCCTCTTCAAAGGAGTTATAGTAGATCAAGGCCCACACCCGATGAGATCCGTCACACCACACGTGTTCCTACTATCTGAAAACCATCCTGTATTGTGATTGGGGAGGGGACCGAGCCTGAAGCGGAAGATTCCAGGAATGACTCTTTGTACATCAAAGTTTTTACAATTATGTGTCACATTAAAAATATATAGCACTCCAACAAAGTAGTAGGAATATAAAACTTTAATAACATATAAATATATACAACAAAACAAAAACAGTAAAAACATTTAAACAACGAAGAGACCGTGGCAATTTCTTTTGAATTATCCAATAGATTTATTGAAATTGACAGCACCAATAATGAAATATTCTTGTCAGTAGCGGTCTGTTGTGCGAATAGTTCCAAGGCAGCAGAACGCGCTGAAATCTAGATGGCACGAAAGTTATGTCTAGTAAGTTGCCGCCCAGCAAATAACGGCGTGGGGCGCCGCGGGGGTGAGTGAGTCCAGTAGGCAGCACAGCTATTCTTACCGGCATTGCAGAATTACTGCTGGGGACAATGCCTGTGCTGTAGCAGGGTCACAGCAGAAACAAAAAGGATTCTGTTGAAGATGTTGTTGGTTTTAAATTTGAAAACAGTTCTGGTGTCAACTGCTATGCTAATGTAGTGGTTAATGTTTTGTTTTCTCTAGAAAATGTAAAAGAGGGGGAGGCAGTCCAAAGTTCCGTTAAAAGGGCAAAGGAAAGGATCGGTGGTTTGAACTATCAGTCAAAAAGGGGAGGGGGTGCAACAATTTTTCCTACCGGGTCACACTGTGCTTTCACCGGAACTGAGGTCTGCAGGATTCTAGTAATTCAAAGTGAGGCTGGCGCCAGCATGGGAGCGCCGACGTCCCGCGGATACAGTTTCGTCACTCCACGGGCGATCATGGCAGTCATTCCCCATCGGGGGTCGGAGACTCCCGCGGCTCCTCTAGAATCTTCAAGGTCGTGGAGGACTACGGTGGTGGAGTCAACCAGTGATCGGGCCATTTCTTTATGCTGGGCCCGCTCTTGCCAGGTCGACCGCCATTTTGAGAGTTCGGTAGCTACTGGCGATCGCGGGGTCAAATGAGCGGACGGGCTCCACCCTGCCGGGCGAGACGTTGCAGCATGGCCACAGTGGAAGAACCCTTTTCCGGGCGCCTGGAGCGCTGAGGGTGCAGCTGGGAAGCCTCCACCTGGGGAGGCGGGAGAGGCCTGTTCGCACCGTCTCTCCCTCCCAGTGCACCCCACGGCGTCTCGCTTGAGATTTGTTATGGCCGGACCAGGCGATGAGGACGAGGGGGGGGGGGTCGGAGGCATGTGCAAGACATCCCCCCCCAGTGTTGTCGCAGCCATTATTCATGAAAGAAGAAGTGTCCCGTCCGTCTTCGGGCCGGGCTTCCGGTAGATGTCGGCCGGACGCCCCTGGCTCTGGCCCCATGAATGGGTTTCTTGGTTTATCGGCTGCAGCCGGATCCCGTCGGCCTCGGCCCCCCGACCGTTGGTGGCCGGACCTGAAGAGCATGTGGCGGGAGTACCTGCAACTCTCAAGGGCCACCGCGGCCGGACTGGGAGAGAGAGGGGAGGGTCGAGGAGACATTCCCCCCCCTGCAACTGTTCAGCGTTGTAAAGGCAATCCCCTGGCCGGGTCCCGCTGGCCTCGGCCTCTCCTCCGGCTACACCCTACGTTAGGATCTCCTGGCCGAGGCGTGGCAGCAGGACCTGCCTTATATGGGCTGCTCCCGGCTGGGCGTAGCCGCAACCCTGCCTCACCTTGGAAGTTTCCAGAGTGGGGGCGGATGTTCTACTGACTTGCATTTTCCCTAGTCTATCGATTTTTTTGGCGTGGCAGGCGGTGGGACAGCGAGGGGTGATTTGGTTTCTCTTACTGTTTTTCTGGTCTCTCACCACTGGCATATTTTAACGTTTTCTTGTTTCTAGGACATTAATAGGTTTTATCATTACGTTATGTTATCGTTTCTTTGTTCGTTGTTTAATAAAAGTTCATGTTCATCAGTGGCCTACTGATTTTCGTTTTCCTATTATTTTCTTTCCAGGTTGTTTCATGCTAAAGTTTCTGTTAACAGGATACAGTGATCACTTCGTTATTATTGCATATGTCCTTTTCACTAGGGGTGCTCTCTGGTCGGGCCAGATGACGTATCTCTAGTAAATGGTCCGGGTGAAACAGGTGCATCAATCAGTGGGGAGTAGATAGGCATGACAGATTACAACGGGGGAGAAAGGTCCGCATTACGTACCCTTTCACTACTTGCAAAGATTTTCCTACGTTTATTTGCAAACAGGGAATACCTCCAAAAAGAACTAATTCCCAAACAGTCAATGTTCGGACAATCAATCAATCAATGAGGAATGAAATAGGTACGACGTGTTAAAGGCTTGCGTTACCTACCCTTCACTATCTGCAAAGGGAGAGAGAATATTCCTATTCTTCCTCGTTTGCAGGCAGAGAAGATCCTTAAGAGAACCAACTTCGAACAATTCAATGCTCGATTCAAACAATCAACAAGGGGTACTGTGAACACAAATGAACGCCGCTTATGTACATACGCATTGCTATTTTCAACAGGTTGTTCCTAATGTTTCTATTTTAGCGAGGTCAAAAAGAGATCCCATTAGTGGCCTACTGATTTTGCTCGATTCCTTTTGTTTTTTTACACGATTTTTCGCTATCTGCAAAGACTAAACAGAGTATTGCGACTCTGTGCTTGTTTGTAAATAGAGAATGAACCAAAGAGAACAATCAATCAAATGGAGAGAGAAGCAGGCACGACGGATTACAAAGGGGGCAAAGGCCTGCGTTAACTACCCTTCACTATCTGCAAAGAGAGAGTACTCCTAATAGAAATGAGGGGTGGGGGGCAGCATTCAAAGCAGATCAGTGTGCATAAACACGAAAATGTTTTTACTTACCACGTACTTGACATTCGACAGCTTATGATATTTGCTATTAAAAAACCATTGAAATTCACTGAAAAAACCATAGGTTATAGACCATATATAGTTAGGAATTTGCATTTACAAAACCTTGAAAATTCACTGAAAAAACCATAGGTTAGAGACCATATATAGTTAGCTGGACATTTTATTGACATAAAACCAATGAAATTCCATATATAGTTAGTTGCACTAACTATATATCGCGCACCCGCAATCCACTGCTGATGATGTCACATATTACATCATTCATGACATGGTCAGTGACATCACTGATGACATCACTGATGACATCTCAAATGACATCACTGATGACATCACTGATGACATCTCAAATGACATCATGACACACCAATACCAGTTACTACATACGCACTCACTGATTCCTACGTCTACACACACATTCACTCATTCACCCATACAATCACTCATACATACAGTCACTCATTATTACAACACTATCATATGCACTCATACACCTATGCAGACACTCACACACTGCCACTCATCCATGGAGTTACACACACACCTAGTCAGTCCTGTAAAGAATCAATCACACTTCCATTTCCTCCTCATCTATACAGTTAAACACAGAACACCATACTTCAGTGACATCACTGATGACATCACTGATGACATCTCAAATGACATCACTGATGACATCTCAAATGACATCACTGATGACATCATGACACATCAATACCAGTTACTACATACGCACTCACTGATTCCTACGTCTACACACACATTCACTCATTCACCCATACAATCACTCATACATACAGTCACTCATTATTACAACACTATCATATGCACTCATACACCTAGTCAGTCCTGTGAAGAATCAATCACACTTCGATTTCCTCATCTATACAGTTAAACACAGAACACCATACTTTTCACACATATACTAACACATACTTACTCTCTTATACAATCACTGATACAAGTACACATTGATATGCACAGAGTCACACACCTCCCAGCCAGCCACACACACACTCAGTCTTCCATACATCCACTCATTCTTCAATATGTAAAACATATTTAAACTTTACAAAAACACACAGACACTAGATGATGTCATCAGTGATGTCATTTGAGATGTCATCAGTGATGTCATCAGTGATGTCATTTGAGATGTCATCAGTGATGTCATCAGTGATGTCACTGACCATGTCATGAATGATGTAATATGTGACATCATCAGCAGTGGATTGCGGGTGCGCGATATATAGTTAGTGCAACTAACTATATATGGAATTTCATTGGTTTTATGTCAATAAAATGTCCAGCTAACTATATATGGTCTCTAACCTATGGTTTTTTCAGTGAATTTTCAAGGTTTTGTAAATGCAAATTCCTAACTATATATGGTCTATAACCTATGGTTTTTTCAGTGAATATATATATATATATATATATATATATATATATATATATATTTCCTACTGGCGGTCGCCAGTAGGTAGTTATAGTTAGGATTGATTTCAATAGGAAATCCGCAACATTCTATTGGGAATAACCTTGGCGCCGGTGGACGAATCTTCGCAAATTTCTCAAAGATGGCCCGCCCGGCTAAGCTCCTTCCCTGAAAGTTTGGGGGGGATTCGTCAAGCGGGGGTCGAGATAAAACGGGGTCCCAAAACATGTTTTCCCCATGTTAATTTCCATAGGGCGGTTGGACTCACTTTTAGCCCGAACGGCTGAATGGATTTCCACACAACTTGGCAAAATTGTAGGGACTGGTAGCCCGATGTGCCTTTGCTATGTCTCAAGATATGTGCTCCAGTGGATTTTGAGTAATTTAGGTTCAAAAAAATATATATATCTGGGCGGAGCCTAACCACACATCTGATCTGATTGGCTGTCAGCACTTCATCCAAGAAGTGTTGGCAGCCGTCTTGGGACCAATATACATGATAGCACCTCATTAAAAAGCATTGTAGTTAATAGAGGGTTTTAGGACTTTAGTTACATTATAAATCATTTGTTGATGGTACCATACTCATTTTAGGAATTGTGGTGTGTTCTAAGGTGATTTTACCATGTGAAAAAGCCTTCTGCTGTGATATCATGAATCATGTTTGAAGGAAAACTAATATCTCTGGTTTGGAAGGGGATCTATAAGCTAAACTGAAATCATATTTTCTGTAAATTCACATTATCTTTCTCAGTCATGTGAGAATGAAGTCTGACATTCTCAGTAAAACATGTACATCCAACAAGGACAGAGACTGTCAGTTGATTCCTTTGTGTTCTACTGCAGCCTCCTAGAGTGTTCTAAAGAACAACTAGAGCGCTAACAGTCCTACTTATTACAAAGGTAGAGCACACCTGAAGCCATCGTGATGGGAATAAAGTGGTAACTCTTAAAACATTTAATTTAAAAAGGAACAAAATGAGGGGGTATATTATGCCATAGAAAGTATTATTAGTGCTGCAAAAAGAAAAATTAGGGCACATTTTAAGTGACTTCTCAAATCCTCTTCTATTTCATAAAAGTATTCTGACATGCAGTCTCCCAAGATGGCCACCAGAGACAAAAGAGCCCAAATGTAGCCCAAATATCACCCAGATGTAGCCCAAGTATAGCCCAATGACAGAATGTCCCAGAGTGTTCTAAAGAACAACTAGAGCGCTAACATTCCTACTTATTACAAAGGTATGGCACACCTGAAGCCATCTTGATTGGAATAAAGTGGTAACTCTTAAAACATTTAATTTAAAAAGGAACAAAATGAGGGGGTATATTTTGCCATAGAAAGTATGATTAGTGCTGCAGAAAGAAAAATTAGGGCACATTTTGAGTGACTTCTCAAATCCTCTGCAATTTCATTAAAGAAATTCTGACATGCAGACTGAAACATGCACTTTGAATACCAGCAGCAGACTTCCCTGGTGAGCAGTAGCTTTACTACAGTGATCTAATGAGCAACTAGAGTGCTAACATTCAGAATTCATGGCAAATGTGTGACACATCTGAATGCCTTCTTGATGGAACCAAAGTAAACAAGCATTGAAAATGCAATAGATCTCGCCCTCGTTTAAGTTAAAGCCATTCTGTTTGTAATGAGGTGGCTTTTTAGCTTTGCTTTAATAGTGTTTTTTAAACTTTCATGTAAATAACATGCATCTGTATGCATATATGTATATGTATGCATGCATTTATATTTGTATTTATATAGATATACAGATTATATATGTTTATATATGTATGTATATACATACACATACATATATATAAATGCATATGCATATATATATGCATATATATATATATGTGTATATGTGTGCGTGTAGAGAGAGGTAGAGAGGTAGAGGTGTAGACGTAGAGATAGAGAGGTAGCGGTAGAGAGGTAGAGACTAGTAGAGAGAGAAGTAGAGAGAGGTAGAGAGTGAGTAATAGAGAGTAGAGAGTGAGTAGTAGAGAGCAGTAGAGAGAGTAGCAGAGAGTGAGTAGTAGAGAGTAGTAGAGTGAATAGTAGAGTAAGTAGTAGAGAGTAGTAGAGAGTGAGTAGTAGAGAGTGAGTAGTAGAGAGTAGTAGAGAGTAAGTAGTAGAGTGAGTAGTAGAGAGCAGTAGAGAGTGAGTAGTAGAGAGTAGTAAAGAGTGAGTAGTAGAGAGTAGTAGAGAGTGAGTAGTAGAGAGCAGTAGAGAGTGAGAGAGAGAATAGTAGAGAGTAGTAGAGAGTGAGTAGTATAGACTAGTAGAGAGAGAGTAGTAGAGAGTGAGTAGTAGAGAGTGAGTAGTAGAGAGAGAGTAGTAGAGAGTGAGTAGTAGAGGGTAGTAGAGAGTGAGAAGTAGAGAGTGAGTAGTAGAGAGTAGTAGAGAGTGAGTAGTAAAGAGTGAGTAGTAGAGAGAGAGTAGTAGAGAGTGAGTAGTAGAGAGTAGTAGATAGTGAGTAGTAGGGAGTGAGTAGTAGAGAGGGAGTAGTAGAGAGTAGTAGAGTAGTAGAGAATGAGTAGTAGAGAGTGAGTATTTGAGAGTAGTGGAGTAGGAGAGAGTAAGTAGTAGAGAGTAGTGGAGAATATTCCAAAGTTTGGCACAGCACTACTTGCACAATAAGTCCAATCAAATCATATCACTTGGAGTCCTTATTGAAGTGCTGAATCTTGGTGTATATTCAAATGCTTTTATTTTCCTTAAGTTTATGTACCACAGCCAGCCGAAACGTTTCGTTCTGTACAACAGAACTTCTTTAGGGCGTTCTTATTTCCTTCAAGTTATGTCGGTATCCTGTTATCATATAACTAGATATTTCTTCCAAATGTTAGACGAGACGTAAGTACATTCTTATTCAAAGTGACTAGGTATCAATTTTACCCACACAATTCGGGCAGACTTGAGTAATTTATAGCATCGTCAAAGTCAGTCTTTCAAAAATTCCAAAGTATAGGACATGATAAACCAAATCCAAATGTTTCTCAAGAAAAGTCATTTTAAATCGTTCGGAATATCGGTGTTTGGGCAGATATGACCCAGGGACCCCCAGTATGCAAGGGGAATTAGTCCCCCCTCTGCAAACGCGCCAGTGGCCTGCGTTGCAGAGAGGTGTAAAAAGGGGCATAGCCTCATTACACCTCTGTGCAATGCAGCCCCCTGGTGCATACTGGAGGTTCCAGGTGGGCTAGTTGGCCCCCAGGGACCCCTAGTATGCAAGGGGAATTAGTTCCCCCTCTTCAAACATGCACGGGGCTGCGTTGCAGAGAGGTGTAAAAAAGGGTGTGGCCTCATTACACCTCTCTGCAATGCAGCCCCCTGGCGCCTACTGGAGGCTCCTGGTGGGCTAGTTGGCCCCCAGGGACCCCCAGTATGCAAGGGGAATTAGTTCCCCCTCTGCAAACGCGGCAGGGGCTGCGTTGCAGAGAGGTGTAACAAGGGGCATAGCCTCATTACACCTCTGCAATGCAGCCCCCTGGCGCATACTGGAGGTTCCAGGTGGGCTAGTTGGCCCCCAGGGGCCCCCAGTATGCAAGGGGAATTAGTTCCCCCTCTTCAAACATGCACTGGGGCTGCGTTGCAGAGAGGTGTAAAAAGGGGCGTGGCTTCATTACACCTCTCTGCAATGCAGTCCCCTGGCGCATACTGGAGATTCCTGGTGGGCTTTCAGGTCTTATATAGTTAGGAATTAGGATTAAAAAAACCTTTGAAATTCACTGAAAAAAACATAGGTTTCAGGCCTTATATAGTTAGGAATTAGCATTTAAAAAACCTATGAAATTCACTGAAAAAAACCATAGGTTTCACACCAGTTATAGTTCGAAATTAGCATTTAAAAAACCTATTAAATTCACTGAAAAAAACATAGGTTTGACACCAGTTATAGTTAGCTGGAAATTTTACTGACATAAAACCATTGAAATTCCCACGTTACAGTTAGTTGGACTCACTATAACTTGCGCGCCTGCAATGCACTGCTGATGACGTCACATATTACATCACTCATGACATGGTCAGTGACATCACTCATGACATCACTGATGACACCATCCTTGTGACAGAGTGACAGACCTCCTTTCAGTGTAATGTAACCCTTGAAACACATATTCAAAAATAGAAACTAAAATTTTCAAAAAAATAGAGATACCCATACCAGTTACAACAACCAATTCAGTAATACCACCATCTATATACACATCCACTCATTCACCAACAGTTCTATATAGTCACTCATACATATATTCACTCATCATATGTAGTGAAACACCTATGCATCCTGTTACACACCGACAGTCATCCAAAAGTTACTCACACACATAATCACACATGCAAATAAACTATTGAACATCCATTTATTTGCATATACAGCTATACACACACTACCACCTTACTTCTAAGGAAACTTACACATACTTACTCTCTTAAACAATCACTTATAGTAACACATACTTATTTAAACAAGAACTCTTTCAATCTCTCACTCTCACATATACTCACTTATATGCATCAATACTCACATATACTAGATCAAAACATATGTAGTTACTGATAAAGACACTAGTGAGACAGTCATTCACTCACTAACACACACATATACACACTCATCCACCCATACAGTCCTGCACATATGCTGTCTTCAAAACACATACAAACAGTGAGTCAGTCATTGATGCATCTATGTGCTAAGTAACACCCCCACCAAACCATACAGACACTCATACTGATACTAAACAAAATCTAATAACCCATATACACACACATGTAGCTACTCACCAACCCATGCAGCCACTTATACACAAAGTGAAACACTGATACAAACATTTAAATATTTAAACAATACTCGCTAATATATGTATTCACTAAGATACACTTAATAAGCCAGTTAACCAATCAATTAAAAAAAAAAAATCCATTAAGACACTTATTTAAACATTTATTCTTCCATCGACCTTTACATATACATATATAAAACATATTTATTTTTCAGAAAGACACACATTCACTGGATGGTGTCATGAGTGATGTCATGAGTGATGTCACTGACCATGTCATGAGTGATGTAATATGTGACGTCATCAGCAGTGCATTGCAGGCGCGCAAGTTATAGTGAGTCCAACTAACTATAACGTGGGAATTTCAATGGTTTTATGTCAGTAAAATGTCCAGCTAACTATAACTGGTGTCAAACCTATGGTTTTTTCAGTGAATATATATATATATATATTACCTACTGGCAGTCGCCAGTAGGTAGTTATAGTTAGGACCTAGTTTCCATAGGAAATCCGCAACATTCTATTTGGAAATAACTTTGGCGTCGGTCGACGAATCTTCGAGAAATTCTCCAAGAAAATGGCCTGGGGGTTGATTCGTCAAGCGGGGGCCGAGAACAAAGGGGGGTCCCAAAACGTGTTCACCATGCAATTTTCCATAGGACCTTTAAGACGGGCTACAGCCCGAACTCCTGAATGGAATTACACCAAATTTGGCAAAAAGGTAGAGTTCGGTTCGCAGATTGCGCTTTTTGTTAAATGGTGTAAATCCGTTCAGTAGTTTCTGAGAAAATCAAAAGTAAAATCATAGATATATCTAGAGATGAAGTACCGTACTCTGTACTGTACTCTGTACTGCACTCTGTACCTTCGCGAGCACGAGCTTAATGCTAATTGGCTGTCCACACTCCACACCAGGAAGTGTTGGCACTAAGCCCATTATTAGGCATGCGGGGGTCTCACGGCCCCCCCGCAGCCCCAGGGACCGCCACCCCCGGTGCTTTATTATTAAGTATGTGGGGGGCTCACCGCCCCCCCCCCACAGCCCCGGGGACCGCCACCCCCCAGGGCTTTGTTTTTAATAAATAAAAACCAAAAAAAACCCGTGTGGGGGGGCTCAAGCCCCCCCACACGCCCCAGGGACCGCCACCTCCCCGGGGCACTAATATTTAAATTGGGGGGTCCATGACGGACCCCCCAGCCCCGGGGACCACCAACCCCCGGGGCTTTTAACAGCATGGCCCCCCTCCTGGAGACCTTGATGGCCCTGGGGACCGCCACCTCCCAGGGCTGGCTCCTGCAGTCTCCCGGGGTGCCTACCCCCGGTACATTGCTGTTTGCTATGGTAGCAAACTGCTTTGATTTTTGAAAGAGGGAGCAGGAAACCTGCTCTCTCTTTCAAAAATCAAGGTGTATTGCTTTTCTGCATGGGGAGCAGCATGTTAGCTGCTACCCAAGCAGAAAAGCAATGCCGGCTCCCGCAGGATGCGGGGAGCTTGCAGGGACCGTGGGGGGCTTTGGGGCCCCCCCACGGTCCCCAACAGAGAGGGCAGGCCCCAGGGGATGGGGTCTCTGGGGCCATAAGTTGCCCAGATGGGGGGCAACACAGCTCCCACCACCATTGAAATAAAAATAGAATTGGCAGGCCCCAGGGGATGGGGTCCCCAGGGCCTTAAGGGCGCATAGGAGGGGGGCTATGCAGCCCCCCTCCACAAAAAATAGAAAAGTTGGCCATGCCCCGAGGGATGGGGTCCCGGGGCGGAATTGGCCACGGGTGGGGGACCACGCGGCCCCCTTCCTGTAAAAAAAGAAAAAAAATAAGAATTGGGGGCAGGCCCTGGGGGATGGGGTCCCCAGGGCCAAAAAAAAGAAAAATAAGGGGGGCTACACAGCCCACCTTCTTAAAGCAGATTTTAAAGAAAAACGGGATCAGGAGGAGGCCACGCCCCCTCCCTGTACCTCTCTGCAAACGCGCCCCCTGGCGCATTTTCAGAGGGGGAACTAATTCCCTTTGCATACTGGGGGTCCCTGGGGGCCAACTAGCCCACCAGGAGCCTCCAGTATGGGCCAGGGGGCTGCGCTGCAGAGAAGTGTAAAAAGGGGTGTGGCCTCATTACACCTCTCTGCAACGCAGCCCCCTGGCGAATACTGGAGGTTCCTGGTGGGCTAGTTGACCCCCAGGGAGCCCCAGTATGCAAGGGGAATTAGTTCCCCCTCTGCAAACGCGCCAGGGGGCTGCGTTGTAGAGAGGTATAAAAAGGGGCGTGGCCTCATTACACCTCTCTGCAACGCAGCCCCCTGGCCCATTCTGGAGGTTACTGGAGGGCTAGTTGGCCCCCAGGGAGCCCCAGTATGCAAAGGGAATTAGTTCCCCCTCTACAAACACGCCAGGGGGCTGTGTTGCAGAGAGGTGTAATGAGGCCACGCCCCTTTTTACTCCTCTCTGCAACACAGCCCCCAGGCACATACTGGAGGTTCCTGGTGGGACAGTGGGCCCCCATGGACCCCCAGTATGCAAGAGGACTTAATCCTCCAACTTAGAATGTGTTACTGGGCGTATTTGCACAGTGGTGAAGGTTGGGGGCGGGCTTGAGGTGATATGTGTGCAAACATGCCCTGTGGCTAGATTTAAGTTGGGGAATTAATTTCTCTTCAATCCAGAGGTCCCCAAGGGGCTAACTAGTCCAACAGGTACCTCTAGTAAGCGCCACGGAGCTGTGTTGCAGAGTGTTGTAAAAAGGGGACGTGCCCTGTGAACACCTCTCTGCAACGCAGCTCCCTGGTGCATACTGGAGGTACCTGGTGGGTTAGTTGGCTCACAGGGGACATCAGGATTGAAGAGGAATTAATTCCCCAACCTAAAACGCACCACAGGGCGTGTTTGCACAAATGTCACCTCAAGCCCGCCCCCTTCCTTCACTATTGAGCGAAATATTCCTCTAAAATCAGCCGAACTACGAATTCCGATTTACTCACCTGTTATCACGGGAGACGTCAGTGCTGCATCTTTGAGCCCAGTACGAACCCTGAAAAGTAAATGTAACCATGCTTACAGTAACTTGAATTTCCTTCCATAGGCTAAAATTGACTGGTTTCACTTGGAAATTTTTCTAAGTGTCGAGTTTTGGAAGTTTTAAAGATTCCTCAAAAATCAGCCGAACTACGAATTCCGATTTATTCACCTGTTATCAGGAGAGACCTCAGTGCTGCATCTTTCAGCCCACTACTGATCCTGAAAAGTAATTCTAATCGTAGTTACAGTAACTTGAATTTCCTTCCATAGGCCAACATTGACTGGTTTCATTTGGAAATTCTTCAAAGTGTGGAGTTTTGGAACTTTAAAAAATTCCTCAAACATCAGCTAAACTACGAATTCCGATTTACTCACCTGTTATCTGGAGAGACCTCAGCGCTGCATCTTTCAGCTCACTACTGTTCCTGAAAAGTAAATTTAACTGTACTTACCTGTAACTTTAATTTCCTTACATAGGATATCATAAGCTGCTATATAAAATATATATACATTAAAAAAATATAAAATAAAACAAATTACAATTTCAATATTTTTAAAATAATTTTTTTCCAATTTATAATAAAAATATGTAATCTAATTTAAAAAATAAAATATCTAAAAATAAATACTTTAAAACAATGTTGTAAATTAGTATAAAAAAATATAACAAAGTATACCGATAAGAAACATAGGTTTCAGCGACATTATAGTTAGGAATTAACATTTAAAAAACCTTAGAAATTCACTGAAAAAAACATAGGTTTCACACATGTTATAGTCAGCTTGCAAAACCATTAAAATTCCCCCGTTATAGTTAGTTCAGCTGACTATAACTCGCGCGCCCACAATGCACTGCTGATGACGTCACATATTACATCGCTCATGACATGGTCAGTGACATAGCCTGCTCAGGGGGTCCCACAAGGGGGTACGCGTGAGATCTGATTGGCTGTCAGCACTTCATCCAAGAAGTGTTGGCAGCCATCTTGGGACCAATATACATGATAGGACCTCATTAAAAAGCATTGTAGTTAATAGAGGGTTTTAGGACTTTAGTTACATTATAAATCATTTGTTGATGGTACCATACTCATTTTAGGAATTGTGGTGCGTTCTAAGGTGATTTTACCATGTGAAAAAGCCTTCTGCTGGGATATCATGAATCATGTTTGAAAGAAAACTATTATCTCATGCTTTTCCCACAGTGGTAAGGTAAGGTAAGGTAATATTTTATTTGTAAACAATTAATTAAAATCTTCACAAAAATATAAAACACAGATAAGGACATTTAAAACCACTTTATAGTAGAGGTTAAAAAGATCAAAGTTTGCAATGGTCAGATCAAAGATTGTCCTCGGGTGTTAATGAAGAACTTCAAATGATATCAAGGCTTTTTCTTATTGAGTCAAAGAACTTCACCACCTGGCAGTTGAATTTTGTGTCACTAGAGTTAAAGTATAGTTTGACTGCCTGCCTGCAGGTTCGAACAGCGTATGTCTTGAAGGATGGAAGCAGAGAGTTGCACCTCAAGTCCCTCAATTTAGGGCATATGCAGATCACGTGTACAATGTCCTCTTTTCCGGATTTGCACAGGCGACACTGTTGCGAGGCCAGTGTTCTCTCCCAAGGGGGCAGGTGCGGCAGTATCGGGATTACGCCAAGGCGTAATTTAAGAAACTTTTCTTTAGCTTGAATTTTCATCCCGATGTTAAGATAGGCTTGTGGCTGTATTTTGCCATAGTTCCCCAGGGTTGTCCATCCATGCGCTCTGTTTGCTGGGTCTTTCTTGTCTTCGATCTGTATCTAAATTCTCCTCCACATACGAGTTTTCCTTAGGGGGGGTTGGTTTCAGATAAATCTGGGGAGTCTACAAAAGTCTCTGCGACAGGAGAAAGAGCTTCCGTTAGGCAGGTATAAGGAGTCTTCCCCTGGTCATTAGCTTCTTCCCCGGTTATTTCTCCATCTACAATTCCCAATGGGGCTGCTCCCCCCTGAACAAACAGAGACGTGTCTATTGCCCCATCACCCTTGTTAGCGCCATTAGCAGGACCCATGTTGATAGGGTTCTCGGTTACTTCTTCAGAGGAAATGCTCACAGACCCGAGAACCGGTATAACCAAGACGGGGGGTCGAAGTACTTGTTTGCTCGGTGCCAGTGGAGTTACAATAGTATTAACTATTTCTTTAGTTGTAGCTGAGGCAACAGTGGAGGCAGCAACAGTAGTTTTGGCAGTTTTAGGCATTGGTGTCACAGCGTTTGATTTAAAAATGCTCGACTTCGAAGCCGTGTCTATAACCCCTGACTCCTCAGCTTCCTCCAAGGCATTAATTTTAGCCCTAGTGTCCCTCCGGTAGAATTTAGGGGCCATTTGTGAGTTCTTACTCAACGGAGGGTCCACACTCACCGGAAGTCCGTTGGACCGCACCTCCAACCAGCGTCTCGGATCTTGACCGGACCAGCCGTGTGTAGTTCCTCCGACAAGCCGCTGGATCAGGTGCCATAAGACCAAGAGATATGTCTGGAGCAGCCGCTGCATGGGTCCGAGAATGCCCTTATCGTTGCTTCATTAGAAAGTCACAAGAACAAAAACCAGGCAACAGGGAAAATATGTGATAGCCGCTTATTCCGATTCCGCTTTCAATCCGTATCTGATTTTCTATCTCGCCAGTCCGTTCTCCCGGTATGTCAGCAAGCTCGCTGGGTAAGTTCCAAGGCTTCCGAGCTTTAGCTTGCTTTAACTTGTTTAAGTATTTGTTTAACGTTTCCCGAGGGTTTATCTGCGATTCAGCTTTCAATCGCTTTCAATCCGCATCTGGTTTTCTATCTCGCAAGCCTGTTTCCGTTCCGTCCGCCCGACCTCACGATATGTCAGCAAGCTCGCTTTAGAAGTACAAACAGATAATACTTGGCAGTTTTGGTGGTTAGGATAAGTTCCTGCGTAGGTGTATCTGTGATTCCGTAGCCTCTTCAAGTACGATATTCAGTAGCCATTACACGCCGGGTCAGCAGGGAGTAGGGAGCTGCTCACAGCTGCGACTGCACGGTGGCGTCCTCAGTCCGCCATCTTTATTTCATTGAAGTTTAATAACTTGTTAGATATTTCACAATTTTGCATTCAGTTTGGAGCTCGAATTGTAAATATGTAACCTATTTTTAAGGAGTGTGGTCTACTTTAACGTTTGTAGGATTTATTTATATAAGTATTTTAGAATTGTGGAGTCTTTTTCCATTTATGTTGTTTTTTTAATAATATTTTTGCGACTTTAACGATGATAAAAATACTATTAAAACTATACTATATAATACTTAAATAATTAATATTAAATTAAATAATACATTACTAACATTTATATTACTCAAAGTTAAAAAATTCAATGTAAATAAATTAATATACTATGAAATATAATTGAACATATGTGTGTTGTGTTGTTTTAAATCTATTATGCATATTTCCAATTAATCATATATCTTGCTATAATTATCTTTATTTAATATTTCATTAGTGTTTTATTATTCATATATAATTTTAGATGCAGTTTGATTCATTTATATATTTTTTCTTACATTGTTCATTATTTATATATGCAATCTTTTTAAATATATTTGTAAAGGTTTGTAAATGTTAAATGCTTTTTATTATATATACTTACCTATTTAACGTTTATACTTTGTTCTCTTTATTTTTACAATAAATATTTTTGTACTTTACATAGCAAATATATAAAGTAGATATTTTTGTTCATTGTATTTTTGCAGCAATCATTTTGTAATGCAATATTTCTGATCTTGCTGTCATGTGATAGAAACATCCACAAATGACCCAATTACATGCAATTAATCTAATTGCAGCTCAATACACTGTAATTTATTATCTTAAAATTCTGATATTTTTAGGGAGTGGTAAATTCATATATTTTTTTCACATTACTACGTGAAATGTTCTTATCCATACTAATATAATAAAGAGAAAGCCCAAACCTTTGAGGCGGGTAATCTCAGGAACCACAGCACCAATCACAACACCCATTACAGCGTTGGAAAGGGCAGTTGCAGCAGAAGGACATAGGCTATGCAGACGCCCACCATATACATTTAAAAGGTAAAAGAACCGTGCCAGCAAAGTAGTCCCTTGTGGGCGTGCCTGGGTTGTGCTGTGGGCGTGGTGTGCTGGGGGCATGACAAACACTGGGGTCGTGTGGTACGTTACGCCCTTCATGCCATGTCTCATATCGTGTGCTGTGGGCGTGTGCTGGGGGTGTGGGCGTGTGCGGGGCGTGGGATTACGGCAAAATATTTCATTGTTTTTTCTTCCCAGGGTCTGTACATTCCAGCTCCGGGTGTCCGCCCTGCTCCCTTTAAATACCCCTGCACCCCATAATCATAACCCACCCTTACTCCTTAAAATACCCCAACACCCTTAAACACTAACCCATCTTAACCCTATACATATACCCTTTACCCCAAAACCCAAACCTATCCCTAAACCCTAAAAATACCCCTGTACCCCAAAACCCAAACTTAGCCCTGAACCCTATAAATACTCCGGTACCTCAAAACCCAAACCTACCCCTGAACCCTAAAAATACCCTTGTACCCCAAAACCCAAACCTAGCCCTGAACCCTAAAAATACCCCTGTAACCCAAAGCCCAAACCTACCCCTGAACCCTAAAATACCCCTGTACCCCAAAACCCAAACCTAGCCCATAACCCTTAAAATACCCCTGTACCCCAAAACCCAAACCTACCCCTGAACCCTAAAAATACCCCTGTACCCCAAAACCCAAACCTAGCCCTGAACCATAAAAATAACCCTGTACCCCAAAACCCAAACCTACCCCTGAACCCTAAAATACCCCTGTACCCCAAAACCCAAACCTAGCCCTGAACCCTAAAAATACCCCTGTACCCCAAATCCCAAACCTAGCCCTAAACCCTTAAAATACCCTGTATCCCAAAACCCAAACCTACCCCTGAACCCTATAAAATACCCCTATCCCCAAAACCCAAACCTAGCCCTGAACCCTAAAAATACCCCTGTACCCCAAAACCCATACCTATCCCTAAACCTACCCCTGTACCCCATAACCCAAAACTATATCTGAACCCTTAAATACCCAAACACCCCAAAACATATACCTCAGTACCCCAAAACATATACCCCTATACCCATACTTACCTTATCCAAACATTACAAAAAAACATGTTTTTACCATTCATGCCTTTACAACGAATTTCGTTGTAAATGTATGCGTGGTAAAAGCATATAAAATGTAATGCCATGCGTTATAATGGCAGTGCGGAGTCATGGTATTTTTGTAATGAAAGTATGCGGAGTGATGGTATGCGGAAACCAAGTTGCGGAATAATGGGTGTTTACCCTCCCCGGTAAGTACATTGGTGGCACCGCGGCCCACATCTCCAGCAACATACTCATATTTTTTCACCACCGATTTGAAAAATGCACAGGTCTCTCTCATTGATGGCCAGCACCGACATACACTTTTAGACACACCTCCCGCCACGAGTTCTAGAATTGCGAACTTTAGAGCTGGGGAGCTACGTTCGAATCTCGGCATCAGCTCAACATCCTGTGATTCCAGGCAAATCGCTTTGTCTCCCCGTGCCTACCACAAATGAATGTGTTCTTCTGTAATGTAAATTGTGCTCATGCCATGTTGTCGAGTTTGCGCTATATAATATTGCAAGGAAAAATAAAGTAGGGAAACTCGAGTTCACACACTACAGAACGCGCACTCTTAAGTGCATCAGCAGTGCACTGTGAATCAGATCATTTCACAGGCCTGTCACAGATAAGAAATGCTATCAAAACGAAATCCTACAAAACAATATACTACTGGCGGCAGCAATTCATACCTGGACAATGTCGGGACGGGCTGCTAGTTTCTTATAATGCAGAGTCATACCATCAACCTTCTACAAACCACATACATCCTTGGTATCCTGCTATTTCGTGATCATTGCAGACAAGACGATTGAAAAAAGCAAAATCTGTACTGCAAAATGAAACAAATCTAGAAGCAGTTAGCAATTATTGAAAAAGAGATAATAGAATCACTTTAATGGAAGTCAGGTTAAAAAATGTTGTTGCTCTGATCATGTAGAAACATTCAGAAGTTCTGCCTTTCCTGTTGCAAACTCTAGCATGGAACACAAATAAAACCTAAAACATCTTCTTTGTGCTGAATCCTTTTCTTTTTGGAGAACACACCTGAAGAAGGAAAAGTCAGTTCCAGTTCTCCTTATTTAAACTAAGGCTGTAATATTGCTTCATGACCAGACTTTCACCTTGGCTGCTGTCTCTGACTCAGAAATCAACTGTAACAACTTAGTACAGTAGAGCATCTGCGTCATTACTTTATTGCATGTGAGTAGAGATGTCACAGCTTGACTGTAATTTGGAAATTAGAGATGGGTTTATACAGAAATTTCAGGCTTTCCAGTATTATACATGCCTTGTCAGTCAATATTGGTTTATTTCAAAACTAATTACAATCCTTACAATGTGTGTTCAAATGCTTAAATATAAATCTGGTTTTATCAGGTAAGAGAGGAGACTGTAAAATTTGGAATCACAGGGATATAGCACATACTAGACCACATTAAAATAAATACCATACAAATTGCAAGTTCGTGGACAGAGTCAAGGCTAAAACCAGATCATTGGTGTACACAAGTATGATGGCTGTGCAAACTGTACATGTAATGCGCATTTTCCTAAAAGAAAGTGTGGTTAAAATCAGTTTTAAAAAAGTCCCATGAAAATTTGGGGGTCATAAATTATACCTGAAAATAGATATCCGTTCAATTCTTTGCAAGGTAGTTTAAGTGGGAAAAACAATGCTTAAAGTGCATGCAATCCAAAAGCCATGAATCAGATTGTTGTTTAATCATGTACTGGGAAAGTGTCTAGTAAAAAGCATTTAAAAGATCTATTGAAAAGAATATTAAAAGCCAATCATACAAAACATTAAAATTCAATTGTTTTCAGTAAACATAGTTAGAGCAGAGATCAGGTATGTTAGTGTCTTTAAATAATTCGTGTAACAGGCTGATGTATTTGCCGAATTTTTCCAGGTTACACAGCTCCACTATGTTAAAAACTTAAGGGCAGATTTATGTTAACTGGCGCATCCCCAGGGATGCGCCAGTTAATGTGCGCCACAGTGCGCCACAGCTCCGCCACCCATGGTGCGCCGCATTTACAATGTCCATCACCACCCCCTTTTGTACCGCATTTACAATGCGGCGCACCATGGTGCAAGGCAGGGAAGATGCGTGACGCATCTTTCGGCGTACGGGCGCGCATTGCTGGAGTCATGTCGCAAGTGCGACATGACTCCAGCAATGCACGGGGGCCACCCCTACAATGCATGGTAAGTCACCCTTATGCCTGCATCAAGCAGGCGTAAGGAATTGACGTAGAAAGTGACTGAGTGAAATCTCATAGATTTCACTCAGCCACTTTTAGGAGGCGTTCCTGCGCAGGAACGCCTCCTTATGGCGCAGGGCTTTCCAATGTGACGCATCTCCTAGATGCGTCACGTTGTAAATAGGGTGCATTGTTTGCGCCGCCGTTGCGTCAAATTAAGTGACGCAATTGCGGCGTAAAGAGGCGCAAGGGCCTCATAAATCTGCCCCTTTATTCATAGCCTCTTTGCAGGTTCGTGTCGAGTGTGAGAGGAACAAGGGTTTTAGCAAAGTGCAGCGGGCATTTAAGAGTGCGTGGCAGCAGCACAAAAGGTGGTTAAACATTTCCTTTTGATATCCACAGAGTCTGCACTTGACTATCATGGAAAGGGAGTGCCATTTTGGGTTCATCTCTTTAATCTGTAGACACATCATCCTTGCAGCCATAATTTGTTTTAAACATGTCTTTCCAATCGAACGCTGGAGGTATGGCTGTGGTCTCAGATAAGGCTGTTTGAGTCGAATGATTTGGCCACTGCATCAAAAACCTGAGTGCTCTTTGACTTTAATTTGGCCACATCAGATAGTATTGACTGCATTTTTATCTGCCTTTTAAGAATCTTTTTAAAGGCTGAATGGGAAAGCTGGTTGCTTTTTTTACACTGACAAATCTATTAGAAGTTTGTCCAGTGATTCTTTTAAAATATTCAACCAAGGGTTCATCTTTAGGAGGAAAATCTGCTGTAGGGTTCCTTTCAAGATGTTCGGTGGGGCCTTAAAATAGTAGCATTTTAAGAAGGCACCCGTGTTAGACTACCCTTTTGCCTCCAAACCCAGGGGCATATTATCAAGGTGGTTTATCTCCGCTTTTTTGGCTTTAAAAGCCAAGAAAGCGGAGATAAAATTATCTCCCTATTACCTAGCTGTCGCTAACACCAGTTAGCGACAGATAGTAGGAGATAGCGACCATCTTGGGCCCCACTTTGCATGTCAGTGATATGTATCACTAATGACATGCAAAGTGGGCGTGCCAAGATGTTAGCGACTGGAAACAGTCGCTAACATCGCTATCTCCTATTACCAACTTTTGGAGATATTTGCGCTAAGCGCGAATATCTCCAAAAGCTAACACCTGCCCTGAGAAGTTCCTAGCCATGTTATCCAATGGGAGGTGGATAACATGGCTAAGAGCATTAGCTCGGTAATGCATGACTTTTCAGCGATATTCATGCATTGCGGCCGTTTTTTATCGCATTTGCAATAAACCTTGGTAATACCAAGGTTTATCTGCGATAAAAATCGCCGCAGCTCAGCGGTAACATTTTGTCTCTAACCAAGCAATAACGATAATTATCGCTATTGCTTGGTAATATGCCCCCCAGTTCTAATCTGATCATGTAACCTCTTGTGTGGTTTGGGAGTCTGAAAATTCTATTGTATGCTTGGAGTTGAAATGTGTCAAGTATTTTGGTGAGAATGTCAGGAAAGGCTTTGTGGCCGGAGTTAAACGCTAGTAAAAGGGAGGCCTGGAGAACCGGTTGAATTGGTATTTTTGATGGCCTTTCTAAAATTGTATTGAGTTGGCTTAATCTTGTGGTGATCAGTGCAGACTTCGTTTTAAGGTGGTCCAAATGCGTTTTGATTGGTCCCTTTGCTGTCAACCACACACCCAGATAATTGCAGGCGGTTGTCCTTTGGACTTTTAGGGAGCCAAGACTCCAAACATCCACAAACTACAACTTTTGTCTTTGTCTCGTTGACAGCCATTTTATTTGCTTCATTATATTTATGAAGAGTATTTAGGGCTTTCTGAATCCCCATTTGAGAGTGGTCCAACAGAATTATATTGTCAGCAAATTGTAATAATGTGATCTTAGATGCCCTGATTTTTAGTGGAGTCAGATTCACATATTTGAGGCCGAAAGCATGTCAGCTGTGTACAGATTAAATAAAAGAGGGTCCAGGATGCACCCTTGCTTTGATCCATTGTATGTTGGTATTTTCCCTGTTTTGACTGTTTCAGAAAGTTTAATCCTTACCCAAGTCGAGGTGTAGAATTACATTATTGTCGACAGCAGGTGATTTGGAATGCCTCCGTTCTGTAGTTTCTGCTACAATTTGTTCCAGTCCACTGAGTCCAAGGCATAGCAATAATAAATAAATCATGCATATAAAGGATGAAAATTGTGGCTTAGGGTTTGTCAAATTAAAAAGGATATGACCACGATATTATCTGTAGTTGATGAGTTTGTCCTAAAGTCAGTTTGAAAAAACAGGATCAGTTCATTTTCTTCTGCCCAAGACTCCAGGGGCCTCAGTTATGAGAAGTGACGCATCTCTGTGTGAAAGCAGCGATGCGTCCCTTCTCAGTGCGCCCTCCTTGCGACATGATTGATACGTCATATTTACTGTATGATGCATCATTGCGCAAGGAGTTACAGATACGTCAGAATTTCTGACGTATCTATATGGCGTAAAAGTGACACATTGCTGGAGCATGTCACAAAAGTGACGCAACTCCAGCAATGTGTCCTTTCACATGGGGCAAGCCCTATGTGAAAGGGCCTGCATCAGTCTTACGCCTGCAGTGAGGCCGGCGTAAGTTATTGACGCATTTGCGTCCTAGAAGTGGCACAGTGAAATTTATAGATTACACTGCGTCACTTCTATGACCCTTTCTTGCGTCAGAGCGCTCCCCTACATACATTACACCTGGCGCAGGTATAATGTGGCGCTGGGGCTTACAAAGTGACGCATCTACCTAGATGCGTCACTTTATAAATATGAAGGAACAAGGCACATTTTTTACGCTGCTGGTGCGTCACAAAAAGTGACGCAAAGGCGGCGTAAAAGTGGCACACAGCCTCATAAATAAGGCCCCAGGTCTTTCAGGAGCAGTGAGGCAAACCCATTGGCTTTGAAATCAAGAAGCACTATAAGGCGGTAATTGCCTGGTTCCAATCTATCACCCTTCCTAAATATTGAATGGAGTATAGAGCCTTTCCAACTTTCGGGGATGTGCCCAGCAGCTGAACATGTGTGTTATAGGGGGAGGAGTATGGGTCTATGTCATGCTTAAAAAGTAGTGTTGGGATGCAATATAGGCCTGGCACTCCCGTTGTTCTGATTTTTGTCAAATTGTTATAGATTAGTTTTGCTGTAAAATCTATGTCTTTGTTAGATGCCTCAGGGTCTATATTAAGATTGCAGTTAAGCAGAGCGCTGGATGTTTTGACTACATACCATTTGTTTATAAATTGTGTCCACAGGGCCTCTTCTTTTGGGTTGGTAGGTGGGCTATCTTGGGGAATTTTATTTTTGATGTAGCTACACAACTCAGTGTGGCTGTGTTTGCATAGAAGAGAGTATACGTATTGGCATTCTTTCTCAGTTTTTTCTCACTTGATGGACCAGACTAGTCACTTGTGTGATTTTAGTTGTTCCTTTAATTTTTGATGCAAGTCAATTTTAAGGTGATAATTATGGTCTTGTTATGTAATTTCCATGTCCTGGCGATCTTCTGCTTACTTCCTATTGCAGGACACTTTTGATCAAGGTGTCTTGCTTTCGGCCTGCGTAGTAGAATTGTGGATCCTATTTTAAAATGGATATCATTAGTGATGGTGTCACAATGTTCTGTGTTGCTGTTCCACAGTGCTTCACAGTGTTCAGACATGATAGAACTCATAAAAAAGGAGGTTGATTCACTTTGATCGATTGTGACACCTCAAAGCCTCCTTTGAGCTTATATCCTCCCAAGACGGCAAAGCTTTTCTTTTAATCTAAAAATAGCCAATCGGCTTTCATTCAAAGGGTTATTACTTTACCGCTCGACAGGGGCCAAAAATGGGTTTCTCTCCACTGTTAACCCACTCTTAGAAACCTGCGCACTTGAAAACACTCTTCACATTTTGGGTGATATTAATTTTCATCTGGAAGCCGTCACTGATAATAATACTGCCTCACTACTAGACATTATGACCATGGCAGACTTTAGCCAAAAGGTTACGGGCCCCATGCATCGGGCGGGCCATACTCTAGATAGTATTTTCACCAATAGTGAGTCAACTGAGATTTAAGAGATCCTACCATTAACTTGGACTGATCATTCTGCAGTTCTCTTTGAGCTTAACAGTCCACCTACTGCTCAGGCTAGCTCCCCCAATATGTCCACTAGATCTTACTGTAATTGGAAGCAGGTTGACAACAACATGCTAAGGGCCAGATGTACGACCCTTTTTTGCGCTTGCAAAAGGGAGATTGGCCTGTTTGCGACCACAAAAAAGGGTCATGGCATGTACAAACGGTATTTTGTGAGTCACTGACTCGCAAAATAGCGTTTGCGACTCTCGCTATTAGGAAGGGTCATCCCTTCCTAATAGTGAGACTCACTGCCATGTGCTATTGTTTTGCAACGGCATTTGTGGTTGCAAAACACTCGCAGTTTACCACCTACTTTAAATTGGTGGTAAACTACTCGCAAACAGGAAATGGTCGCCTGGGGACCCCTTACCCTTTGTGAGTGTGTGAGAAAATATTTTTTAGGAGCAAGCAGTGGACCCCGAAACCCCTGCCTGCCCTTAAAAAATTAAACTGAAAAGTTTCATTTTTCTTTTTTAAATGCATCTCTCTTTCCTTTAAGGAAAATGGGCTACATTTAAACAAAAAAAACAGACATGGTGGTCTGCTGACCCCAGGAGGCCACCATCCTGGGGAGTGCTATCCATTCCTAATGGGGTCGCAAATTGTGCTTGCCTCATGAATATTGATGAGGAATGCAATTTGCGACCCTATTGGGCATCGCTAATGGTGTCTGTGACACAGTTGTACATTGCATTTTGTGAGTCACAAATTGCGAGTCGCAAAGCGAAGCAATTTGCGAGTCGCAAAATGTTAGAATTGAACATCTGGCCCTTAGTCTCCAACTATCGCGTTCCCAAACTAAACTGCCTGAGAAAGCAGAGCATGCCTCCACTCAGTTCAACCACTGGCTCATGTTGGTAGCTGATAACGTAGTCCCCCACAAAAAAGCCTTAAGTAACACGAAAGTCCTGTCAGCTCCTTGGTTTTCAGAAGCCCTTAGATCTAAAAAACAATATTGTAGAAGGCAGGACAGATGCTGGAGATCAAACTTTAATGGAAACGAGCTCTCCTGATACAAAACTCTAATATCTGAATATAAAATTCTGATCTTTTTGGAAAAGCGTTCCTACTACTCTAAGATAACCGAGAAGGCAAAAAATTGAACTAAGGATCTGTACTTCCAGAAAAAAGTATGAATGAACAGTCCCAAGCCTTTTGTAATTCACTAGTCCAGCATTTATTATTTTGGAGCAAATTTATACTACCTTTGACAACTGGACCAGATGTGAGGCACAAGCTTCAGGTAATCCGCTATCCCCTTGTGCTCCGCTATTCAGGGAATTTAGGCCAGTAGTCAAAGATGGGATGATAACTCTTATCCAACAGGCCAACTTGGGCTTTCCTGGCAACCCTTTTCCCCCCGTGATATTTAAACAGGACCCTGAGATTCTATCAATCAATCAATCAATCAGCGAATTTGTATAGTGCACTACTCACCCGCTAGGGTCTCAAGGCGCTGGGGGGAAGGGGAGGTGCTACTGCTCGAACAGCCAGGTCTTGAGTTGTTTCCTGAAGGTGAGATGGTCCTGGGTCCGCTGTAGGTGGGTGGGGAGGGAGTTCCATGTCTTGGCCACCAGGTAGGAGAAGGATCTTCCTCCGGCGGTTGTTCTGCGAATACGTGGGACGGTGGCAAGGGCGAGGCTGGCGGAACGGAGCTGGCGGGTGGGTGTGTAGAATGTCAGGCCGCTGTTGAGGAATCTGGGGCCCATGTCGTGGAGAGCCTTGTGTGCATGGGTGAGGAGTCTGAACGTGATCCTCTTGCTGACGGGGAGCCAGTGCAGGTCTCTCAGATGGGCAGAGATGTGGCTGTGACGGGGATGTCCAGGATGAGTCATGCAGGAGCGTTCTGTATCCGTTGGAGTCTTTTCTGGAGTTTGGCTATGGTGCCAGCGTAGAGGATGTTCCCATAGTCCAGTCGGCTGGTGACGAGGGCCTGAGTGACCGGCTTCCTGTTTTCTGTGAGGATCCACCGGAAGATCTTTCGGAGCATGCGCAGGGTGTTGAAGCAGGATGACGAGACGGCGTTGACTTGCTTGGTCATCGTGAGGGAGGAGTCCAGGATGAAGCCCAGGTTGCGTACATGGTCCTTTGGCTTGGGGGCGGTGCCCAGGGCAGGGGGCCACCAGGCGTCGTCCCAGGCTGAGGGCGATGGACCCAGGATGAGGACTTCCGTCTTGTCCGAGTTCAGTTTCAGGCGGCTGAGCTTCATCCATTCCGCAACGTCTTTCATTCCTTCCTGGAGGCTGGCTCTGGCGGTGGCGGGGTCGTTGGTGAGGGAGAGGATCAGCTGGCTGTCGTCAGCGTAGGAAATGATGTTTAGGTTGTGTTGGCAGGCGATGGTTGCGACTGGGCTCATGTAGACATTGAAGAGGGTGGTTATGAGCGAGGAACCTTGCGGAACACCGCAGATGACTTCGGTGGCCGTGGATCGGAACGGGGGAGGTGGACTCTCTGGGTTCTTTCGGTGAGGAATGAGATGATCCACTCCAGGGCCGTTTCTTGGATTCCGGTGTTGCTGAGGCGCTGTATTAGGGTGCGGTGGCATATGGTGTCGAAGGCTGCTGAGAGGTCCAGGAGGATGAGGGCAGCTGTTTCCCCGTTGTCGAACAGGGACCTGATGTCGTCGGTGGCTGCGATGAAGGCGGTCTCGGTGCTGTGGTTTGCTCGGAAACCAGACTGCGAGGGGTCGAGGGATCCGTTTGTAACAAGGAAGGCGAAGAGTCATTTGTTTACGGTCTTCTTGATGACTTTGGCAGGAAAATGGAGGAGTGAGATGGGGCGGAAGTTCTTGAGGTCCGTGGGGTCCGCTGTGGGTTTCTTCAGGAGGGCGCTGAGCTCGGCATGTTTCCAGCTATGCGGGAAGGTGGCGGATGCGAAGGAGCTGTTAATGATGTCCGGGAGTTGGGGTGCGATGATGGAGTCGGCTTTGTTGAAGATGTGGTGTGGACAGTGGTCGGTAGGGGAGCCGGAGTGGATGGTGTTCAATGTGCGGGTGGTGTCTTCGGTGCTGACCGGGGTCCAGGTGCAGAGGGTGGTGGTGGGGGGTGCTGGTTCAGTGGTTGGGTGCGTGGTCTGTGCGCTGAAGCTGTTGTGTATGTCAGTGATATTGCGGTGAAAGAACGAGGCGAGTGAGTCGCAGAGGTCTTGCGAGGGTGTGATGTCGTTGTTGCAGGCGCTGGAGTTGGAGAACTCTTTAACGATGCAGAAGAGTTCCTTGCTGTTGTGGGTGTTGTTGTCCAGACATTCTTTGAATGTTGTCCTTTTGGTGGTGCGGATCAGCTGGTGGTGTTTGCGGATGGCGTTCTTGAGGGCTGTCATGTTTTCTGTTGTCTGGTCGTGGCGCCAGGCTTTCTCAAGGGTGCGGCAGGTCTTCTTGGAGTTTTTGAGGTCATTGGTGAACCACAAGGTTTTCTTGCTGCTGGGTCTGCTGGGAGGGTTCTTCAATGGTGCTTGTTCATCGGCGCAGTTGGTGAGCCACTGAGTGAGGTTGCGGGCTGCTTCGTTGGGGTCCCTCGTGGTGGTGGGAGGGTGCTGGCTGAGGGAGGTGGTGAGTTGGTTGGTGGTGATCTTGGTCCAGCTTCTGCGGGGAACCTGTTGCGGGTGGTGGTGGGTCGTGGTTCTCCTGAAGTTGAAGTGGACGCAGCTGTGATCTGTCCAGTGAAGTCCGGTGGAGTGGCTGAAGGAGATGTGCTTGCTGGAGGAGAAGATGGGGTCTAGTGTGTGGCCGGCATAGTCGGTGGGGGTGTCCACCAGTTGCTTGAGTCCGAGGTTGGTGAGGTTGTCCAGCAGGGTGGTGGTGTTGCTGTCATTGTTGTTCTCCAGGTGGAAGTTGAGGTCCCATAGGAGGATGTAGTCTGAGGAGGTTAGTGCGTGCTGGCTGACGAAGTCTGCGATGGCTTCGCTGAATTGTGTGCGTGGTCCCGGTGGTCTGTAGATGAGAGTGCCTCTGAAGGTGGTCTTGGGGTCGGTGTGTATCTGGAAGTGAAGGTGCTCGGCGGCGGTGAGGGTGTTGTCAGAGTTGGTTGTGATTCGGATGGTGTTTTTGTGGGCGATGGTGATGCCTCCTCCGGTCTGGTTGACGCGGTCCTTCCGGGTGATCTTGTAGCCATCTGGCATGGTTATGGCGATGTCGGGGGCTGAGGAGGCGTTCATCCAGGTTTCCGTGAGGAAGGCGACGTCCGGTGCTGTTGTGTAGAGGAGGTTCCAGAGTTCGACGGCGTGTCTGTGGACGGAGCGGTTGTTGAGCAGGATGCACTTGAGGTGATTGTTGCTGGTGCCTGGCCTGGCGGGTGCGGTGCAGGTCAGAAGGCAGGTGAATTGGCAGGCTTGGCAGGTGAAGGGTCCGTGGGTGCCTTTCGGGTTGGCTTGGTAGCAGACGGGGTTTCGGCCGGTGATGAGTGCGTGGAGGGTGGATGCATCGTAAGTCCGTTGCACGGGCTGGCAACGTCGGGGGCCAGGGGTCCTGGCGCTGGGCGCAGTCCAGGCACGGACGGGCACAGACGGGCTTGCCTTTGGCGTGCCTTCGGCGCACAATTGGCACACTCGCTGCGCGTGGCTGCTGCGCATATTCGTGGTCTCCGCCATAAATGGCGAGGGGGGAGGGAGGGAGGGAGGAGCAGCTGGGAGGCGGGAGCAGGGCGGCGAATGGGAGGGGGAGAGAGGGGTCCAGAAGAGAAAAGGGGCGGGCCGCAGGGGAGCAGCGGCGGGAAGCAAAGAGGGAGCGAAGAGACGGTCCCGAGAACGGGCGGCGGAAGACATAAACAATCAGGAGGATCAGTGGTCACAAAAACAAACACAGTCAATAAATGGAGTCACAGGGCACAGAATACAGTACAGCAATGAATACAATAGATACCAGGCATCAGGGGGTAGAGGCGAACTCACGGCAGCAGCGGTGAGGCTGGGCGCACCTACTGGGAGCTGTGCGGTGCGTGGAGCGTCCGGCCCTGAACCAGGGGCAGAGGTCACTGCTCAACACCGCGCGGCTTCACCCTAGTATCCAGAGGGAGGGAGGAGCAGCTGGGAGGCGGGAGCGGGGCGGCGAATGGGAGGGGGAGAGAGGGGTCCAGAAGAGAAAAAGGGGGGGGCGCAGGGGAGCAGTGGCAGGGAGCGAGGAGGGAACGAAGGCCGGGAGAAACGGTCCCAGCAATGAATACAATAGATACCAGGCAGCAGGGGGCAGAGGCGAACTCGCGGCAGCAGTGGTGAGGCTGGGCGCACCTACAGGGAGCTGTGCGGTGCGTGAAGCGACCGGCCCTGAACCAGGGGCAGAGGTCACTCTGACAAGTCTGCAGTTACAATGTGCTTTGCGATGATTCTGACAATGGAATCTTTGGGAAGGGGCCACGAGGTGTATGGTGGTTGCCGGGGTGGCGTTGCTTGTAAGTTTAGTTCACAGAAGGATAAATGAGAGACCCACAACAAACAAACGCAGCAAATCTTATTGCGATCTTTTGAGCTCATCAGTACATTTGTAAATTTAGACAACAACAATGTGGTGAAAGACAAGTGGTGTCACCATTTGCACAATAACTGGAATACTTATTGATGTGGTTACCTGCCATGCAAATTTCAGGGATGTAAATTACCACGCGAGCTCAGATGGGCATTTAGGCTGGTACAGAAATACTAATGGTATTTATAACCTCCTTTAATAAACCTTTTTTCTGGCAAATGAATGAGCAGTACATGTGCTGTGCTAAACCTTTCCAAATAGGCTTGATTTCTCTATAAGCACACATCTGTTTCTTATGTAAGCAATGTGCAGTGTTTAATGCAGGAATAACAACGAAACAGATTCATTACTTTTAGAGGGCAAACAAGGATAGTTTGACATGAACGTCTTGACTGTTACAAAGAGAATGTTTGTAGATTCTCAGTTCAATTCTAACCACCATCTTCAACTCTATGTTTACAGAAGGAGTCTTTCCCTCCATTTGGAAAAGAGCATCAATTCTACCTCTTTTGAAAAAACCCAGTCTTGACCCAGCTGAACCGAACAACTATAAGCCCATTTCTCTTCTTCCACTTCCAGCCAAACTGGTGGAAAAAGTCATGAATGAACAGCTAACATTCTATCTTCATGAACATAATTTTCTAGATGAGCCCCAATTTGGTTTTACAGCAGATCCATCACCAAAACTGCCCTAATAAAAGCCATAGATTAAAATAGTGCAGTCCTGGATGTAGGAGGTGCTGCAGCTCTTCTCTTGCTCGACCTTTCGGCAGCGTTCGACGCGGTCAATCATAATCTGCTACTCAATCGTCTGAATAATCATGGCATCATGCATAATGCACTAGCACTGGTTCTTGCTTTCTATCTGGTAGACCTCAATTGGTTGCCTTGGGTAGCTATGAATCCTCCTCTTTTGCTCTCCCCATGGGGTCCCACAGGGTTCTTCAATGAGCCCTACTCTCTTTAATATTTACGTGTATGAATTAGCAGTGCTAATTAGATCCTTCGGTCTGGCACTAACATCCTATTCGGATGACACCCAAATCGTCTTGTCCGTCTACAAAAACAGCATGCTGCCGGTCAAAAAATGTAGGGATTGTATGCTAGCTGTCAACTCATGGAGGAGCTCACACTGTCTCAAGCTGAACTCAGGAAAAACTGAAGTAGTGCTTTTAGGCAACTACTCCCCAAGCTGGCCGCAGATCTGGTGGCCAGAGGAGTTGGGGGCAGTACCTGTTCTAGCGCCCAAAGCAAAATTCTGGGAGTGATTATTGATGAGAAACTGAACTTTGATACACAAGTCAATGCCATTTCCTCATCTAACTTCTTTCTACTTAAGGTGGTCAAGAACATTTTAGTCCAGAAGATAGCAGGAAAACTGTGGTAACATCTTTAGTTCTTTCCAAATTAGACTATTGCAATGGGCTCTATCTCAGTATGCCCGAGAAGCAGCTATGTAAGTTGCAGATGATCCAAAGTGCCGCTACAAGGCTTTTACTAGGGATCCCTAAGTTCCAATCAGTAGGAAAGCACCTTCAGAAGCTGCACTGGCTTCCAGTTAGAAGTCACATTAATTTTAAGGCCCTTTGCATCACTCAAAAGGCACTTTATGGTATCAGCCCTCAGGTCTTAAGGCGGTCACTGCACTAGTATTCTCTAAATAGATGCCTCCGCTCAGTTTTACAGTGGGGGTTATGATACTCTGGAACAGCTTTACCAATCCCATCAGAATTTTTTCTTCTCTGACAGCCTTCAGGAAGGTTCTTAAAGCCCGGTTATTTAACAAATAGAGGTCTCAGCTCTTTTTAGGATTGCTAGCACCAGGAAACCGGATTGTATTCGCTCTCTTTAATAGCATATCATTACAATGACGGTGTCCCAATTTTCTCGTTTTTTTTTTCATTTTGCTCATGTATCATCAGGCCACTGGGGGATTTCCAGGTTTGGAATTTATCCAGGGGGACTGGGTCCCATTTGATTTGGTGAATTAATTGTGTTTTTTCGCGTTCTTTTGAGGTGGCAATTGTCTTTTGGTGTTCACGCTCACTGTTTCTATTGTAGCTTCATGCAGAGTGTGAGATGGTCACTCTCTTGAAGTACGGGAATTTTGAAACTCACCAACTGCTCCATGATATTGGCCGTGGTGAACACATAGTCTAGTGTGCTTACTCCTCTAAAAGTTTTGGTAAATTGTAAATTTGCTATACTAGTGTATGTTGGATAGCTTTAAGAGTGTATCTATTGAACTGGCTTCATAACTGGTTTATATATATGCCTTCTCCAATGCTTCTATCACTTCAGTGACTTCCTTGCACCTTAGTTTCAGGTCAGGTGTTGCCACCACACACTTGCAGAACAGACATGCATGCATGCCTCATATCTCCAAAGCACATCTCTCAGGAGCAAAAGTAAACCTGGCCTAAGTTAAATACATGTCTGAATTTCCTAAATTGAAAATAAGAAAAATAGGTCAGTAGGTTGGGTGCAAGATACATAGGGAAAGAACAACCAAACATAATATGCTCATAATGTTTCAGTTAACTGAGACAGTATAGATTACAATATCCTCTAATGACACATTGGGCAAACTAATAACAACATCATAACTCCCAAACACTGCAGAAGAAGGTTTGACTCCCACTGAAATTAAAAGAACACAAAGAGATTTCAAGTTCAACAGCCTGATTTACTGAAAGGCGGTAAAGTATAATGCTTTGAATAAAGAAAATTTTAATTTCTCCATTTTACAATACCTGTATGTGACCTACCCATTTTGGGCCAAACCCCAGTTTTTTCAACGTGTACTAGACAAAGGGCCAGGAGAATCTGTTAAAACCTATTCTCTGTCCGGAAGAAAGATCCCAACCTTATTGCCAGTAGCTCCCACATTATCAAAAAATAGTGGTAACCGTGTTTGTCTAAGCCATGCATCTTGAAAAATATGCGTTAGCATCTTCATTAATATGAGAAATCTGTCAATAACACTGAATTTAACAGCGTCCCAGAGGGTGGCCATCTGCACCAAGCCCAAATTACCCTCAGTAATATCCAGGATCACCCAAGAAAGCTTCTGAATGTACTCTGGGTTCAGGAAGAAAGGTCAATCGAAGGTTCATTCAAAGGCAACCCTTTTTCCCTGTGACACATGCATCTTCAGCCTTTGGAATATACAGGTCTGACCATATTATAGATGCAAGACAAAATTTACACTGGGTTCCCCTAAACCAGAGAATCCAATTTAAGGCACTTTGAGCGGTTCAAAAACCCTTCCAGGGAGGATAAGCTTCTTCTCTCAAGGTCTCTAAAAAGAAATATATCCTGAACATGCTCTTTCATCCCTCCTAAAAAACCTTGGCTTTGACTGCTAAGATCAAAACAACCACCTTTGATGGTAGGGCCTTCCCAGTGATTGCTGCAACACCTTGGAACATTCTCCCTGCAAACCTGTGGTCTATTTGTGGTCATTAAACTTTTTGAAAAGACTAAGGACTTATTTAATGACAGTATGTATGCCTTCTCATCCCACCTTTGGTTTAACCTTATCTTGCATCTGTCCAGCACCAAGATGGTGTTTGGTGTGTGCTGTGAATATAAGTCAGAGAACATCCAACTGTAGCAGTGCTATATAGACGACGTCCTGGTGATTTGGAAGGGTGACGTAGAATAAGTCAGTCAATACCTTGACTGGCTGAACCAGAGGACCCCCCTGCTTCATTTCACGTCCACTGTAACCAAGACAAGACTCCCCTTCCTGGATTTAATGACTGAACCAAAGGGAGGTAAAATCCACACCAGGGTTTATCACAAACCGAACGACAAGAATGCCCTGTTAGCCTACAACAGCATCTTCCACCCCAAATCACTTAGGGAGAATCTGCAGGTGGGGCAATTCTTTTGATTGAGACAGAATTGTACGGAGAGATCATCTTTTAAAGAGGAAGCGATACTCCTCTCCAGAAAACTCATGCAGGGGGTATATCAGGAATGCACAATCACGAGAGCCCGAAAACTAGCAAGTAATACCAACAGGGAAAACCTTTTTGAGAAAAGGAAAAGAGCAGTAACAGACAAACCAGTGTGTGTCACTACCTTTAATACACCTTCCCACCAAATTAAACAGGTGATACTAAGACATTGGAGCATACTGAACTCAAATGGGATGAACGTACAAAAAACACTTTTTTCCTTCAAAAGGAGTGCCAACCTTAAAGATCTGCTAGTGCACTCGAGACCTGCTGCAACGCAGCAAAGGAGAACAGTAACCGGGTCTATTACCTCCGGTACAAGGACGCTCACATTGCGGATCTTGCAATGTGTGCCATCTGACCAAAAACACCGAAACCATCAACACTGGACTTACTTATCCATGGGATCAGAGATCACAGACGAACTGTAATTCCGAGTTTTTGATATATCTGATCACCTGTCCCTGCTGCATGCAGTATGTGGGCTTGACAACCCGTAAGGTGAAGACACACATCATGGACCATCGCAGCACGATAAGGTGCTTGAAGTCCAATACGAAACTCACGGCCCACCACCCAGAAAGTCGCAACACTCCTGACAACTTGATTTGGACTATAATTCAGAAACTGACTTTGAACTATTCCATTGGGGATAGGACAAGGGCCCTCCTCCTGAGGGAGCAAAAGTGGGTGTATCATCTAAAGAGTCACCTGGGAGGCCTGAATGATGAGATACCATGGCACTCCCTGAATAGATAGATAACACTCACTTGACCAATCATCTCAGGGGTCTGGGGTTGCCTATCCCCCCTCAGAAATAACTACATCCATACAATGAGTTGGCAAGGGGTATGGTGACTGCAGTAGCACCCCATATGGTAGTGAATGGTTCCTTCTGTAGGGGCGATCTGCATTAATAAGGTGCGAACACCCACCTTTCGGTACCATGAAAAAAACCTTTCCCCCTCCCCCCACGTCACTACGGGTATATGCATCTACTCTATTTTAAAAGGGAAGACCTGAGTAATGGACCCAGGATGGTAATATGGGCTGGGCTTCATTGATCAATATTCACGATGAGAAAACTTTGGATACCCAATAGTTTCCCTTTTTTGTCTTGATCTTCGCCAAAATCTGTAATAATCACTTCATTTATGTAAGGCAAAACACTGGCTACAATGATGAGGCGCTAATCAGTGACGACATATACCTGATAGAAGAAAAGGATAAAATATAACAACACCACTCAGTAATGGCCGCCATGGTTTTGATCACGTGACCAGTTCTTTGGCGCCAACTATTTCATATATAACTAGGTAAGATCGGTAATACTTCAGGCTAACAGGGCGCTACGGAGGGATACCAGCGGGAGACGCACAAAATCCATTGTGAAGATGACAAAGTAAGTAAAGCTGGGGTTTGCTCGCATCCGCGAAATTAGTCATGCCAATAGAAGTGAGCAGTCCGTTAGATAGTTGTCCCGGGGGGGCCGAACATGTCTCTGACATAGAAGCCGAATCCTCATACTGATATAAATCCCATATTGTTTGTTTCAGCTCACGATAAACTACTCTGAAACAAAATATTATGTGACGCGGAGGTGATTTATTTCTATCAAATTGTCCGACGGAACAAGTCCTTTTCTTTGAGGGTTTTAAAGAACCTAAGGAAGGTTAGTAGTAATATCGTTTGTGTACGAAGAATGTCAATACAACAAATAGCAACACATGTTTCTCAGACTGGGTCTCACTATTGGTTTTTTCAGAAAAACCCTTATTTTATTGAAGGAAGATAAACATCCACATAAAACCCTTGTATCAGTAATCGCCCGAAGAATAGCCAACTGACATGTTTGGTAAGCATTCAGTACGTACTTGAATACAGATCTTTTTTGTCTTTAGTTTAACAGACATGTGATACAAATTGTTTCTGATCCGACATAGGAACTCCCAAAAGTTAAATCTGAGAAGGTTTATATTTGTGAACGAAGCAGGGTTCCAGTCTACCAAAAATTCGAAGGTATATTATATGTTAAATATTTTATTAAAAAATTTTTTTTTGCAAAATCCCACTAGCATGTATCTTTAGGTGTTTCCATAGATAGAAATGGGGATATGTAAACATCACATCTCAAAAGCCACCCTAGACAATGATCAAATGGGTAGGTTTACGTAGAAAATTACATAAACTTTCTCACTTGGCTAACTATTTGCTTTTCTCTATTTCTATTCTTTATCTATAAAATGTTGTTGGTCCTTGATGGGAATGTAAGCAGTGATACAGTCCTGTTGGTTCAGGTTCAGCCTTGCAAGACATAAAAATAATAAAATGTGTATACAAGCAGGCTTCTTTGTAAACATAGGGCAACTCAACTTATTGAATTAATGTTAAATTGAAGAAATTAATGAATGTACAAGATGCAAATGTATGTTATTTATCGTTACAGATACCTTACCATGCAGTGGTTATAAAGTATCTTTTTAAATATTTGAGTATTCTGCAAAAAAAAGGTCCTGAGGAAGGTGGTCTATACCGCCGAAACGTGTCGACCTTGCGTATAAACTCGCACTTCAATCAGCGATCCCTCAGACGCAGAATAAGGAGTGAAGGTAGTATGTATGAGAGAGTTTGGTGTGTGTAATTGTAAGAATGGTTTATTTTCACATTGTTTTCTCTGCATGGAATGGTTATGTCTTTTATTCTCCTAAATGCAGTACTATGTGTTTTATGAAATGAGCTTTGAAAATGCACAAGTTAAAATGATGAATTGATAAGTGATAATTTTGTACTATAAAATATATAAAAAAAATATAATAAGACTATAAACAAGAAAAATTGATGTTGTCACTATGTGTTAAAGTATAACAGTTAAAGTGTTGGAGTTGTTACCGCCAAAACTGTAGAGGTCGTGGGGGAATATTTCTTATTGTGTTTTCGTCTTTCCTCTCTTTCCCTGACCACTTAAATAAATATAGAGGGGGTCCCATACTTATGGTAATACAATGATGGGGGCAACATGATCCTTAGCCCTTTATAAACAAAAAAATTGGCCATTAGAACATTGTTGGAAGTGAGCGTTCTCCAACAAACACGGCAACTACGTTTCTATAGCAACGGGCTGTTCTGCACTACAGAGGCAGGTCCTTGGTAACCAACTGTTTGCGTAGACGCCCTCAATGACATTGTGAGTGCCTTGTAGACATAAGTAACAAGGGATCGCTGCTCTCCCGCATACCTATACAGCGGTTGAAGGCGAGCACCGATTAGGAGGAGCACCACCCGTGGAGTAGTAAGGAAAGGGGGAGATGGACAAGGGGGCACTTTGGTATCATTCTGCTCTGGCTCACCTAAGTAGCTAGTGTTTAACAATGGGGGCTATGAAGCCCTGCAGTAAGGTCCTTGCTGCTGCAACTCGAGTATTGCCACTAGAAGCTAGAGAGCGGGGTGCACAGAGGGGGCACAAGTATGGGTTAAACTATTGGGGCTTTCTCGAATGAGCACGTTAATTATGGGGCATTTAGATTGTATTGGACGTATTTAAAGAAGGAATCTATTTTGCCTATATGATGTTGAGTAAGGGTGCAGCGCGTTTACACCCTGCCTCACTAAGCGGTGATGCAACAGGGCAGCTCCCAATACTCAACCGTACATGAGAGCTCCCTAAGAGTTTTCCTCCGCTGGTGTAATGCTATGCATACTTGATACGGAGGAGGGGTAACTGGGAGGTGACATTCAAGCACATAGAGGAGGTGTTTATGATACATACCGAGTAAACCTTCATCATGTAACTGTGAATCTGAGATCAATAATGACAACGATGTCTCCCCCCCCATAAATTGTACCTCCCGCAGAGTGTGACAAAAGGGGGTCTCTCCTCACCTACCGCCATTTCATACCTGACATAGGGGTAAACTCGTTAAGTAAGAACAAACCAAGCCCCCTTCAACAGTATGTTGTGGGTTACATGATTTGAAGCACGCAAGTGGTGCTGAAGGCTACACCTTTTGTAAGGGTACCAGTTCTGATTGGTTAATTATGAAAGATTTACCTGACTAGGAGTAATGAACTTCCTATTCCTAGGGTGATATACCCTGTACAGTGGTGGTACTGGTAATCGTAAGAATCACGCCTGCGAGTGTACATGCATGGATGTATATTCACATAACTGAGAGTGATGAGGGAATTACTTGGTCTAATTCCCTTGTCTCTTATGTCTCTTGTCCCCCCTTTTTCTTACAGTAATCCACAAATTTTCTAGAGGAAGTTCCTTCATGTGAGGATTAGGGTTACAGACACCCATGAACCTCAAACAGAGGTTAAGAGCACTACATATTACACTGTGACCTGGAGAGTCCTGAAGAAGGCCGGCGTGACCCCGAATACTGGGCCCATTTACACCGCTGAAACATGTTGACCACCTGGCAGTAAGGAGGGGTGTAAGGAGCACATTATGTCTCCCTATCACCACCATTCTTCAAGTTTTTAATCCTAGTCGGAGGGTCTAGGAAGAAAGTATAGGTATAGAAATACCTCTGGGCTACTTTTAAACTCACATCACACTGACCTTTCACTTCAGGTGTTCCCAGTCACAATTGAAAGCATTGTTTTATCTCTTTTGTGTTGTGTTTATCTCCCCCTACCCTATTTCTCCACCCCAGGCTTTGGCTGTGCCGGGGTGTATTGTACGCAGCCCTATGATAAAGCATGTCACACATCTGTGTGAGTGAGGGCAGTATTAGGGCAGACAGCATGTGCCAGCACTGGATCACTACACCACATTCTTCACTCCCTACTCCTTTTGGTGTGTACAATTATTTGACAGGGGGTTCGGAGTAGGTGAGAGCTCTGTACCCTCGCCCCTACCCGTTTGTGTATAATTGTGATTATAAGTCCCTTCTTGGTCAATTACAATGAATTTTACTTAATTCATCAATAGAGATTTTTTCTGAGTATGAGTTAACCTTTGCTGTTAGCACTGTCTAGCACTGTCTAACTTAGAGTTTTGCCAATACTGAAGTGAATAGTTTGACTAGTCACTTAGCTCCCCCTCATAAATAGCCAATCACCCCTCAAAAAAAGTACTTTCTGCAAATGATGTACTTCAGTCCAGACCTTTATCTGTTCAATTTTTGACCTTCTATTGGTGCTGTTCATTAAAGAATTCACAACTACCTTCAAACCCCTGCATATAACATAGAGATGCAAATCTGGTCATTCTAATGATACTTCCCAGAACTCAGAATCACATAAATTAGACCCATAAACCTAGCACACAATTAAATGGAGCTCTGCCTTAGTCAAACTAGTGATAACCCGATGCCTGTTAACATCTTGATAAATCTTGTAGAAAAAAAGCCTAATGCATGGCCTTTGATTGGAAATTCTCACTTCCTGAATTGCAATGTATTTCAAATCCACTAGTCTTTATATGTGACTTGGGTTTCCTGTAGGAAGATTTATGATGGGCTTTGATGAATATTGGTCCTTATTTACTGCCCTATGATGAGAGGAGGTGGAGTACAGGCAATTTGTGTTCTAGTGTAAAATGCAAATAGGGCTTTTGGCCAAACACACTCCAAACCAATGCCCAAACCCTAATATTGGACAACCTAAATAAAAAAGAATCTGTTTTTGGGTCGCACATTTTACACCTTCTTTAATACCCAAACCGAATCACCCACTCACCCTTGAAGAAATCACTTACTTCTGTGTTTTCATATGATAACCACTTGGATATCCCTCTCCCCGCTCTCCACATCCGATTGCACCAAAACAGTCACTCACAGCTCCCCATTTGCTAATTTCCAATTTAGTCTGGCTATGCGCCACTCCATTCCAGAAACGTAAACCCAAGTTGAGTGCGCACAAGGACCCAAGAAATTGGATTTATACCTAGAATGAGATTTCTTTTACTATAGTCAAATCAAACACACAAGGGAATCAGCTCAATTATTGCTCCTCTGATGACCCTCCTTGCTACCATGCATAAAAGTATTCCCAAGCTTTAATATCTGAGGTTCAAAAATGTATGGCTATTGCATATTATTTTCAATTTTGCTAGAAGCACAACCTGAGCCATTTGTGTCTGCAGGAGAACAATCACCTTTTGCAAATGCCATGTCCTCTGTATAGTTACATGACAAAGATGAGAGTGGATCTAGAAAAATAAGGCAATGGGTTGGGTGCAAAAAAAAAATAATTATTTGTATGACTTTTTGCCTGCATGTATCCAATTGTTTTTTTATGTCTCCCTTCCTCTGGGAAGTCATAAATACCCAAAAAGGAAACTGGTGTGTCTTCTGCATCTTAGAACCCATGTCCCCGTCAACCAAGTCAATTGTCTCCCCCGGATTGTCACATGCCTTCTCCTTCCACTCCTCTCTAATACACCCAGTAAGCGCATATTGTGGGAACACTGACAATTTTCTAAATCTACTAGTTTCCTTGCAGGCAATAGATTTTGCCTTTTCTTCACACCAGCCCTTGGTCATATCAGTTGTGAATTCATTCTCTGCTACTATACTTTGCTTTGCTTCCCCAATTGTAGAAACCAACTACTTAGGAGTTTGGAAATCTTAAGCACTAGAACTTGTGTTCTTAAATTAGCTAAATCTACTGAAAAGCAGTCCCTTTCGGGTGTCCACATATTGTGCTTCTACAAGATTAAAGATTACTAATACTGAAGTAATCTTTATACTTATAGCCCATACTCTGATATAGAGAGAGGCAGTGGGTAGATATGTCCTCCCACCTAGGTTTTATTTAATTGGTTTTATCAACTTGCTTTATTCTGTTTCAGGGTGAGGTTGTTTGCTAGCAGTCATGTTTCAATATGTATTTCAGCTTACCATCGCAGGCTAAAGTATATTCCATAATATTTTCCCAGCAGAGTGCTTAGATCCCTTCCATTGGTGACTCTGAGTCTATATCAGAATCATTATTACAGTCAGGAGTGTCTGTCAGGGAGATAAAATGCCTCTGACCACCCACAGCACAGCCAATGTGATTTACAGAACACGTCAACGCTACAACCCCCTGTTTTCCTAAACCCTGAGATGAAACTTTCTGTGAGTGCTCCTGAGTCAAATACTCACACACTGCATTTGTCTCTGACAATCTGTCAATGTGTTTTAATTCTAGGTTGAGCCTGTTCCCTTGCAAAGTGGTCAACTAAGGAATCAAAGTGTGTTATTTGCAAATATTCAAGTCCAGTCAGATTGGAGGTGTGTATGTTTGCTTTTATAGGTTGAGTGAGCCACCAGCTGATGGTAAGCGTATGCTCATACCTGAATAGGTCTTTGGAACCCATACTCCTGCACTGCCTGTAATAACAGACCTTCTCTACCACCCTGTTCAGACCTGCACTTGCTTCATTTTTCCATCCAGTGGCCACACTAGCTCCTCATCTACCTAGCTTTACATCCTCTTCTAATCTCAAAGTGTTTACTCCTTCATTTACCACACAAATTGGTCAGCCCAGGATTTCCAGACCTATTTCTTCCTTTCCATGGAAAATCAATTCCTCAACAGCATCCTCCATGGCTAGGTGGCCCAGGGATATGAGGACTGTAAACCCAAATAAAATGATCATCTGCAGCACACAAACACTCTGGGTAATTGAGGCATTAGTAACCCCAGCCCTACCACTTGGAGGTACTATTAGCATCCATATGGTGTTATATTCCATATAGGTGCTATATTATTGGCCTCTGTGGACTCGTTACCCTTCACCTATATTCTCTCCGTACATTACACTTGTCATGGTTTACAGGGACTGACCTTTTACCTAGACATTACACTGCTTTCAGAATGCAGGTTTTCCCGAGTTTGAAATCTCATACATTAGGCATGAGGGTTCTTGGAAGCACAGCAGGACTGCCATACCCTGTTTAAAATCTAGGTACAAAGTTCAGACCCGACATCATCCTTAGGCCGACACAGTAATACAGCAAGATAGGACCCCTGGGGAGACCTATGGTATATGTATATCACATCTTGCTAAGATAGCTAGGGGAGATTGAGACTTCCCATCTGACACACTGACCAGAGACTCTGAGGTCCCTGCATGCAGACACTCCAGCTTGTAGGGGTCTAACATCCCTCGCGGAGTGTACAACTCAAGACCAGGACGTGGCCCACAATCTCATTTAAGGTAATGGGGTTGACTAGATCCTAGAGGAATTCTTCGCTTAACACCTACACCCATTCTAGGTACATTTAGGTACATCTAGTACTAATATTTGTCTCAATTGACCTAATCAAACCACACTATGTGGCCGATACTGAGTAGTAGACCATGTGGACTCTGAAGTAACAGACACCCTCCTCTCACAGCTATACAAGAAGTTAAAATAGAGAGACTCTTCACGTTTGAAGGGTCGCCTACATGGAATGAAGGAATGAGCAACAATGCAATGGAACTCGGTCCTCTTGACACTGAAGTTCAAAATGAAAACTCAACTGAAATGCAAATTTCAATTCGTCCAAACACGAATATCTACGTCAACATGCCCCAACAAGAGCAAGCTACACTTTCCACTAAATCTGCGGAACTACCAAAAATTGATCAAACTATATCTGGCTATTCCATTCACTTTGACACCTTTTCATTGGATCCAAGCACGCCTGAAACACCGCCAGCCCAAAAAACTCGTCTACACGATTATAAGATTTCCTGATCTTTCTTAAAAAGACTTACCTGGTATCACCTTGGGTGGAACTCTGAGTATCTACAGGAACACTTTCTTTTCTTTTCTAGATAGGCTTAGTAATTGTTTTTAGTATGCTTATTAATGTAACTTATCTTTGAGAAAGCTCTGTGGCACAAAAAGTAAATGTGATCCTGAAACCGCACCTATCATCACATCGCGGAAGAAGAGACCTGTCATCAGTGAACATTACAGCAGTTCCTATACCTGATGGTATAGTATGGGACAAGGTTAATTTAAATATATTTGGCCCGACTGAACTTTTAAAAATACCACATTTATTTAAAATATCATTACCTCAAGTACATTTTCCGATAATTGGTATTCTGAAACTGTAAATAATATGTTGTATGATTTAGAAAAATCTGCTGCTTTTTCTAATCCTGAAATGCTAGAAGACTCATCAGACTTGGAGAAAATGTATTTCTATCAACATTATAGTCATCACTTTTTGCATAAATCTGCTAACCCTAGGAATGTTTTCACATTTCACCAATGGGAACTTTGCCCGACACCTCCGAAAAGCAGTTCGAAAACATTTGTACAAACATTTCCATATTTTGATACATCAGACCCAGCCTCATTGTACTATACGGTTACACCTACACCAGCACAGAAAAATATGTTGACAAACACCAAACACATCTATTCTGCTTCCTTTGTTTACCAGTTTTCTGAACAACGGTTCGACCTATGGAAAACCACTTTAGGCTTAACATCCGTCTGGGGTACAAGAGACTGGCAGGTCCAGGGAACAGAGGCACTATTTAGAGCATGTCTTATTCCTCAACAAATAATGCTCTTGAATGAAGCAGAGCAACAAACAACTTGTCTTTGGATAGCCAGGAATAAAGATATGAATACTCCTCAGGTGCCAGCACCTTCACACACTGAGGATAATGTAACATCACAAAAAGTGGTTACAGTAGATGACATCTTGCAAAGCAATAGACCAGACCCCAATTGGAAGGAATGGTTGGATTGGCCCATAGACACCAATAACTGTCAAGAAAGATTCTTGCGTAAAACTAAAGGATTTAGTATTAATAGGCCAGATCCACCTTATATGATAAGGCGACACCCAGCGGTAGTGACATTGTACTTTGTTGGGAAGTTATGCCTCGATTGGCTACAAACCTCAACACTCACACAGGTGAAACAAGACTTACCCTTACATCCTTACTTACAGGGGATGTAGACCTGCAGGATTTTGTATTAGGTCCTAGGAAACCACGTCAAAAATTTTATCATGGAAAATCTCAAAAATGTACATAGGGAGCTACCCTTTCTAGCAGGAAAAGGATTGGGTCAACAATCTAATAAAAACAGAGTTCCTTCTCCTGGATTCATTAAAATCTAGGTGGTGTTCGTATCCCAAATGGGGGATGTTTTGCAGTAAAAAGAGGGGTTGCAATGTTACACCGGTTACCAAATTTACAGCTGAGTATATGCGGGGCCTAAAGATACCATGAAAACCATGAAACATTTCTGTTTGTTAAAACATTTTTCATACATTTATTAGAAAGAATAACATTTTTGTAGTAACATGTACAAGTCATATACACAATTGTTTTCATAAAATTGAAAAAATTATTGAAAACATTATTAAAAGCATACAATGTACTTAAAACTTGCTAATCTAGCAACATATAACATAATATAAACATTACACCATCATATTCACAAGTCAATGGATTATTATAGGAACGAAATTGTCGACGCGGCGTTTCGGTGCCTCTTTCTATTCTGCACCTTCTTCAAGGACTCGTTCACAGCTTAATTTTATCTACAATAAAAATAATATATAGATAAAATTAAGCTGTGAACGAGTCCTGCCGCTGATCCTGTTTGTAATAGCTGGTATCCTGATTGTCGTGTTTCTGCTATGCAATGGACGTCCCAATCACCAAGGAGTTGGAAACAGTACTCCTAGAGAGAAAATACCATGATCGGCAGGTACAACTTCAAGGCACACCTCGCCCAAGGGAACTAAGGGCCAGATTCATCAAAGTTAAATCGTCTCGCAAAGGGCCAGATTCTGAGAATCCGGCCCTTTGCGAGCGCTATTTTTGCATTTGGGATTCATCATCCCAAATGCAAGAATCGTAGTTACAGAACTAGCTAAATTGCGAAGAATCGCATTTAAGGAATCTGAATTAGAGATTCCTTAAATGCTATTCATGAACCTTTTAAAAATTGAGAATTCGCAATATGGGGCCGCTATTTACCGCGAAGTGTAACTTCGTGGTAAATAGCGAAAACTTAGAAAAATGCACTTTAGTGCATTTTTCTAAGTTGTATGTTACACACACACATGTCCTTTGGACATGTGTGTGCGCAACACCTGTGTACATTTATATTTCAGGGGTGCTACAGGGTGTCCTTTGGACACCCTGGCACCCTTGAAATCGCTTCCTTATTTGCGATTAACTAATTGCTAATCGCAAATAAGGAATGACTCCCCATTCATTCCTATGGGCCTTGAGGCCCATAGGAATGAATGGGAAAGCCATTCCTTATTTGCGATTAGCAATTAGCTAATCGCAAATAAGGAAGCAGTAGAAATCGCAACATTAATTGCGATTTCTACATGCATCCCATTTTGCGAGTCTTTAATAGTGATTCCTTAATAATCGCTATTAAGGACTCCCAAAAGAGGAGCATGATGAATCTGGGGGTAAGTGCTTCTTGGTTCTGTCTGACACTCCCATCATGTGCGCGACCGGATGTTGACTTTTTACTGTACCCAATACGGGCCCATGTTCTTCAGTGTCCCCAGCGTATTCCCATGTTGATGTCAGCATTCTTAGAGTGACCACAGATAACATTAGCAAAGGCTAATACAGACACCAGCTCCTCCTCTAACACCCAGGCCTTGGATGGCGATCAGGCTTCACAGGCTGCACCAGCACCGGCTGTGGACAGTACGGAAAATCATCTGTGCTCAATAGACATAATCTGCGAGTTGTTACAGGGACTGCCAACTGTGAAAGCAAGCAATGAGAATGTTATGTCTACCAGCCAAGACACATAAACATTTGACTCATTTGGCTTCTGAAAACAAGCCAGAAAATTAAAATTCTATATCAATATTGACATTCCTTTCACGCATGTATGGCTTTCAAAATGCTTGTAGTAGTTTGGACTATACCTACGGACATATTAGAGCAGTAGCCTATGTGTCAATGCCTAATAATATCCCTTTTTAACAATTTTGTTTTTATTTTTTAGAAAAACGTTTTTAAAGGAATGTTTTTAACACAATAACGAACTAATGTTTTGTATATTTGCGTACAAATATCTAGAACACCTAGTAGTACGTTTCGGAAGAGGAGTGGGTGTTATATTCCATATAGTTACTTTAATATAGGCCTCTGTAAACTTGTTACCCTTCACCTATATTCTCTCCCTACATTACACTTGTTACGGTTTACAGGAACTGACCTTTTACCTAGATATTACACTGCATTTGGAACACAGGTTTTCCCTAGTACTAAATCTCATACATTATGCATGAGGGTTCTTGGAAGCACAGCAGGACTGCCATCTCCTGTATAAAATCTATGCACAAAGATCATGCCCAATGTCATCCTAAGCCCGACACAGTAACACTACAAGGTAGGATCCCTGGGGAGACTTATGGGTATAAATACACCACATCTTGCTAAGATAGCTAGAGGAGATCGAGACTTCTCGGCCGACACACTGACCAGAGAAGCTGAGGTTCCTGCATGCAGACACTCCTGCTCGCAGTTGTCTAACATCCCTTGTGAGGTGTACAGCTCCAGACCAGGACGGGGTCCCACAGTCTCACATCAGGTAATGGGGTTGACTAGATCCTAGAGAGATTTTTGGCATAACACCTACACCCATGCTAGGTACATTTAGGTACATCTAGTTAGGGAAGCATCGTAGGAATACGCACCTTTTATCATGTGTTTTATATACTCAAATGTATTCATGATTTTAGTTGCATGGTAGAACTATACCATCCTTTTACTTTCATAGTACTGTTAACCATTTATATCCTATACTGTCTAACGGTTGTTGCAGCACATCTATTCTACACCAGAATAACAACTGTGCAATAAATGATTATTGAAAATGCCCAGCTTGTTTCATTCGGTGTATCTCTCTGAGACTAACTAAGTAAGCACGAGTGACTGAGAGAAAGGTAGTATATTGTTTCCACGGTCCTGAGGGATCAGGGTTGTCATGTTCGATGGTTGTAAAGAACTGTTCTCTCCCTGGTAAGAAGAGATTCTAGTTAAACTGTGAGCTAGTTTGTACAAGAAGGCCAGCATACCTGGTGGGGGTGATCAGAGTTTGTCTGAGACCAATCCAACAGTGTATGTTGTCTAAACGTGCAGATCCTGTTTATTTTCTATAGGAACTACACGACAATGGCATATTGCACTTTACCTCTATAATTTTGTAAAATCTTGGATACAGTTTTTTTTTATCTTAATCACGCACGGCTGGTCTTAACTCTTTATTTTTATATTTTATGACATCAGTTAGTTAACATTGCTTTAAAATTCTCGAAACTCCACTTTGGTTGCAGTAGGCATTGTTTTATTCCAAGTGAAAATGCATTGTACAGTTCTTAAATGACTTACTAAAAAACTCCTATGTATGTGTTCCCCGAATAGAATTTAACTGACAGACCCCTTATCCTGTCTGTTATTGAGGTCCTGAGGAACATGGGGCCAGATGCTGGTATGGACACAGAAGTTGGAACTTCTTCCACAAGATCGCCTTTCCGCTCAATGGTCTCCATCATGGAGAAGTCTTCAGTGATCAGCATTCTAGCAAATTTTCGGACTTTGTCCTAATTGCACAGAGCAAGCCTCCAACACCTCTCTTACACCTTCATCGGACATTGTTGTTCCCTTGTTTCTGCCTTAGTCTGACCTTGACAACTGATCCATCATCTGCTTCTTCTTAAAGAACTTTTGGTTTGTAAACGGAGTGAAGTCCCGAGGAGAAAGAAGTGTTTTAATCCCTGAGGCTGCTCCCTGGCACAACCACTTTTATCATCCAAGACATTGAAGGGGTAGGCTTCCGCCACTTGACATCTTGCTTTGCTTTTTGCTTCTCATTACCACCTCCACACTACCCCCTCCCTGCAGTCTGAAATCTAGATACTAGACACAAAGTGAGAGATAAAAAAGCCCTGGTTTGTAAACTACAGTGTATTCCCACCTATGCCATGAACCTGTCAATATTCTACAACAGAGATGAGAGACCCTAACGTGGTTCAGGATACCGAACTGCATGTCCACTTCAGATGGAGCACGGTTCCTTTCTCATCAAGCATAGGCAATCCAGGTAAGGATCTGAAACTCACTTGTTTGCACTTTTCAAGAACCTAACTGCACGAAAAATCTATATCTAGTGAGGTGAGGTTGAAGTCAGATCGAATCTAGTCTGCCATATTTCCCACGCGTCCGAGAAGCTGGGTAGGAGGAAGTTATGAGAAGGTCCTTTTAAGGCAGGGCAAAGAGGGTAAGTGAACTTTTTCTTTCCCCTCTCTCTGGGGCAGATTTACAAGACCCTTGCACCACTTTTGCGCCACCGTTGCGTCACTTCTGTGATGCAGCAGCAGCATAAAGCTAGCGCCATGCTGCAACGGAATTACAAAGTGAGGCATCTAGGGAGATGTGTCACGTTGTAAAGCCCTGCGCCACATGATACCTGCCTCAGGTTTCATGTGGGTGTTCCGGCGCAGGGTGGGCGTTCCGTCGCAGGAACACCTCAGAAAAGTGACGCAGTGAAATCTACAGGATTTCACTGAGCCACTTTTCCGACACCGCTGCGTCAAAACCTTACGCCTGCTTGAAGCAGGCGTAAAGCTTGGAGCACCATGTTGCAGATTGGCTGGGTTGGAACGGTGCTGGAGTTGCCCGACATGACTCCAGCACTGCACCAACCTAACGCCGGCAGATGCGACACACATCTGCATTACCTTGTGCAATGGCATACTGCATTGTAAATGCGGCGCATCCGTGGTGGCGTATGGCTTGTAATGCATGTCGCAAGTTTCCTTGCGCATCCCTGCTGATTTGCAAGGATGTGCCGGGAATCGTAAGTCTGCTCCTCTGTTTCTATATATAAACCTTTATCATCTCTACCTACGTCTACCTCTAACCTTGTCTCTCTTTGCCCAGGATAACCTTTAGGATTTTTGGGGCTGGTGGCAAGGCGTATTTCTTTTTATATTTATCAACACTTTTTTGGTTTTAACTTACTACTAATAGGAAGAGTAAACATAGCCATCCTTTTACGTGTAAAGAATATTTGAATTGTTTTTAAGTGCCCCCATTTCTGAAAGTGTACTTTCCATCATGCTGGTGTAAATTTACAGAAAATGGGCAATAAAATACATAGTTATTCCAAATTGGGGTATGAATGTCGTGGCCGAGGCCTCAAAAGATGCTAAGACAACACTGGTCATTTAAGATATTTTACTTCAGACAGTATTGCCCCAAATTCAATACTGCAGAATGCTGTGAAAGGACGTGAAGGTATGTCTCAAGCATATCTCTCTGCGAAAGATGACGTTATAATCTAAATATGGGGGACTATGCTTTGGTCCACAAGCACTAATACGGTAACGCATAGTGCAACAATCTATCATTTTTAAGGAAGAATGACACGATCGAACGCAGAGGGGCAAGCAAATCGGTAGGAAATGCGAACACTAATTTGTCAGGTGGTACGTATTAAAAAGTTTTTATGTGTTTTACCTGTGGACGTTTTTGCAATAATGCTACTCTAGCCGCATTGGAGGTTGCACTTTCTGACTGACCGAAGAACACTAACTTTCAATCTTTTCTTTCAGCATATGACCACCAACGATACCAAATGGTACGTTCCTCTACAAACATTTTACTTTTTATTTTACCTCTGTTTCGGGGTCCAGCGTTATAGCCGAGAAAAGGCCTTGGGCAATTTAGAAATAAAGAGGCACTTTTTATGCGAAAGGACAAGCTTACAATTTTAAATCAGTGGTATGTGCTATTACTTTCTCGACAAGCAGAACACTCCAAGATGTTGCTGGTAGAAATCCCATTGCACATGTCTTGTATAGTTCACCCGTGTATGACATTTATAAGATTAATACATGGTTCTAAATTAGGCCTATCAGCGCACAATTTTGTGGGTTCCACTATTAGAAGTGAATTTCAGCTCGGCAGTGTTGAATGCACAGGAATCCATCTCAGTGGCTAATTTGTGCTGGAGGTCGCCTGTGGGCACCACTGGCACTAATTTCGGGAGACCAGCATTTATTTATAGCACCCAAAATTCAATCCCACAGTGCACAGGACGTGACGAGTGAATGATTGCATTCATCACCTTCACCGTCTGGTGTGTCAAACACTCAGGCTGTGGTCTACACTCTTATTGTACCGTATGATAATTGCGAATTATACATGAGAGTCTGAAATCACTGTATAAAAACATATTCAATTTTCCGCACACAGTCGCCTATCACAAAGAAATGACTAGCCACTCCACTGAAAATAATGTATTTACAGTGGAGGTCTGACATCACAATACCTGGAGGATAGGAAAGGTAGGGCAGGTCACGGACCGTTAATAATGCCCGGAAATTCTGCTTCTTTTTCCTCTGCTTTGTTTTTCATGCTGTACAAAGGCAAGGAGAAAGGAGATATATGTGGCAACTTTTTTTGCACCCCTTAGGTAATTATAGAAAAGTTAGAATCTTTCTGCATGTTCTACACATTCCAAGCGACTGTGCCTTTTTTAAAACACTGATATGTGAGCCCAGTCTCTATCCCTTCTCGTCCATGTCTCACCCTATGGTCACGTGTTGGCTTTGATATTTATGGTGCATGTGTGTGTTCATGGTATGTATGTAGGATTGTATGTTTTTTTGCATTAAATATTTTTTCATGAATGCATGTATTATGTGCAACTATGTACCCATGTGTGTGAAGATGAGGTGAGATTTTCTGTTAATGCAACTGCAGCTGCTATAAAACGTTGAGGGACATATTTATAATTTTTTCATGCAACACAGCAAGACACCTTGAGGCACTGCATGTAAGGGAGAGGGCAAGAATGCACACATTTATCAAGATATGACGTATTCCTGCTCTCTCCTTGCGCACGTTTGGTTGCTTAGTGCCAACACAGGCCCCCGTGCACCATAGTGAACGGTGCCTTGTGTTGCAGGCAGGATTGTTTTTGTGCAGGAAAGGACACCTTCCCACACAAAAACAATTCTCTGAGGCTTTTTCCCCTTTCTATCTATGCTGCAGGATGCAGCACATGCAGGAAGAGGGAAACACGAGGAGCAATAAGGATATTTCTCCTTGTTATGCCTCCCTTGGAAAGTCGTAGCATTTTGATGCGTTCCCAGGTATACCACTCAGGGTAAATCTAGAAATGCGCTAAAATCCATGGGTGGATACCTGGGAATATCCAAGCCCCACCCATGGAACGCCTCCCTAGGGCAGAGTAACGCAAGACAGTGACTTGCTCTGCCTTGCGTTATTCCAGACTTACAAAGCATTGCAGGGCAATGCAATTTCGCCCTGTGTGGCTTGATAAATCTCATTCTAAGTTTAGCGTCGACCTGCACTGCCTTACGTGGCACAAGGGCAATGCAAAACCTTTGATAAATATGACCCTGGGGACCTTAGTACCAATGTTTTTTATGGAGAATTAATCATTATTGTGTATTTTAAAGTGCAATACCCTGGGGATCAGAATTTAAAGCGTACAATCAATATAGCCTATGTCAATCTCTGACCTTTAAAATGGGACCTATCATGCAAATGTAGGTGCTTAGCTCACCACAGTCTACATGTACTTGTATTTATTTGGCAGTTTCCCTGGCCTGTTTAAATTTACCTGGAGAAAATTGCAAGAATAGTAATTAATGCAAAACTTGTGATTTTGATCCCTGTGCAGCCATGAGTTTGCACAGGGATCAGAAAAAAACGGCCCAATCATGATGAGCACCTAAATGTTTCTAGGATGCTGTTGTAGACTATTGGGGATGGCATCAACTCCAACAGCATCTTCCACCACTGCGACAGGTAGACTACCACCACTAGCTGATGGACACATCAGGTAGTTCATCCTCGACTGGTGTAAACATCCCACATCATAATTTTATTTAGCCTGGTTTGTGTGCTGCCTGTGATCACATTTCTATTAGGTAATGCTGCTTTCGCAGTAACGATGAACAAAAAGATGCCACTGCTGTCTCACTGTTTGTTCTAAATCTTAGAAACCATATGGATTATACACTATGGTCCATTGACACAGTCAAATCTGAATAAATATTTTGTTTTATTTTGAATTTTTCTCTTTCAAAAAAGACATTTGGTTATTATTTCACCAATTCATTATACAATACAAGACCTCCTCTACATAATATATAAATTTTACAAAATTGTTAACACACAAACCTTTGCACACTTCCAAAATGATAAAGATTTCATACGTTCAAAAACAATCATACCCTCATACATACACAGCCATTCATATTTTCATATATATACACATATATATACACACACTGGAATTACAATATTCACAGTAAGCCATAAAAATCAATGACTTTCCATCAATAAGGTTTTTGTTGAAAAAAGTTTAGATTACCCCTTTTGTTTAGATGGCATCAATTGTCTACGTGTTTCGAACTCACACTGGTAGGGGAGTTCTCATCAGGACAAAAAGCTCTAGAAGTTAAAGCTGAAAGTTTTTTTTTTAGGATTTCCCCGACGGAACAACCAAACATCCAAATGGAAACATAAATTTGTGATTAAGATCACGGAGGTTCCCTGTGGGGCGCGGATGCAGTCTGACTTGTTTGTTGTCGGCTGCTTGTCCGGAGTGTGGGGATCGAAGAGGGCGGGTGGACTCTAATTTGAAGGCATTTTTTCAGACCCGCTTCACTCGGAGGGAATCGGTCTCCCTAGCGCTGTATTCAATGGCAGCGTCGGTCCCGCGTCTTGTTTCACAGCCTACATCCGGTGTCGCAAAAAAGTTCCACAACTTCCAGGATGCTTTGCGACATTATATATATATATATACGTATATATATATATACAAATAAAGCACAACTTTGAAAAACAAAAGTGAGCATCTTTCCTTAAATAATTCCAAGTTCTTTGTGTATATTTCTTATTCCAAAGTGGTCTACAAAGCAGATTGCCTGCAGGTTCCATAAAAAGATTCAGTGAATTCAATATTCAAATACCCATTTTAAGTTGCAGTATTTTAAAACAGAGATCTTCACCTGGTTCTTGTTATTTTGCATTTCCCATAATAGACAGGACTACAAGTACCAGAATTCAATGCATCAACTACTTACACCCAAAATGGTAAAATGTGATGTCACTACATAGGGTCAGATTGAGGATTTTTTGTATACATATACAGCAACTAAGCCTTTTCCTTCATTGTTTCCACAAAGTACGTTTGTGTTTTTATTCTGGAATAACAGAAATGTTCAGCATCATTGCAATGTTAGTTTCCAAACGAAAATCCTTCTCTCATGTATACAAGAGCGTCTGTGATACCAAAGCATTGTCCATGGGCCTGCGAGGAAGGGAACAATCACATGGTTTTATTAGACAGATGATAATGGCAGGCAGCTGTAATGGAATTATTGCTGAAAGGGGAGTCTGAAAGGATTTACTGAATTGCAAAATGGGGTTAGTGCATATTAAAAAGCCATTTTGTGGTTGCAAACTATGACTTTGTGAATCACAGGGACTGGGAATCCAAATTCTTTCGGTTTTTAGGTTCTATGTTAGGCACACACTTAATTTATATTCAAGTGGTATGTTGCAGTGAAAGATGTAATATGTATTAAACTGGACTTTTTGCGTCGTTTTTCAGTAAAATATTTACTTTTCTGTTTTGTGTATCTGAAATCAAATGCAAATATATATAAAATATAATTTAGGTCTGCTGGTTTAATTATAGGTAATCCCATATCAGGACTATAATTCATTCCACAAATATATATATATATATAATTTTATTTTTTATTTTTGGGGGATTTATTGCAGTGGGGAGACGTGGTAGAGGCCCCACCAGCACATATTTCTAGGGGGGCCTCAAGTTTAATTACGCCACTGCTCCAGTGGCATCACACTCATCTCAAAGCTCATTATGCGACAGAGGCCTTTGTTTTTACTGTCTTGATTGGACCTTTGGTTGCATGTGTGATTACATGATTAATGACTAAAGGTGAGAAATCAAACATAGCAGCTCTACGTGAAATGCCATATTTTATTGCGAAAACGAGTCAGTCAATAAAGGTAATTAAAAATACCTTCATTTGAAATGTGTGGTCTGTCCTCGGGTTCAAGTAAGCTTGCCAGTAGTTTACAAGCAGGAGTAAAGATCTGCATAACTAGGTGAGATGTAAAGCCATTAATTCTCTATTAATATGGACTATCCACATCACTACTGCTGTGACTTGATGTGCAATATAAAACATAGATGTAAATAAAAAACGGCAGGCCTGTGACTTCTATGACATCTTAGATAGTTGATCACTGTAAACTGCCACAGTTCAGCTTAGCACCTCTTCACCAGCTCTGCTACACTATATGTCATAGATAATATCTGTGCAGTACTTGTAGAATGGGCACAGTTGGAGAGAAGAGCTCTTATACAACAAGTGTGTGAAATTAACTATATTTAAACATGCTGTTGAAAAAGGGTGAGTGCTGTGACTGAATCAGTCATGAACTAAATTTAAACGAGATCGATATTCAGATATAGGCTGGCATGTAATTATTATTGATGAATAATGTACAATGAAAAGAAGAAGCCATGCATTTGTAATGGGAATTATATTTCCTTAGTAACGATAGACACTTGGGGTCAGATTTACAAGCCCCTTGCAACACTTTTATTCCGCCGTTGCGTCACTTTTGTGACGCAGCGGCGGCGTAAACCATGCGCCACGTTGTGACTTATATACGTGTCGCATCTAGGCAGATGCGTCACGTTGCAAAGCCCTACGCCACATGAAACCTGCATCAGGTTTCATGTGGGAGTTTCGACGCAGGGTGGGTGTACCCTTGCAGGAAATCCCCGTAAAATTTCACTAAGTTAGTTTGACGATGCTGGTGCATCAAATCCTTACGCCTGCTTGAAGCAGTTGCGTCGCACTTGCCACGCAACTCCAGCAATGCACCGCCAGTATGCCACAAGATGCGTCACACATCTGCCCCTCCTTGCACCATGGTGCACCACATTGTAAATGCGACACATCCGTGGTGGCGCAAGGGGGGATTGCGTGACGCATCTGTTCTGGACCATCCCTGCTGATTTGCAGAGATGCACGAGAAGTTGTAAATCTGCCCCATCATACGAACCTTATGCAATGCATGCATAAAAAAAGAAGAAAATGACTGGCTCCTCCTTTGCCATCTTTAAATTAGAAATTTACGAGCAATATTAGGGACCTGTAAGTAATTCTCAGCGTGCTTCAGCATGCCAGCATGCCCCACCCTGACAGAAGAGAAAGCCTGCTTCCAGTGTCAGAGTGCCTTTTGGACAGGATCTGTCTGCAAAGAGGGATCTACGTATCTCTGAGACCAGTTGAACACTTTGCCTGCCACTTTGGATGACTTGACAACTGTCAGAGACCCAAGTTAGATTCTCAGTTACCCTTTAGCTGAGCGAGGCACGGAGAACTACCGTCAACATTGAAACTACAGCAGACACTTTGGTAGCTTGAACTTATGTGTCCCCTCTTCCCTGGTGAGCGTTGAAATGAGAATCTTGTACCCCGTATTACTTCCTGTTTTGCTGGAAACTGTCAGTGAAAAACGTAAATCATGTAGAGGCATCCAGGGGTAGATTTAAAATAAACTAACGCAGCAGGGTGCTGCAAGTCATTTTGCTGCGCCATTCTGCGTTACTTTGGAAAGCCCAGTGATGTGACATATTTACAACAATATGTCACATCTCTGTGCTTCCCCCTGCGCTGGCTCACAAACTGCTGCCATGTGCTCACGCAGGCACCCTTGCACTATGGTGAAAGGATGCCTGCGTCGTGGGGAGATTGTTTTTGTTCAGGAAGGATTCTCTTCCTGCACAAAAACAATCTGAAATGCTGTTTTTCAACTTATATATGTGTTGCATTAGCACACATAGAAGTTGAAAAACAGCATTCTTTCAATGATTGTTCATGTGCAGGAAGGGAACCCCTCCTGAACAAAAACAATCATTACAGGTGGTTTCCTGTTTCTATGTGTGCTGCAGAATTCAGCACGCATAGAAACAGGAAACAAAAATGAGGAGAAATTAATAAATTTCTCCTCATTGCGCCTCCCTACACCTCCCCTGGGGAGGCGTAGCATTCACACGCATTTCCAGATTTACAATTCCTTATAAATCTGGAAATGTGTCTCGTTTCATGGGTGTTGTGCAGGAGCACACACACCAACACACATGGAACGCCCCTTTCACACAAAGTGCTGCGTGTTAAGGCGCCATATTTACAAGAACAGGAAAAGCAAAGCAGGGTGTCTTTTCCTGTCTATGTAAATATGGGGCAGTGTATCTCACCAGAACTCCCGAGGCGACTCCGGGAGCAACGCTGCTTTTAAAATTACTTGGACACTAGTCTACTAGTTCTTAGCCCGCCTACCTGCTTCGCTGTTTGGCGCTACGGAGCCAGCGCTTCTGCTCTTCCTGGCTGCTCCTGTCCTGCTCGCTGACCCAGACCGCCACCGCTGATCGCCCCCTCCCTGCTGACTCTTGGAGTGGGACGGGCGGCTCCACCATCTTGGGCGGGTCTGGGCTCGGCGCTGCAGTTCTTTGGCCCCTCCCCCCTCGTCAAGTACTTCAGGCGGTCAGCTGCTAGCGCGCCTATCCTGCATCTCACCAGAACTCCCGAGGCGACTCCGGGAGCAACGCTGCTTTTAAAATTACTTGGACACTAGTCTACTAGTTCTTAGCCCGCCTACCTGCTTCGCTGTTTGGCGCTACGGAGCCAGCGCTTCTGCTCTTCCTGGCTGCTCCTGTCCTGCTCGCTGACCCAGACCGCCACCGCTGATCGCCCCCTCCCTGCTGACTCTTGGAGTGGGACGGGCGGCTCCACCATCTTGGGCGGGTCTGGGCTCGGCGCTGCAGTTCTTTGGCCCCTCCCCCCTCGTCAAGTACTTCAGGCGGTCAGCTGCTAGCGCGCCTATCCTGTATCTCACCAGAACTCCCGAGGCGACTCCGGGAGCAACGCTGCTTTTAAAATTACTTGGACACTAGTCTACTAGTTCTTAGCCCGCCTACCTGCTTCGCTGTTTGGCGCTACGGAGCCAGCGCTTCTGCTCTTCCTGGCTGCTCCTGTCCTGCTCGCTGACCCAGACCGCCACCGCTGATCGCCCCCTCCCTGCTGACTCTTGGAGTGGGACGGGCGGCTCCACCATCTTGGGCGGGTCTGGGCTCGGCGCTGCAGTTCTTTGGCCCCTCCCCCCTCGTCAAGTACTTCAGGCGGTCAGCTGCTAGCGCGCCTATCCTGTATCTCACCAGAACTCCCGAGGCGACTCCGGGAGCAACGCTGCTTTTAAAATTACTTGGACACTAGTCTACTAGTTCTTAGCCCGCCTACCTGCTTCGCTGTTTGGCGCTACGGAGCCAGCGCTTCTGCTCTTCCTGGCTGCTCCTGTCCTGCTCGCTGACCCAGACCGCCACCGCTGATCGCCCCCTCCCTGCTGACTCTTGGAGTGGGACGGGCGGCTCCACCATCTTGGGCGGGTCTGGGCTCGGCGCTGCAGTTCTTTGGCCCCTCCCCCCTCGTCAAGTACTTCAGGCGGTCAGCTGCTAGCGCGCCTATCCTGCATCTCACCAGAACTCCCGAGGCGACTCCGGGAGCAACGCTGCTTTTAAAATTACTTGGACACTAGTCTACTAGTTCTTAGCCCGCCTACCTGCTTCGCTGTTTGGCGCTACGGAGCCAGCGCTTCTGCTCTTCCTGGCTGCTCCTGTCCTGCTCGCTGACCCAGACCGCCACCGCTGATCGCCCCCTCCCTGCTGACTCTTGGAGTGGGACGGGCGGCTCCACCATCTTGGGCGGGTCTGGGCTCGGCGCTGCAGTTCTTTGGCCCCTCCCCCCTCGTCAAGTACTTCAGGCGGTCAGCTGCTAGCGCGCCTATCCTGTATCTCACCAGAACTCCCGAGGCGACTCCGGGAGCAACGCTGCTTTTAAAATTACTTGGACACTAGTCTACTAGTTCTTAGCCCGCCTACCTGCTTCGCTGTTTGGCGCTACGGAGCCAGCGCTTCTGCTCTTCCTGGCTGCTCCTGTCCTGCTCGCTGACCCAGACCGCCACCGCTGATCGCCCCCTCCCTGCTGACTCTTGGAGTGGGACGGGCGGCTCCACCATCTTGGGCGGGTCTGGGCTCGGCGCTGCAGTTCTTTGGCCCCTCCCCCCTTGCCACACCCCCGGACTCTTTCCCCCATGTGTCGCTACTTAATGGTTACCCAGTCCCGGCCGCGTAGCGGACGCGCGCAGCGGGCGCGACGAAGGCGCGCCGAAGTTGCGCCTAAGTTAAGCCCGTCTGCGCCCGTCCGCGACAGGCCGGGACCAGGGGCCACACCCCCTGCCCTTTCTTTAGCTTATACCTCCGCACAACTCCTAGCTTTCAATGCTGTTTCCCCACTTTCACCCCCACTCTTGCGTCACCTTGACACACTTGGTATTCTCGTCCCTCCTTCCCCTCACTTGACTCCGCTTCTTTCTAGCCCCAATAGCACTTCCCCCCTAGCTACTGATCCCCCCTCTGCCTCCTTTTCCTCCTCCCTCTCTGCCTCTGCCGCTGCCGCTGCTTCTGCCATACTGCTTAACACCCGCTCAGCGGCCAAACATCAGACGGCTCTCTTTAATCTTCTTACCTCCGACTCCCCAGATTTCCTTTTTTTGACCGAAACTTGGTTCACCGCTGACTCCCTTCCCGACCTCTTAGCCATTCTTCCCGACTCCTATTATGCCCTCCGGGCTGATCGTCCGGACGGCAAGGTGGGGGGAGGGGTGGCGATGATCATTCGGTCAACCCTTAAATTCCAACTTCTTAATTACCCCCCTATTTCTAATGTGGACTACCTAGTGGCCCGCTCTCTCAATCTACCTGTCCCCCTCACTGTTGTCCTTGTGTACCGTCCTCCTCAATCTATGCCCTCTTTTGTAGCCTCCATTCAGGACCTTATGGCCACCCTTGTGGTCAATAATTCTTCCGTCCTATTGCTCGGCGACTTTAATTATTGGCCGGGCGACCCCAGGGAAGACCTTCCCTCGAAAGATTTCTCAGGCACTCTCCAATGCCTAAATTTCACTTCTCATATCTCAGTTCCCACTCATGTCCAGGGTCACATCTTGGACCAAATCTGGTCCTCTCGCCCTATTGTTTCACCCCCTCTTGTTTCCCCTTGCGTCTGGTCGGATCATTTTTCCATCTCTTTTGCCATCCTCCTGGGAGTGGTTGACAAGCCTCCCCTCCCTAAGAACATCTCAGCCCGCAATTGGAATCGAACGGACCTTGACTCTCTCTCGCTCACTTTGGCTTCATCTGTCCCTACCCTCACCAATCTTTCTCTTGATTCTCAGGTCAATGCCATTGGCACATGGCTTTCCTCCTCCTGCGACCTTGTCGCTCCGCTTAAAAAGATCAAGGCGATGCGTCCTCATGACGCGCACAAATGGTTCTCTCCAGAACTTAAAACTCTTAAACTCGACCTAAGGCGGTCGGAACGCCACTGGAGACGGAACTATTGCCCCTTGTTGCGCGCCAAATACAAATTACTCCTTGCTGAATATAAAAATGCGATCCTGGCGGCAAAAACCGCCTATTTCTCTGAGAGAGTAGCTCTCGCGAATAACAAATCCCGTGAAATCTTCTCTCTGGTCTACAATCTTGCCACCTCTGATCGCTCCACCCCCAGTCCGGTTCCCTCACAGTCCCTCTGTTCTTCACTTAACGATTTTTTTATTGATAAGATCGTTAAGATCAAAGCTAACATTCCCACACTGCCACAACCCCGCCCCACCTGTCTTCCCATCTATCCTCCCTTCTCTTTCTCCTCTTTCCCTCCTCTTTCTACTGAACTATTTCTAAATCTACTGATCAAAATCAAGTCCGGTTCCCCCTTGGACTGCGCACCAGCACGCATCCTTAAAACCCTCTTCACCACTTGCTCTGGACCTCCTCTTGCCCTCCTTAACTCCTCTCTGGCTCTTGGATCTGTCCCCTCCTCTTTCAAATCTGCCATAGTCCTTCCGATTTTAAAGAAAACTGGTTTAGATCCCTCTCTTCCCTCCAATTTCCGTCCCATCTCTCTCCTTCCCTACCTGGGCAAGATCCTCGAGGCTCATGTCACTTCTTGCCTCTCCTCTTACATTGAGGAGAACAGCCTCCTTGCATCCCATCAGGCAGGATTTCGCCCGGGCCACTCCACGGAGATGGTGGTCCTCGCAGTCTTGGATGAGCTTAAGGGGAAGGCTGACTCCAATCTCCCCCAGGCTCTGGTCCTTCTCGATTTGTCCGCTGCGTTTGACACGGTCGACCATGCCATCCTTCTCGACCGTGTCAGCGCAGCGGGCATTCGGGGCGTGGCCTTTTCCTGGCTGGCGTCCTTCCTTCAGGATAGGTCCCAGGCAGTTCATCTCTCCGGTTTTTCCGCTCCTCCCCGTCCTGTCACTTGTGGAGTTCCCCAAGGCTCTTCTCTCTCCCCTCTCCTCTTCAATCTCTATATTCACCCCCTCATCACTTCTCTTCTTGAGCTGGGGGTCTCTGTGTATAACTACGCAGATGACCTTCAGCTCGTCTTCGATCTTTCTTCCTCCCCTGACTCTCTTCCCAAGTTCTGTTCCACTTTAGCTTTCATTTCTGACTGGATGTGCGCTAACCAACTGAAGCTCAATCCAGATAAAACCGAACTTGTTCTCACCGGTGGCTCTTCTAACCCCTGGACTCCCGCACATTGGCCCCTTTCTTTTGGTCCCCCCCCTGTTCCCTCTCCTTCTGTCCGCACTCTTGGCATTAAAGTCAGTCATGACTTATCCATGCACAGTCAGATCAGCTCGGTTGTGTCCTCCTGCTTTCTTTCTCTCCGTTTAATCCGGAAAATCTCCCGCTTCTTCTCCTCTGATGCTCTCAAATCCATAGTCATGGCCCTCGTCATCTCTCGCCTTGACTACGGGAATGGCTTGTATGTGGGCATACCTGCTTACGAATCTCGCCGCCTACAGGCCATTCAAAACCAAGCCGCTCGTCTCATTCTCTCCCTCCCCAAATCCTCTCATATCACCCCGGCTCTTAAATCACTTCACTGGCTCCCTGTTCGTCTCAGATCCTTTTTCAAACTGGCCTGTCTAGCATTCTTGGCTCACTCTCGCTCCGCACCCCTGTTCATCAACTCTCTTGTCTCTTCCCATGCCCCTGTCCGCACCCTCCGTTCTTCCTCTCTCTCTCTTCTTCACACCCCTCGTTTCCGCAAATCCAGAACCGGGGGAACCCGATTCTCAGTCCTTGCCCCCCAGTTTTGGAATAGCCTTCCTCTCTCTATTCGCTCCATTCCCATCTACTCCCACTTTCGTAAAGCCCTTAAAACCTTCCTCTTCCTTCAGGCATTTCCCTCTTAAATCTTTCCTGGGTCCCCTCTGCCGAGTTTCTGATCAGGTCCCCAGCGCCAGGAAGCCGCTTGGCCATCGCGCGCTTTATTAAATATTTTATTCATTTAAATATTTTATTCATTCATTCGTATTGCGCTGCAAATGCGTCACAAAAAGTGACGTACTGTCAGCGCAAGGGGCTTGTAAATCTTCCCCCCAGTGTCGAGGGGCAGTGCAGAGCATATCTGAGCAACAGAAATACTCCTAAGAGAGGACCTTAGGCCACACCCACAACTCTGTTACCTCTAGTAGTACAGTTGATTGCTAGACATTGTATGCCTCCACTGAAAAAAAGTGCTTCTATTGCAATTTCTTCTTCAAGGGAGAGCTTATGACCAGTAAAGCAAGGCAATGCTGGTCAAGGTGGCCAGCCAATGATATCATGAAAGTCACTATAAAGGCAGTAGGTTTAGCATATTTATTGCGAAAAACGTATGTTAAAATCAATAGGCATTTAAGAGTGGTTTGTTATAACCTTGTTTTAAAGAATGCAGAGAAGTATTTTGTTACATGAAATCTAAGGACCTTATTACAAGTGGGCTGTTAGATTGCTATCCATGCTTAAACAACTTTTAGAGTATGGCTCAGCCGCGATCGGTAGTGGGAATACCTGCCCGGCAGTGACGTGGGGAGGGGAAGGGGCAGGGTGGGGGAAAGTAAACTATGGATTACGGAGGTATACAGGTAAGTAAACATATAAATAAATAAAACGGATTTTGTTGCGTACACTGCATCCCCAAATGCGATGCAGTGTGCGCAATGAAATTCGTTTTATTTATTTATATGTTTACTTACCTGTAGACCTCTGTAATTCATAGTTTACTACCCCCCACCTTGCCGCTCCCCATCCCCACATCACCGGCCGGCAGGTACTACAAACTACCGACCGCGGCTGGTATGGCTTAGTGCTATGATATCTGTTTCACTCAGTAGTTACCTGGTGTGAAAAAGATCACAGCATTTATTACATTTCCGGAGATCAAACCTGCTGGAAATTAACAAGGGTGCAAAGACCCGTTTTTTAATGAGACATTCAGATTTTGGTGCAGAAAGTACCAAAATCTACATGTTATTCTTCAATACATTCTGGAAACCCTAGTATCGTATTTTATCAATGCAATAAATATCACATAAAAAATACAGGGCCACTCATAAGGCCTTTTTAGAATGGATTTTAATTTGTTGTGATAACTGTAATGCTGTACATATTTATAATTTTATTGTACTATACCCGATGGCGGCTTTGCAGAAAAATGCATTCTTATTAAAGGGTTAAGCTCATACTGGATTGTCTTTTGTTCCAAGCCAATGAAAAAAGCTATACAGGTCTGATTAGGTGATAGGAAAAAGTTATTTCAGATGCCAAAGGTCTGGTCTGTATGTTGCAAACATTATGACGAAACAAAAACAGTAGCCCTGGTTTATTTATTTTGAAGCACATATGCTACAGTCAATAGCCATTTAAGTGTGGACTGGTATTGAAATATTTTAAATCATGAAGAGGTGCATTTTGGTGCATGAAATCAAAAAAATGACCCTTTTTAGAATACATTTTGGGGTGTAGTATCTCCTTGTCCAACCCTGGAGGAAGAAGATTTACACAGTAATTTCCCAATGTTTCTATTAAAGGATCTGGGTAGAACCCCAGTGTTCCTATTTCCCTCGGGTATGCTTTGAATAAGGTATCAGGCAAAGGTTAAAAGCAACATGCAATACATGTAGGGGCTTATATAAAAAACCCTTGTGCCACCAGTGCGTCACTTTTTTTTTGTGGGAATAAGTGAATCACCAGTCGAGCAAGGGGCTTGTAAATAGCCTCCCTAGTTTAAATATACGTTACATATATATACCAATAAGGCACAACTCTGAAAAACAAAAGTGAGCATCTTTCCTTAAATATTTCCAAGTTCTTTGTGTATATTTCGTATTCCAAAGTGGTCTACAAAGCAGATTGCCTGCAGGTTCCATAAAAAATTCAGTGAATTCAATATTCAAATAACCATTTTAAGTTGCAGTATTTTAAAACAGAGATCTTAACCTGGTTCTTGTTATTTTGCATTTCCCATTATGGACAGGACTACAAGTACCAGAATGCAATGCATCAACTACTTACACCCAAAGTGGTAAAATGTGATGTCACTACATAGGGTCAAGTGGAGGATTTCTTGTACACATATACAGCATGAAAGCCTTTTCCTTCATTGTTTCCACAAAGTATATTTGTCTTTTTATTCTGGAATAACAGAAATCTTCAGCAGCATTGCAATTTTAGTTTCCAAGCGAAAATCCTTCTCTCATGTATACAAGAGCGTCTGTGATACCAAAGCATTGTCCATGGGCCTGCGAGGAAGGGATCACATGATTTTATTAGACAGATGATAATGGCAGGCAGCTGTAATGGAATTATTGCTGAAAGGGGAGTCTGAAAGGATTTACTGAATTGCAAAATGGGGTTAGTGCATATTAAAAAGCCATTTTGTGGTTGCAAACCTATGACTTTGTGAATTTATATTCAAGTGGTATGTTGCAGTGAAAGATGTAATATGTATTACATTTAACTTTTTGTATTGTTTTTCAGTAAAATATTTACTTTTCTGTTTTGTGTACCTGAAAACAAAATGCAACTATATATATGATATAATTTAGGTCTGCTGGTTTAATTATAGGCAATCCCATATCTAGACTCTAGACTATAATTCATACCACAAATATATATATATATATATATATATATATATATATATATATATATATATTACCTACTGGCGGTCGCCAGTAGGTATATATAGTTAGGATTTTTTCCCTATGGGATTTTTGAAAATTCTATGTCTAATAACTTTGGCGTTTGTGGACGGAATTGGCTGAAATTTTCTGGAAAATGGAACATTTTGTTTCTGAGCAGCCCCTGGAAATTTGGGGGGGGTTCATCAAGGGGGGGCCGAGAAAAAAGGGGGGTCCCAAAACGTGTTTTTAACATTGAGTTTTCCATAGGGCGGTTGGCCTCATTTTTAGCCCGAACGGCTGAATGGATTTCCACGAAACTTGGCAAAATTGTAGGGACTGGTAGCCCGATGTGCCTTTGCTAGGTCTCAATATATGTGCTTCAGTGGATTTTGAGAAATTAATGTTCAAAAAAAGATATATATCTGTAACAGCGGACCGGTCAGCGCTCCGGTTCGCGGACTTTACGCGTACCGGAACTTCGCGTAGCGAAGCTGATTGGCTCTCCGGTGTCTGTCAACATTCTAAACAGTCCGGAGCGGCCGCCATCTTGTCTCTCGGTAGGATTGAGAGACAAGAGGAGGCCAAAACAAAGGGGGAAATGACCATAAGGGGGCATAGTATATCCTCCCTGACCCCCTAGGTTTAATGTGGAGGCTTTAAAAGGGCCCCGCGGGGCAAAAAAATTTTTTAAAAAAATTTGTTTTTTTGCGTGGGTAGCGCCTGGTCCGCGAACCGGAAAGCGTTCTGGGCAGCGTACTATAATGAAAAATGAATGATAGACTTTTCAAATACTGTATGTTAATTGATTGTTGGTTTTGTTGATTATTTTTTAATTTTTTTATTTTTTAAGCAATTATTTATTATTGTGATTGTGTTTCAAAATTTAATAACATTTCTAACATTTAACTAGTTTATGAATTACATATAAAAATGATTAAAGACTCAAACAATTTTTTTATTTTACATACAATTTTATTTTTCAGATTGTTTTTCAAAATTTAATAGAACGTCTAGCATTTGACTGTCCGATATGTCCTCTTGTTGAGTGAACATAAGTTCCCACATTTGACCGTCATCATAATGGAGTAAATGATCGACAGATTCTACACATTGAAGTAATTCATAGTCCCGTGACTCATCCATGAATTCTAAGTCATCAATGGGTTCCATAACTTGTTCATTGTTGCTGTCCAGAACAATTTCAAAGGAAACATTCTGCTCACCTTCCATTTTATTGCTGTAATTTGCATAAAAAATAAATATATCAGTAGTGATAGGACACTGTTGGGTTTAAGTTCAGACAGGTATTTGTGAGTTTATAACATAGAAGTAATCTATGGGCACTGTATGGTTTCAGGCGTGAAGTAGTACTATTAAAAAGTGCCTGTGAAGAAGCCTAAGTAAATTCATAATTATACCACAGAAACCTAAATCAATCCATAATTATAATAAAGAAGCCTTTCTCAATGTCTAACTCTTACAGAGGGATAGTATATAACTATCTGAAAATGTTTTCAAATTTATAAAATAATATCTCACCTTCTAAAAACAAGTTTAAGTTGTGAGTGAAAATGATCTTGCAATGTAATTCAGGAAGTAGTAGTCAAAATGGCTGTGTTTCTCTCTCTTTCTTTATATATATTCAGGTACATAACCAATTAAATGTCAGGTAAAAAAAGTAGAAAATGAAAGTAACATTTTCATTGGTTGTCAATTCCAACACTTCAGATGTGTTTTGAGAAGTAATTTACCTCAGGGTACATAGAGAGGTCTACAGGCTAAATGGTTAAATGGAATTCCAAACAAATTTGTGAAAATGGTAGGGATTGGTATGTAGTATGAGCTAATCTATATTTGGTGAAATTGTCTCCAGTGGCTTTTCTGTAAATTACTTTCCCACCTTTTTTGATGGTGCGCTTCCCAGGGAGCGACCCGGTACGCGAACTGTTGAGCGCCCCGGTTCGCGAACCTTAAGCGTTACGGGAGTCCACCATTTTGTGTTTCGGTCGAATTAAGATACAAGATGGAGGGCAAATAATGTTCAGAATGGGTAGAAGGGGGCACGGTAGACTTATCTTGACCCCCTAGGTTTTCTGAGGGTGGCTGAGGAGGCCCATATGTGCGAAAAAAAACATTTTTTTAAAAATTTATCGAGGTTAGCTCCCGGTTCGCGTACCGGGTAGCGCCCCAGGGAGCGTACTTTTTTTAAAATTAGTGAAAAATGTTAGAGTAAAATAATAATTGTGAGTGATCAGATGTAGGGTAGCTCTGAGAAGAGCTTTTGGGTTTATGGTACATTTAGGTACTTATAAGTAGGTACCAATGCACAGTCTTAAATTCAGAATGAAAATTCTGTTGCCCTCATCTGAGAAGTGAACTCCATCTCCTCTGTAGATATCTTGCATGTAGTAACGCAAGTTATTGTTGTACATGGAGCCCATTCCATGGTCTCTCATGTAAGCTGAAACAGATTTGTTTACATGCTTCCTCGACTTCTCAATTTGTGGACAAAATTGGTTTGACCACCTCCATTTCTGTCTTTGGCATATATTTGAATATACCAAGGCAGTTTGAGGAAAAAGTGCCATCAATTGCTCAAAGGTGTCCTTTGAAAGCATTTCCAGACCTACCCCAGTCAAAGTGCCCAAATCATTACCTCCACAGTGCACAATTAACAGGTCAGGTTTTGGCAAATGCATAAAGGTTTTCACCAATGGTATCAATTGGTGACATTTTAATCCTCTGTGGCCAAACCACTTAATTTCCACATCTTGTAAATTGAGGTTAGGTAAATTTCTGTTCTTAGCATACCTGTGAGCCCAGTGGATATAACTATGTCCAACAATCCAGACAGAAAACATGGTGAGAGAAGGTTCTGCTGCAGTCAGATGAAGTGTGGCAATGAAATGGCAGTTGAAAAAATGAGAGTTTAAAATGAAAAAAACTGTGGAGTTTCTGTGTTAATGAAGCAGTAACAGTGATTGGTGGATTTTGATTGCTGAAAACAGAAAGTTAGGGTGCATGGATGAGTTCTTTGAAAGATGTATTTTGAATGGTCAATAAAAAATCATTAAATGAAAGATTGCAGTGGATACGCAGGTGCACTGAGAGGTCAGAGTTCAATTGCAACATTGTTGTGTGAACTTGCAAACACCAGAGGTCTTCCAAGAGGTGGTTGCCATGCAGAAAAGGCATGAAATGGCAGAGGGGGGAAGGGTTTTCATTTGAAAAAAAGTGAGGGAAGAGTTTTGATTGGGTGACATGAGAGATATGTGTGAAGAATTACAGCATTTCTGTGCTTTTGATAGCTGCAGACTCTGGAGTGCATACCTTTTGCTCTGCTGAAGACAAATTGGTGTGTTTCTGAGACTGTTTTCAAACTCAAAGTATTTGCTAAGGTGAGAAAATATTTCTTTAATTTAGATAGAGAATAGTGTGCTTTAAGGAGAAAATTATGAAGAAAGTTGTGTTTTTCAAATGTTGCTTTGTCTCAAGTGTTTTACAAATAGATTTTGTTTCTTTGAGAAAATGTAATTGGAGAAAATGTGAAGTATTAGTACTGACAGGGTGTTTTTCTGCATAGGAGCTGTGGAGTCTTTTCAAATTATGACTAGAAAATCGTTTTTGAGGAAAATTAATGGTTATAATATTTCTGACAAGGACATAATGGTGTATGCTTCTTTATAATGCAATTGACTGTCTCTGATGTTATTTTTCCCATTTTAATGTAAGACCTTTCTCTGTGGCGCAAATTGCTTGTAAATATGCTCCCACCTGTGCATGGCAAATTTAGATTTTGAATGTTTGTGTTACATAGCCATGTTAAAAGTGATACAAACATGCTGCAAAGGCAATCAAAAAACGCTTTTATGTGTCTTAAGGACATTTCAAGTAATTTTCCCATGTGCAGTGTTTTGAAATTATGATTTGAAAATCGTTTTTGGGGAAAAGGAATTGATTTTAAATTTATGACAAGGACATAATGGTGTATGCTTCTTTATAAGGCAATTGACTGTCTCTGATGTTATTTTTCCCATTTCAATGTAAGACCTTTCTCTGTGGCGCAAATTGCTTGTAAATATGCTCCCACCTGTGCATGGCAAATTTAGATTTTGAATGTTTGTGTTACATAGCCATGTTAAAAGTGATACAAACATGCTGCAAAGGCAATCAAAAAACGCTTTTATGTGTCTTAAGGACATTTGATGTCATTTTTCCCATATTACATTAAAAGACCTTTCTCCGTGGGGCACATTCCTTGTAAATATGGTTACACTTGTGCATGGTAAATTTAGATTTTGACTGTTTGAGTTACATAACCATGTTAAAAGTGACCCAAAAAAATTGCAAAGGCTTTCAAAAAACACTTTCATGTGTCTTAAGGACATTTTAAGTCATTTCCCTGTGGGCAGTGTTTTCAAATTATGACTTGAAAATCGTTTTTGAGGTAAAGGAATGTTGTTAATTTTTATGTGCGCCATATGCCCCCAAATTTCTTTTTCAGGGGTGCAGAAGGGTGTTCTTGAGACACCCCTGCACCTTTGGAAAAATTCCTAATTTGCGATGAGCTAATTGCTAATCGCAAATTGCACCTTCATTCCTATGGGCATCCTGGCCCATGGAAATGAATGGGTAATTTGCAATTAGCAATTTGCTCATCGCAAATTAGGAATGGTAAAGAATCGCTATTTATTCTTTAAAATTCGCTTTTTTGGAAATGCAAAATAGTTTGATGATACATATGGCGGTTGATCTCTAACAAGATAAGAAGCTTAGGGATACATTTATGATGACTGGCGCAATGAAGTGGACATCACTTACTTCATTGGTAGAGCTTTACATGTATTATCTCCTCTGTATTCTTCATCAAGCGTAACTTTAATCTGCAATCCTGAGTAGGCCTCACCTTAAACAAACCTCTGGATAGGCCACACCTTATCGTCATCATGAATTAATCATTTAAAATGCTAGGGACAGATTTATGATAGGTGTATGCCTCTTTTGCGCCACTTACAAAACACTGCCCATGGGGAAATGACTTAAAATGTCCTTAAGACACATGAAAGTGTTTTTTTAAAGCCTTTGCAATTTTTTTGGGTCACTTTTAACATGGCTATGTGACTCAAACAGTCAAAATCTAAATTCACCATGCACAGGTGGGAGCATATTTACAAGGAATGTGCTCCATGGGGAAAGGTCTTATAATGTAATATGGGAAAAATGACATCAGCGACAGTGAAATGCCTTATAAAGAAGCATACACCATTATGTCCTTGTCATAAATTTACAAACCATTCTTTTTCCCTAAAAACGATTTTCAAATCAAAATTTGAAAACACTGCACATGTGGAAATGACTTAAAATGTCCTTAATTCAAAATTTGCTATTCCTTATTTTGCGATTGCACTGAAGGATTTGCAAATTTTGCGATTCCTTAAATGCAATGTATCAAACAAAAAATATGTAAAAAATGACATTAAGGATTTGGAAACTACTACCAACTTCTAGTTTGTGGTAATTTGTGAATTCTTTTCAAAAAGCTTTTTTTCCAAAAAACAAAAGGTGCCATATGACGCCAATACATGCCCTTAGGGCATGTATGTGCGCCATATGCCCCCAAATTTCTTTTTCAGGGGTGCAGCAGGGTGTTCTTGAGACACCCCTGCACCCTTGAAAAAATTCCTAATTTGCAATGAGCTAATTGCTAATCGCAAATTGCACCTTCATTCCTATGAGCCTCCTAGCCCATGGAAATGAATGGGTAATTTGCAATTAGCAATTTGCTCATTGCAAATTAGGAATGGTAAAGAATTGCTATTTATTCCTTAAAATTCGCTATTTAGGAAATGCTAAATAGTTTGATGATACATATGGCGGTTCATCTGTAACAAGATAAGAAGCTTAGGGATACATTTATGATGACTGGCGCAATAAAGTGGACATTACTTACTTCATTGGTAGGCCTTTACATGTATTATCTCCTCTGTATTCTTCATCAAGCGTAACTTTAATCTGCAATCCTGAGTAGGCCTCACCTTAAACAAACCTCTGGATAGGCCACACCTTATCGTCATCCTGGATTAATCATTTAAAATGCTAGGGACAGATTTATGATAGGTGTATGCCTCTTTTGCGCCACTGTGCGTCACTTTTATGATGCAGCGGCGGTGCAAAAGATTTGCTATGAGGCGACAAAATTACAAATTGATGCATTTAGGCAGATGTGTCATGGTGTAAAAAAAACGTGCCACATGAAACCGATGCAGCAGTGATGCAAAAGATGCACCATGTTGCAAGACAGGCCTCACTTGGGGCCATATGTATCAAGCTAATTAGCATTCGCAAAGATCAAAATTCTGAAAATTTCGGCCTTTGCGAATGCTAATTAGACAAATGGTATGTATCAAACAAGTTTGATGCAAAATAAGGAATAGCAATATTTGCTATTCCTTATTTTGCGATTGCACTGAAGGATTTGCAAATTTTGCGATTCCTTAAATGCAATGTATCAAACAAAAAATATGTAAAAAATGACATTAAGGATTTGGAAACTACCACCAACTTCTAGTTTGTGGTAATTTGCGAATTCTTTTCAAAAAGCTTTTTTTCCAAAAAACAAAAGGTGCCATATGACGCCAATACATGCCCTTAGGGCATGTATGTGCGCCATATGCCCCCAAATTTATTTTTCAGGGGTGCAGCAGGGTGTTCTTGAGACACCCCTGCACCCTTGAAAAAATTCCTAATTTGCGATGAGCTAATTGCTAATCGCAAATTGCACCTTCATTCCTATGAGCCTCCTAGCCCATGGAAATGAATGGGTAATTTGCAATTAGCAATTTGCTCATTGCAAATTAGGAATGGTAAAGAATTGCTATTTATTCCTTAAAATTCGCTATTTAGGAAATGCAAAATAGTTTGATGATACATATGGCGGTTCATCTGTAACAAGATAAGAAGCTTAGGGATACATTTATGATGACTGGCGCAATAAAGTGCACATTACTTACTTCATTGGTAGGCATTTACATGTATTATCTCCTCTGTATTCTTCATCAAGTGTAACTTTAATCTGCAATCCTGAGTAGGCCTCACCTTAAACAAACCTCTGGATAGGCCACACCTTATCATCATCCTGGATTAATCATTTAAAATGCTAGGGACAGATTTATGATAGGTGTATGCCTCTTTTGCGCGACTGTGCGTCACTTTTATGATGCAGCGGCGGTGCAAAAGATTTGCTATGAGGCGACAAAATTACAAATTGATGCATTTAGGCAGATGTGTCATGGTGTAAAAAAAACGTGCCACATGAAACCGATGCAGCAGTGATGCAAAAGATGCACCATGTTGCAAGACAGGCCTCACTTGGGGCCATATGTATCAAGCTAATTAGCATTCGCAAAGATCAAAATTCTGAAAATTTCGGCCTTTGCGAATGCTAATTAGACAAATGGTATGTACCAAACAAGTTTGATGCAAAATAAGGAATAGCAATATTTGCTATTCCTTATTTTGCGATTGCACTGAAGGATTTGCAAATTTTGCGATTCCTTAAATGCAATGTATCAAACAAAAAATATGTAAAAAATGACATTAAGGATTTGGAAACTACCACCAACTTCTAGTTTGTGGTAATTTGCGAATTCTTTTCAAAAAGCTTTTTTTCCAAAAAACAAAAGGTGCCATATGACGCCAATACATGCCCTTAGGGCATGTATGTGCGCCATATGCCCCCAAATTTCTTTTTCAGGGGTGCAGCAGGGTGTTCTTGAGACACCCCTGCACCCTTGAAAAAATTCCTAATTTGCGATGAGCTAATTGCTAATCACAAATTGCACCTTCATTCCTATGAGCCTCCTAGCCCATGGAAATGAATGGGTAATTTGCAATTAGCAATTTGCTCATTGCAAATTAGGAATGGTAAAGAATTGCTATTTATTCCTTAAAATTCGCTATTTAGGAAATGCAAAATAGTTTGATGATACATATGGCGGTTCATCTGTAACAAGATAAGAAGCTTAGGGATAGATTTATGATGACTGGCGCATCACCAGGGATGTGCCAGTCATCCTGCGCCGCTGTTCCGCCACCCATGGTGTGCTGCATTTACAATGCGGCGCAGCATGGGGCAAAAATGGCACAGATGCGTGACGTATCTGTGCTGTAAAGGTGGCGCATTGCTGGAGTTGTATTGCAAGTGTGATGCAGCTCCAGCAAGGCTCAGAGGTGCCCCATCTCTACAATGTTGCATCAAGTCCTATGCCTGCTTAAAGCAGGCGCAGGGTTTTGACGCAGCTTTCTCCTATCTGATTGTAAATGCGGCACACCATGGGTGGCAGAGCAGCGGTGCACGATAACTGGTGCATGCCTGGGGATGTGCCATTTAACATAAATCTGCCCCTTTACATTTAAGTATGTGCAGGGGACACAGAGTCGGTGAGGCTTATCCAAGGTTAAGAAGAGATGAGTCCTGTTCACTGAAAAATTAGACATAGGCTTCACCTGCTCAGCATCGCTGGACATGGCTAAATAATAGCTGCAAAATGTTACTCTTGTTAAACAATTTTACTATTATAATCTCTGAGATTTGTCTCTTACTCTGCAACATCTCATTGTTGTTATCTTTCTTTTAAGATAAAGACAACATCAACATGAGCGATAATCTGCAATCAGTTGATTTTGACCTCATCATTGAACTTGTAATTGAAACATCAGTGGATGTTGATCCCTTGGATGATTTAAATCCTGAGGATGAAGAAGAACGTGATGAGGATGCAGATTTGTCCGAATTATATGACATAGGGTGGGAAGCTGACCTGCTTGAGCCTATGGAACTATAAACATTTATTTTAAAAATTTATAATAAAAAAAAGTAAAAATGTAAACCGTTTAATTTAAAAATAAAGACACCTTCAAAAACAGGTTATGTGTAGTGTCTTCAATAAAATATTAAAATATGCTCATAAAATTAGATCAGATTCACATATAAGATAGCACAGGTAACATGATTATAAATTCCATTTCTTTTCTGCTATTTCTGTATTCTAAAATTGCCATGCACTAAAAAATCTTATATGTAAAAATGTAAAGTAGTGTTTTAAGTTTTTGATTACTGTTATTGATGTACTGTTGGGTAATAGTGGTTAATAACATTTTTTAATATATTTTACCACAGATTCAACTGCAGATCATTTCAACATTTCACCATGCCAACGAAAGAAAGACTGAGAAAGGCTGCAAAACGTCAAAGACAGCAGGTGATTGAAAAAAAGCAGCAGTCCTCTAACAAAAAGATTTGTCAAGTCAACAAGAAAGCACCGGGTAAGAGTACAAAAACATTCATAAGAAATATTTGCAGTAAAAAAAATATTACTACAGAAAATGTTTCAGTCCAGAAAAAGAAAAGCAATTCAAATGGAAAGGAAAGGCCAATCAAAAATGTTACTGCTAGAGCAAGAGATAACTCTGTGCATGATAGTAGAAGGAAACAACAGTTTAGGGACATTCGTAAACGAATGTTCCGCAACAGGATAATTGGCAATTTGTTAAAAAATATTAAGAAAGGTCAACAGAAAGTGGTTTTTTATAAGAGAAAAAAAAGTTGAGAAAGTTATTGATCAGGCATTTGAAATTAAACGTAAGTTATTTATTTTGATAATCAATAGAATTAGGAAGCTAAACAAGGCAATTTATGATTTCAAAAGAAATAGTAGATGGAAGAGAATAGTTAATCGTAGTAATTTTTGTGAAGTTTTTTCTGGAGAATGGATGCATAGTTCAAGCTGTGAGGCATTTTTTAATGAGGAGAGTTATTTCCAGGATAATGATTTGGTGCATGCAGTTGACACCAGTGGTCGTGCTTATGAAGTGAAAGATGGTTGTCCAGTTGAAAAAGAAAAACTTGTGACAACAGAGGCAGAAGAGGTGTTAGGTAATGAGGTTTTAGGAAGACGTGCTAAGGGTCCTGTGTACACCTGGAAGTGTAGTAGTATTTGCAGTGTGCGACAGGATTCCATCAATTTGCTTTGTGATTTTGTACGGTCATTTAATAAGAAAAGTTTGAAGCAGAAAATAAGGTTGTTGCAAGAATTAGATCCTTGCAGAGTGAGAGAAGTGACAGGTTTGCATGGTCATTCACTGGCTTGTCTTTCCAGGAGAGTATGCCAGAGTGTTTTTCATCATTTCAGGATGCTAGCAGTGCATCATAATAAAGTGAGGAAATTAGTTAGAATGTTGTATTATGCTAAGAGTCCAGCAATTATGCTTAAAAAATTATGTGCTGCTCTTTTGCATGGTTCTGAAATAGATGTGAAGAATATATGTGAAGAAATTGAGTTTTGTTACTTTGGAAGTAAAGAGGAGAATGTTGAAATTGACCAAGAAGAAGCGGGTAATGTGGAAGATAGTGTACAGGTTTCCAGTACAGATAATTTCCAGAGGGAAATTGCCACGTTTCAGGTCAAATCAAGTGAGAGGCCCAATTTCACTTGTGTGTGTTGTCGACGCACTTATTATAAGAATCAGACTAAGTTAGTGGATTTATATGCAAAAAGTGAAAGGGAAAATAATAGTGAATGGAAGGATTTCGCAACATACTTGATGGTAGAAAATTGTTTTGATTTGGGATTGGATCAACGTGTGTGTACTTATTGTTGTTGCAAATTAAATCAAAACCAGATGCCTGCTAGAGCAGTTCATAATAATCTGGAATTGGTTGAGATTCCTTCTGAATTGAAGGATTTAAATACTTATGAATCTATTTTGATTCAAAGTATCCATCCCTTTCAGGCTATTGTAAGAATGGAGCCAAAGACAGGGAAATTGCCTCCATCAGATTTACAGAGAGGATTAAAGGGAAGAGTTGTTTATTTGCCTCTAGATTTGAAGAAAAACATTAACACAATTGGAGTAGAAAAAGTGGACGAGGAACCTCTGGTTATCTTAGTTAATGGGGTTCCGACAAAGAATAAGAAAATATGGCAAGATTTAGTAGATGTTAGGAAAGTTAAAAAGGCAACATTGTATTTGAAAAAAAATAATAAATACTATAAGAATGTATATGTTGCAGAAGAGGAAGTAAGTGAGGAAGAGGATAGCGATTTGTGTGCTGGTCAAATTGAGAAAGTAGAAACTTCTACTAGTGAAGAAATATATGAACATTATAGTGTTCATCCTTTGCATTCCAAGGAAGTCATGGGGAATGCTATTGAGTTGTTTCAAATGAAACAAGCCAAAGGGAGTCCCATTAGTGTTTGGGAGGAAAGTTTGGAAGCTCGGTGTTTCCCACAGCTTTTTCCAACAGGTCAGGGATGATGAGCGACCTCATCAAATTCCTGCTTCTGAATACCGGACTTTGCGATTGAATGCAGGAGATGCTAGGTTTCGACAATGCATTCCTTATTTGTTTCATCTCCTGTTTGAAAGCGATCTGTCTGGACTGTCATATGCAGGGAACCACATCTTGAAAAGTGGTATACACATGCAAAACATCTCGGCAAGTGACTTTATGGATAAAGTCAATGTCCAAGACAGTATTTTGGATTCTCACCTGATTAATCTCATGGCGTGTCAGCGTGGTACAAATGAGTACTGGTACCGTCGTCATGGTGATTTAAAATATATGCTGAGGAACTTAGGTACTCCCACATGGTTCCTCACTCTGAGCTGTGCCGAGTATGGCTGGGAAGACTTACTTGAATTTCTAGGAGAGGCAAATGCTAACGTAGAAAACATTGAATTCAAGACACCCGGAGAACTGTGCTCTTTGGATCCAGTCAATGTATGTAGGTACTTCAATCATAGATTTGAAGCTATGATGTCTTTCATCATGAATAAGAAGAATCCACCTCTTGGAGAGGTGTTGGATTTCTTCTGGAGAAAGGAGTACCAAGCAAGAGGTGCTCCTCATATACATATGTTGCTGTGGATCAAGGATGCACCTAAATTTGGAACGGATCCAGAAGACTCAGTGATGATTTTTATACAACAGTATTCTACGTGTGCTGTTCCAAACGCAAAGGAGAAGAAAAGCCTAAGAGAAAAAGTTCTGCGTTTCCAAAGCCATCGATGTGGAAAGTACTGTCGTCGTAAATTCCGAAACAAGGACAAGTTCTACACCAAATGTCGTTTCGGTTTTCCACGACCGGTGATTTCTAAAGGAAGAGTAAACAGTTTGATGTCTTCGCTGCGACATAATGTGATGAAGAAATCACCTAAAAACACATACAATTTGAAGAGGAACGAAGAGTCCAAGTACATCAACGACTACAACCCGGTGATTTTGTCCATGTGGAATGCTAACATGGATATACAGTTTGTGGCTGATAACTGTATGGCTGTGGCTCGGTATGTGACGTCTTACATCACCAAAAAAGAGAAGACAGAATTGAAGGATATGTGGGAGGACATTTCCCATGAAAAGAGCCTCAGCAAGAAGTTGTACAGTTTCAGTCTGAAGATGTTGTCGCATCGAGAAATCGGAGCGTACGAATGTTCTGACCGGTTGTCTTCAGCAAGTCTCTATGCCAAGTCCAGGAGTATCATTTGGGCGAGTCTTGGTCTTGCTGCAACGCGTAATCGAGTTCACAAACCTGTGCGGGATATTGAGTATTTGGCGGAAAAGGAGCCAAACAGTACCGACATTTTGAAGACCAACATGTTGGATACATATTATCCAAATCGAAGCAGTCACCTCGAGAATGTTTGTCTGTATGAGGTTCTGCAAAATTACATATTCAAGAGGAACATCAAAGAAGATACTGAGAAAGGAGTGTATGCTGTAATAGGAAGTGAGGGATGTCTGGTCAAGCAAAGAAAATGCCACTTGGTAAACCATCGAAAATTGAGTGGCGAATCTCCTGAAAAAAAGGAGTTTTTCTATTTAGCACTTTTGCAACTTTTCAAGCCTTGGCGTGCAGAAGAGGAACTGCTTGGAGATTTTCTCTGTTACGAAGACTCTTTCAATGCCGCCAAGGAGACCATAGAATGTCCTGCTTTTCCCAAATATGTAGAAATGTTGAATGCGGAAATTGAGCAGGAAGCAATGATTGCAGCCGAGATTGCCAGAGACAGTTCTCAGGACAGTCAGAGTTCTGCTTCATTGAGTCAGGATCCACTAGGAGGACCTGTTATCGAAAATGAAGCTGCCACTGCTATGAATGAAGTGGAAAGAGCCATGGCACATGCTCAGGAGGATGCGGTTAACTTATAAGAGTTGGAAAGACAACTCAACGTTGAGCAGAGGAAAATATATGACGAAGTTACCATGCAAATTGATCATGGATTAAGTCATGACAAGAAAGAGTGCTCATGTACGTCGTTAAAGCCTGTCCGACTGTACGTGAGTGGAGAAGCGGGAACTGGAAAAAGTTTCCTCATTAAAGCAATTTCATGCTATTTGCAGGAAAGGACAGAGTCATCGCTGTCTTGTGTTGTCACCGCTCCAACTGGACTGGCAGCACATAACATTAAAGGGATAACTTTACATCGTTTACTGATGCTGCCAGTGGAGCATGACAACAAATTACAATATCACAAGCTATCTGGAGATGCTTGTTTTGAAGTTTCAAGAATCTTGAGGAAAATGAAACTTCTTATCATTGACGAAGTAAGCATGGTTTCCAATGTCATGCTTGCCTTTGTGCATTTGAGAATGCAAGAAGTTCTCAAAACAGAGTATGATGTGTTATTTGGTGGCAAACACATCATTGTTTTCGGAGATCTTCTGCAGCTGACACCAGTGAAAGGGCAACCTGTGTTCAAAATGCTCACGCATGAAGATACCAGGAAGTGCCTAGGCAGCATTGGCAACGTCAATATATGGTTAAACTTCAATTATGCTGAACTGCATGAAAATATGCGTCAGGCGAATGATGAAGTTTACAAGACTATTCTACAAGATGTTAGAATTGGAAAAGTGACCGATCATGGGAAAGAAGCTTTACATGCATGATTACTGTCAAATTTATATCCAGAACAAGATGTTGTGCCTGAGAATATTTTTCAGAAAATTACTGAGAAGAAATCTGGAATATGTTTGATGCCAACTCTTGCAGAATGTGCCAAATTCAACAACAAAATGTTGCATTTAGAAAAGCAAGAGATTGTGAAACTGGAAGCTATTGACAGAGTAGAGCATATGGGATCAACAATTATTTTGTCTGAGAATCTGAAAACAAAATTGGATTCATTAGAGAAGAGTATATCTAAAACTGCAGGTTTTGAAAAGACTCTGAATGTGTGCTTGAACTGCCGTATAATTTTAAGAAGGAATTTACATGTTGAAAGAGGTCTTTACAAGAGGAATTTACATGTTGAAAGAGGTCTGGTAAATGGATCAATGGGTAATGTTGTTGATTTTGTAAAATACAGAAATAGAGATGGAATTGAATTTTTAAAAATTAAATTTGATGGCATTGAGGAAGTACAGCTAATTGGTCGTTGCTCTGCTAGATTTTTGCTTGTAAAAGACTTATATGTTCGCCGTAAGCAGTTTCCTGTTTGCTTGGCATATGCGGTGACAATCCATAAATCGCAAGGTTTAAGTGTAGACAGTGCATTGGTGAATATTGGCAGTTCTGTGTTCAAGGAGGGTATGGCACATGGCACATGTGGCATTGTCACGAGTTAGAACTTTATCGGGATTGTACTTGATTGAGTGTGATGTCACAAGCATTTGTGCGGATCTAGATTGTCTTAAGGAATACAATAGGTTAAGAAGAGAGTATGTGCCACATTTGCCTCAATATCCTTTGTTTGAGAAACATGTGGTAGGCCGGAAACGAAGAAATGTAACCAATACTGGGTAGGTTGTAGCAAAAATACGAAAAGTCGATGAACCTGAAATTATAAGCAGAAACAAAAAGAATTCTGTTGAAGATGTTGTTGGTTTTTAATTTGAAAACAGTTCTGGTGTCAACTGCTATGCTAATGTAGTGGTTAATGTTTTGTTTTCTCTAGAAAATGTAAAAGAAGAGATTGTGGTCAATTCTGATCAAAGATTTTGCAGTTTGTTAAATTCTGTGTTAGAGAAATGTAGCACTGATAGAACAAACATAGAAAGTGTGTCTGAAATTCGAAATCTGTTAGACAGATGTTCAGGCCAAACACAATTCTCTCAAAATATTCAGCAAGATTGTCAGGAGTTTTTAATGTATATGCTTGATGTATTGCATGCTGAAGGTGTAGATGTAGATCAGCTGTTTGGGCTTTCTTATCAATGGCAGCATGACTGCAAGAACTGTATGGTATCAAGTACTACTAGTGTAGACTCAGAAAGATTTATATATTTAACTTTGCCAGACAGTAAATCAGTCTCCTTTAATAAGCTAGTAAAAGCAGCTGATCACAACATGGAGTGTAGCCAATGTAAATCTGAAATGATGTCCACATTATTTATACGAACATATGGCCAGTATGTCATTTTAATGTTCCAACGATGTAGGCCTGATGGAACAAAATTGACAACTGTAATTAAAAATTTTGTGGCTTCGCAGTTGTCAATATCAGGAAGGACTTTTGTAACTGCAGCAATTATATATCATGACGGTCCTTCAATAACATCAGGACATTACACAGCTTATTTAAAGTCTAGAAATGGCTGGTCATTCTGCAATGATTCTGTTTTAATTTTCAAAAAAAAATTGCCGTATGACCTTAAAAACTCTTACCTGGTGTTTTTAAAACCAAAATTTTAGGGAAAGAATCTCGGGATGTGCTCTGTGGAATTTCAAGAAGTTCTAATGGCTCCTACACGATTTGGCCTTGAGGATAAGTGTAGTTCAGAGACATAACTTCTAACCATAAGACTGGACGTCATGGAGAAATAAGTGCACTTTGAATGAGTTCAGAAAAACTATTTCTTTTTATAAGCTAATTGAAGCAGCCAATCAAAACATAGAGTAGAGGGAATGTAAGTCTGCAATGCTGTCTACTGTTTTACATTGCTTTGTGATTAAAAGTGATGTAGAGAATTAAATAATTGTAGTAGTCATAGAGGTAGTGTAAGTCTGCTTCATAGTAAGCAGTATCAGTGTCATAGGAAATGTAGAACATGACTGAGCAAGAAGGGGAAGATATTACTATTCCAGGATTGTGAAAATGATCTTCAACATTTTAATTCTGAAAGTTGCAGAAATGCCAAATGACGGGATTGGCTTACAAGAAATCCAAGAGTTATAAATGGCTCTGACAAGATTTGGCTTTGTGGAAACTTGTGGTAGAGAGCAAGAAGTCATTTATTGCATGTAACATGTTTTTAAAAACGATGGAGGTTTTCTTTCAGAAAGTGGCGGGCTGAAAGTAATAACAGCACAACAGAGTGTAAGCTGTTCATAGGACATCCTTTGACGTCATGGAAAGTAAGTTAACTTTAAGGAGTTCTGAATTCTGATTTGTTATGTTGTATGGGTTTTTTAAACACAATCATTTTGATTGTGTTTTTTTTTTCCCGCTGTTATATGATGAATACCTTCAAGTCACTGTTTTTAGTGAATTTTGATACATTCTGAGAACAGCAAAAATAAACCATTTAACATGTATAATTAATTCTGTACTGTTTGCATTTATGATGTATATGTAGAACTGTGTAGGAGGCATGGAGAAGGTGAGGCTTCTGTAAGTGTCAAAGTTGTTGCATGCAGTGCTGCACTTCTGCGTACTCTTTCATATGCTGGACTACATCTGCACAATGAGATACCTAAGCAAAGGAAACACAAGTGATTTGATTGTGAAATGAGCAAAAGAAATTGCACGTATTTCAATTACATCACCTGTGTTTCCTATCATTACGAATCACATTGTGCAGATCAAGTTTAGGTCTGTCCAGGGAAACATAGGAGGTTTGGACTTTGTTCAAGAGTGCAGTGGACATGACTCACTTCATTGGTAGACCTTCACATGTATTATGTCCTCTATTTTCTTCAACAACTCGAAATTTCATCTGCAACCCTGAGTAGGCCTCACCTCAAACAAACCTTTGGATAGGACACATCTTATTGGCATCCTGAAGCAATCATTTAAAATTTTAGTGTCTTGCGACACATTTCTGAGACAACAGCAATGCAAAAGATGCACCATGTTTTAAGATAGGCCTCACTTCATCTGCATCAAGATACTGTTAGTTTAAAATGTATATCTTTAGGACTGTGTAGGGGGGCTGGAGAAGCAGAAGCTTCTGTAAGTGTCAAAGTTGTTGAAAAACTTTGTCCTTCAATCTTTTCCCTTGCCTTTTGTAATTTTTAAATACATGTTTTAATATTTTTCAAATGTTTGTTCTCTCTTTCACAGATTGAAAGTATAAAAACAAAAAGTGAGTAATTTAACGACAATTATAAGGTAAATGTTTTGTACTCTTTTCGTTACATTTCTATCACATTTAACTTCTATTAGTTCCACTGCTTCATTTCTTTAACCCTCAGTTTCCTGCCTTTGCTACTTCCCTCATTCCTTTCTCTATTACCTACTTACTCAACTCCTTCCACTCTTTTTCTCAGTCCCTCTCTTCTCATAGTTCCTCACTCTTGTTCACTCACTCCGTCTCTATTACTCTTAGTATCTTTGACTGATCACTCTATCACTATTTGTTCATAATGCTTTCTCTGTGTAGTTGAAGCACACTAAGGGGCATATTATGAACACAGCCAATAAAATTATTGCTGTTTTTATTGGCAGAAAACTGGTGCAAAAGTGGTTTTAGCGGCAGTTTTCTGCCGCAAAAGCGGCTTTAGCGACACATTTCTGCCAATAAAAGCTGCAAAACTTTTATTGCCTATGTTGATGATATGGCTCTATGTTACTTACATTTCTTTGCTGTTTCAATTAATCTTTTTCTGTTATTTTTTGTTTTCTGTTTTCTATTTTTTCTCTCTGTTATTCCCCATGTTTTAATCTTATTTTGAACATTCACTCACATTCTCCAAGAAACTCTTCTTTGTTAATGTTATACTCTCTTTTTTTTTCTTTCACTTCCTTATCTATTTTGTTTTTCACAATTATACCCTCTTCCGTCTTTTCTTCGGTAAATAGATCTATTAAACAGTATCTCCTCTTTACTCCCTATAGCTGTCTTTCTTTTAACATCACTCTCTGTTTACTTTCCTTATACTTACTCTTTTTTTAAAAAAAACATTTTTTGGTTAGCTCCCGGTCCGCGTACCGGGAAGCTAACCGGGAAGCGAACCAAAAGAAATAGAGCTTGCCAGAGTGCTAAACATTCTAGCAATTTTTTTTGAAAGGGGAGGTAGTTCTGAAAATAACTTTTTTTTAAATATTTTTGTTGTTTTATATTTTTTTTGTATTTTTTTTTATTTTTTGTTTTTTTTGTATTTTTTGAACGATTTTATATTTTTTTTGGTTTTTTGGGGGGGGGAACAACAAAAAACAGGCATTGAAAAGGGCTCAACAGGGGAAAAAAAAAATTACTGGGGGCGGTTAGGGCAATTATGATGTTCATAAGCCAGGTTGATAGCATTTATACTCATATTGCCACATGCTATCAACGCACCACAGTGCATACAAGTATGTTTCATGTGGCCAAAATTCTCTTGTATGTTTGGCACAGTTTCCCGTGCCTCTGCTGGTGTCAATGAAATTGACGATCTTGATCTGGCCACAGGAGTTGATGTAGGATTTTCCTCCAAATCCCGTATTTCCGCCCGGCTGTAATTAAGTGGATGCTTCCTGGTCATGTGCCTGTGCATAGTATAGTTCCCATAACTATACTTCTTATCCGTCCCCCTTGATAATTTATCTTTGCAGATGAGGCAGGTGACATACCTCGCATTCACTTTTTTTTGGCCAGGAGGGATTGAATAAAACTGCCAGATGAAACTGGGTTTCTTATGGGAAACCCGGGGCAACTCTTCTAAGAACTGTGGTTCTTCTCCCTCCTCTTCCTCCATTTCTTCCTCTTCCTCCTCTGTGTTGGTCATGACCTGGGGAGGTGGTCCTCTCTTCCCATGAGGAGGTGGAGGTGGTGGTGGGGGTGCACCAGCTGAAGCAACTACTGAAGCCATTTCTGAAGTATTGAAGTACTAATAAAGGTCTTCCTCTCACAATGATGAAAGTCAGAGTGAGGAAAGAAGGAGGGGTTTTCATCATTTGAGAAAAACAATAGTTCTCAACCAATGAAAAGTGTTATTTTTAGGTCACCTGACCTAGCCTTACATGATTATGAAACCAAAAGTGAAATGAACCAATGAAAAGTTTTATTAACAAGTCACATGACCTCTCACGCTCATGTTACGCGCTGCGGAACGCGCCCCGGTTAGCTTCCGGGTCGCTGCGCTTCGCGCCTCGGTCCGCGCCCCGGAGCACTTCCGGGTGCGCTAACGCGGTACGTCACAAGACGCATTACGCGGCAACGCGATACGTCGCGCTTTCGCGACGCGCCGCGGATCGCTTCCGGGGAGCTGCGTTTCGCGCCTCGGTCCACGCCCCGGGGCACTTCCGGGTGCGCTAACGCGGTACGTCATAAGACGCATTACGCGGCAACGCGATACGTCGCGCTTTCGCGACGCGTCACGATGTTGATTTCTTAACGGTTCGCGGACCGGGTCGCGGCATCAATTTGAGCTAACGGAAAGCTTTCCGGTTCGCGGACCGGGAGCGAAACAAAAAAAATATTTTAAAAAAATTATTAATAAACATATAAAATATATTTTTGGATTTAAAGAAGAATACATTTTACAGCTATAGATATTAGCTTTTAAAAAACCAATGAAATTCACTGAAAAAAACATAGGTTATAGACCATATATAGTTAGGAATTAGCATTTACAAAACCTTGAAAATTCACTGAAAAAACCATAGGTTATACACCATATATAGTTAGGAATTAGCATTTAAAAAACCTTATTTTACTCACACAAAACCATTGAAATTCCATATATAGTTAGTTGTACTAACTATATATCGCGCACCCGCAATCCACTGCTGATCATGTCACATATTACATCATTCATGACATGGTCAGTGACATCACTGATGACATCACTGATGACATCTCAAATGACATCACTGATGACATCACCGATGACATCTCAAATGACATCACTGATGACATCACTGATGACAACATCCAGTGACTGTATTTTTCTGTAAAGTTAAAATATGTCTTACATATTTAAGAATGAGTGGATGTATAAATGTCTGGATGAAGGATTTAGTAGGTGCATGACTGACTGTATGAGTGAGTGATTAAATGTGTCTTACTGAGTGCATGGGTTAGTGACTAAACTGTCTCAATTTGTGCATCATTATGTCTGTTGTTCTATAAACTGCTGCATGTGTTGATCATTAGCTATATGATTAACTATATGGGTTATTGATTGGTTGCCCAAGTATTTGTATGGGAGACTGAGAGTGTGTATGGGTGGCTGGGAGGTGAATGACTCTGTGCATAGATGTGTGAGCAGTTGATTCACTAGATGTATGGGTTCAAAAGTGCATGTGGAAACAGCTGTATGGGCGGTTGACTGTGTGCATGAGTGTATTGGTGAGTGAATGGATATCTCAGTGCTACATGTCAAAGTAAGTACATATGTAAAACACAGTACATGTGAGAGTTGACATATATAAATAACTGTGCAAAAGAGCCAGTGAATGTGTGAGTGGCTGTATGGATCATTGTGAACTTGTATCAGGGATTGTATAAGAGAGTAAATATGTGTTAGTATATGTTTGAATAAGTAAGGTGTGTATAACTGTATAGTTGAGGAAATGGAGGTGTGATTGATTCTTTGCATGACTGACTAGGTGTGTGAGTAACTCCATGGATGAGTGACAGTCTGTGAGTGTCTGTTTACACTGAGTGTATCTAAGGTTATATTAGAGTCTGAAGAGCTTCATCGTATTATCACATGAATGATGTCATCAGTGATGTCATTTGAGATGTCATCAGTGATGTCATCAGTGATGTCATTTGAGATGTCATCAGTGATGTCATCAGTGATGTCATTTGAGATGTCATCAGTGATGTCATCAGTGATGTCACTGACCATGTCATGAATGATGTAATATGTGACATGATCAGCAGTGGATTGCGGGTGCGCGATATATAGTTAGTACAACTAACTATATATGGAATTTCAATGGTTTTGTGTGAGTAAAATAAGGTTTTTTAAATGCTAATTCCTAACTATATATGGTGTATAACCTATGGTTTTTTCAGTGAATATATATATATATATATATATATATATATATATATATATATATATATATATATATTACCTACTGGCGATAGCCAGTAGGTATATATAGTTAGGATTTTTTTCCTATGGGATTTTTGAAAATTCTATGTCGAATAACTTTGGCGTTTGAGGACAGAATTGGCTGAAATTTTCAGGAAAATGGAACATTTTGTTTCTGAGCAGCCCCTGAAAATTTGGGGGGGTTTCGTCAAAGGGGGGCCGAGAAAAAAGGGGGGTCCCAAAACGTGTTTTTCCCATGCAATTTTCCATAGGGCGGTTGGCCTCACTTTTAGCCTGAACGGCTGAATGGATTTACACCAAACTTGGCAACATTGTAGGGACTGGTAGCCCGATGTGCCTTTGCTATGTCTCAAGATATAGGCTCCAGTGGTTTTTACGAAAATTAGCTTTGAAAAATATATATTGGGCTACATTGGGCTATATATATGTTGGAGCCCAAATGTAGCCCAATGTAGCCCGATGTAGCCCAATGTAGCCCAATGTAGCCCAAAGATGGCCACCAGAGACATAAAAAAACAAATGTAGCCCAAATATCAGCCAGATGTAGCCCAACTATAGCCCAATGACAGAATGTCCCAGAGTGTTCTAAAGAACAACTAGAGTGCTAACAGTCCTACTTATTACAAAGGTATGGCACACCTGAAGCCATCTTGATTGGAATAAAGTGGTAACTCTTAAAACATTTAATTTAAAAAGGAACAAAATGATGGGGTTCATTTTGCCATAGAAAGTATGATTAGCGAATATATGACGAAATCCCGCATATCATCAGTCCGCAAAAAAAATCCTGCATGTACTATTAGGCCGCAAATTAAAATAACGAAAACTTTTAGAACGAATATGCCTTTAGCATACACTAAACAACTAAACTACCCTAAACCCTAAAACACTACCCCCAGCATGACCCTACACTACACAAACAGTACAACACTACCCTAAACCCTAAAACACTACCCCCAGCATGACCCTACACTACACAAACACTACAACACTACCCTAAACCCTAAAACACTACCCCCAGCATGACCCTACACTACACAAACACTACAACACAAGCCTAAACCCTAAAACACTACCCCCAGCATGACCCTACACTACGCAAACACTACAACACAACCCTAAACCCTAAAACACTACCCCCAGCATGACCCTACACTACGCAAACACTACAACACTACCCTAAACCCTAAAACACTACCCCCAGTATGACCCTACACTACGCAAACACTACAACACTACCCAAAACCCTAAAACACTACACCCCAGCATGACCCTACACTACGCAAACACTACAACACTACCCTAAACCCTACAACACTACCCCCAGCATGACCCTACACTACTCAAACACTACAACACTACCCAAAACCCTAAAACACTACACCCCAGCATGACCCTACACTACGCAAACACTACAACACTACCCTAAACCCTAAAACACTACCCCCAGCATGACCCTACACTACGCAAACACTACAACACTACCCTAAAACACTACCCCCAGCATGACCCTACACTACGCAAACACTACAACACTACCCTAAACCCTAAAACTCTACCCCCAGCATGACCCTACACTACGCAAACACTACAACACTACCCTAAACCTTAAAACACTACCCCCAGCATGACCCTACACTACGCAAACACTACAACACTACCCAAAACCCTAAAACACTACCCCCCAGCATGACCCTACACTACGCAAACACTACAACACTACCCAAAACCCTAAAACACTACCCCCAGCATGACCCTACACTACGCAAACACTAAAGAAGGGGGAAATGAAGGAAAGGGGGCAAGGTAAACCCCTCCTGACCCCCTAGGATTGATGAGGGGGATATTAAAGTCCCCCGCGATTTTTCACGGTAGAGGCGCTTCCCGGTACGCGAACCGGGCAGCTAACCGGCAGCGTAACGGGAGTCCGCCATCTTGTGTTTTTGGAGCGTCCGGTTCGCGTACCGGGTAGCGTCCTGGTAAGCGTAACAAGGGGAAAACCAAGAGAAACAGTAAAAAAAAAATTAAGGGAATAGATTTCCAGCAAACTTGGCAAAATTGTAGGGACTGTTTGTTTGATGTGCCTTTGCAAGGCCTCAAGATATGTGCACGTGTGGATTTTGTCTAATTAAGGTTAAAAAAAGTATATATATCTGTAAGCGTGCTCCGGCACGCTTACGTTACGGGTTTTGTTTGCGCTGCAGAGCCGATACGTCACGGTTATGCGACGCGTCATGAGGCGTCTCACGTGGCTACGTGATACGTCACGTAATAAAGAATATATTTTACAGCTATAGATATTAGCTTTTAAAAAACCAATGAAATTCACTGAAAAAACCATAGGTTATAGACCATATATAGTTAGGAATTTGCATTTACAAAACCTTGAAAATTCACTGAAAAAACCATAGGTTAGAGACCATATATAGTTAGCTGGACATTTAATGACATAAAACCAATGAAATTCCATATATAGTTAGTTGCACTAACTATATATCGCGCACCCGCAATCCACTGCTGATGATGTCACATATTACATCATTCATGACATGGTCAGTGACATCACTGATGACATCACTGATGACATCTCAAATGACATCACTGATGACATCACTGATGACATCTCGAATGACATCACTGATGACATCATGACACACCAATACCAGTTACTACATACGCACTCACTGATTCCTACGTCTACACACACATTCACTCATTCACCCATACAATCACTCATACATACAGTCACTCATTATTACAACACTATCATATGCACTCATACACCTATGCAGACACTCACACACTGCCACTCATCCATGGAGTTACTCACACACCTAGTCAGTCCTGTAAAGAATCAATCACACTTCCATTTCCTCATCTATACAGTTAAACACAGAACACCATACTTCAGTGACATCACTGATGACATCACTGATGACATCTCAAATGTCATCACTGATGACATCTCAAATGACATCACTGATGACATCATGACACACCAATACCAGTTACTACATACGCACTCACTGATTCCTACGTCTACACACACATTCACTCATTCACCCATACAATCACTCATACATACAGTCACTCATTATTACAACACTATCATATGCACTCATACACCTAGTCAGTCCTGTGAAGAATCAATCACACTTCGATTTCCTCATCTATACAGTTAAACACAGAACACCATGCTTTTCACACATATACTAACACATACTTACTCTCTTATACAATCACTGATACAAGTACACATTGATATGCACAGAGTCACACACCTCCCAGCCAGCCACACACACACTCAGTCTTCCATACATCCACTCATTCTTCAATATGTAAAACATATTTAAACTTTACAAAAACACACAGACACTAGAAGATGTCATCAGTGATGTCATTTGAGATGTCATCAGTGATGTCATCAGTGATGTCATTTGAGATGTCATCAGTGATGTCATCAGTGATGTCACTGACCATGTCATGAATGATGTAATATGTGACATCATCAGCAGTGGATTGCGGGTGCGCGATATATAGTTAGTGCAACTAACTATATATGGAATTTCATTGGTTTTATGTCAATAAAATGTTCAGCTATCTATACATGGTCTCTAACCTATGGTTTTTTCAGTGAATATATATATATATATATATATATATATATATATATATATATATATATATATATATATATATATATATATATATATATTACCTACTGGCGGTCGCCAGTAGGTATATATAGTTAGGATTTTTTCTCTATGGGATTTTTGAAAATTCTATGTCTAATAACTTTGGCGTTTGTGGACGGAATTGGCTGAAATTTTCAGGAAAATGGAACATTTTGTTTCTGAGCAGCCCTTGAAAATTTGGGGGGTGTTCGTCAAGGGGGGGCTGAGAAAAAAGGGGGGTCCCAAAACGTGTTTTTAACATTGAGTTTTCCATAGGGCGGTTGGCCTCACTTTTAGCCCGAACGGCTGAATGGATTTGCATGAAACTTGGCAAAATTGTAGGGACTGGTAGCCCGATGTGCCTTTTGTAGGTCTCAATATATGTGCTACAGTGGATTTTGAGAAATTAACGTTTGAAAAAAGATATATATCTGTAACAGCGGACCGGGCAGCGCTCTGGTTCGCGGACTTTTCGCGCAACGGAGCTTTGTGAAGCGAAGCTGATTGGTTCTCCGGCGTCTGTCAACATTCCAAACAGTCCGTAGCGGCCGCCATCTTGTCTCTCGGTAGGATCGAGAGACAAGAGGAGGCCAAAGCGAAGGGGCAAATGACCATAAGGGGGAATAGTAGATCCTCGCTGACCCCCTACGTTTGATGTGGAGGTTTTAAAAGGGCCCCGCGGGGCAAAAAAAAATTAAAATAATAATAATCGAACGGCTGAATGGATTTGCACGAAACTTGGCAAAATATTAGGGACTGGTAGCCCGATGTGCCTTTGCTAGGTCTCAATATATGTTCTCCAGTGGATTTTGAGAAATTAACGTTCAAAAAAAGATATATATCTGTAACAGCGCTCCGCTTCGCGTACTTTTCGCGTTACGGAGCTTTGCGAAGCTGATTGGTTCTCCGGCGTCTGTCAACATTCCAAACAGTCCGTAGCGGCCGCCATCTTGTCTCTCGGTAGGATTGAGAGACAAGAGGAGGCCAAAGCGAAGGGGGAAATGACCATAAGGGGGCATAGTAGATCCTTCCTGACCTCTTAGGTTTGATGTACCATTTTGTCAAGTTTGGTGTAATTCCGTTCAGCCATTCAGGCTGTAGACGTATGTAAATGTCCTATGGAAAATTGCATGGGGAAAACACATTTGAAAGTGTTGAAATTTAGAACCAATTAAAATGTTACTTTGGTTTTGTATTTGTGTGTGATGAAAGTTAATTGGTTATGTATATATGTCAAATGAGAGGAAACCACAGCCATTTTGTGATACTACTGTCTGAGGTACATTTGTGAGGAATTTTTGGTGGTGAATTTCTGGTGTTTGATTTACACAGTACTAACACTTCTGCTACTTTTAAAAAGGTGAGTTGTTAATTTGTAAGGGGAACTATGTTGTACACTTGAAGATAATTTGAAAAATGTTTTCTGTTATTTATTTGCAGTCCTTCTGTTATACTAAATACTTGATGAAGTTAGTTTTATATTATGTATTACTAAAAACGATAAATGAAAGTGATTATTTTTTTCTGCAATTTACAGCAAGCAATTTCAAAATAAAATGGCTCACAATGAAGAGACCGTGGCAATTTCTTTTGAATTGTCCACTACATTGATTGAAATTGAGAGCACCAATAATGAAATATTGTCACAAGGAGGACATGACTTGTATGATTCCATTAGATTGATTGAAATGGACAGCACCAAGAATGAAATATTGTCACAAGGAGATGACTTGAATGATTCCACTTCATTGATTGAAATTGAGAGCACCAATAATGAAATATTGTCACAAGGAGGAGATGACTTGTATGATTCCATTAGATTGATTGAAATGGACAGCACCAATAATGAAATATTGTCACAAGGAGGAGATGACTTGAATGATTCCACTACATTGATTGAAATTGAGAGCACCAATAATGAAATATTGTCACGAGAAGATGACTTGAATGATTCCACTACATTGATTGAAATTGACAGCACCAATAATGAAATATTGTCACAAGGAGGAGATGACTTGAATGATTTTTTTGATCAATCTCTTGATGGCGAATTTATCGAGTGTTTGGAGACCATAGAGTTACAAGAATCATCATTGGAGACTTTTAATGAGGACATTGCTGATGAGGACATGTTACTAGTTCTTTCAAATTTAGAAAATTCTGAAGAATAAATTTATATTTAGAAATCAAAAATTGTTTGAGACATTATTCATTTTTATTTTTAATTTATGAGGTTGTAGCGAAGTGATTGTAGTATAAAATGAGACTTATAGTGTAGAGTGCAACATTTTTATGTTACATGGTAAGTTTACTCATATTTACTTGCCTTCTGCCACTATATTATCTCCAATGTGTATTTGACATCTCTTCTTCATCTCCGGCCTCCTTTCTCTCACTGTGTGTCTCCGATGCATCTTATCGCTGTTATTTTGTGTAATTACAGAAGAGAGTAAAATAAAATAGTTCGGAACATGAAAAGGGGGCAAAGTAGAGTACTCCTCACCCCCTAGGCCTTTTTAGGCGGTCCCAAAAGGATCAGTTTCTGCTTTCCTGAGAGATTATGGTATGAGTTCCATATACCACAATAACTTGCATTACAACATGCAAGATATCTATCTCCTATTACCAACTTTTGGAGATATTCGCGCTAAGCGCGAATATCTCCAAAAAGTAACACCTGCCCTGAGCAGTTCTTAGCCATGTTATCCAATGGGAGGTGGATAACATGGCTAAGAGCATTAGCTCGGTAATGCATGAATATCGCTGAGTTTTTAGCGATATTCATGCATTGCGGCCGTTTATTATCGCATTTGCGATAAACCTTGATAATAGCAAGGTTTATCTTCGATAATTTCTGACGATGCTTAGTGGTAAAAAATTGGTTGGTAAGCATCGTTAGCGATAAATATCGCTTAACTTTGGTAATATGCCCCAACGTCTGTTAACGTTCGATTCGAAGGAAATGAGGAAGTGTTGAAAAACATTGTCTGCGCCATCTTGCCTTTTTTGAAATGCCACACTTTTGTCGTGCACGGCAGCCATTTTAGATGTCTTGACCAGACCCACTCTCTGCACGCTGTCGATTCGTAGCATGGCTCCTCACCCACGCAAGCATCTTCCCTAGGCACTGGTCACCACCGCTCTCTGTCTTATGCATGGGCAATAAACCTCCCCCCATCTGCGCTGCTCTTCCCTGAGAATCACACTCTGTGCCCGCCCGACACCTCCCTTTCGCCCTATTCACTACCGCACCCTCTGACACTCCTCTTTCTCTGTGTCCGATTGTCCAGGCTATCAGCTAGCCCTGCAGATGTAGTTTATGGCCCCAGCTGTAAAGAATCACCCCTCTTCAAAGGAGTTATAGTAGATCAAGGCCCACACCCGATGAGATCCGTCACACCACACGTGTTCCTACTATCTGAAAACCATCCTGTATTGTGATTGGGGAGGGGACCGAGCCTGAAGCGGAAGATTCCAGGAATGACTCTTTGTACATCAAAGTTTTTACAATTATGTGTCACATTAAAAATATATAGCACTCCAACAAAGTAGTAGGAATATAAAACTTTAATAACATATAAATATATACAAGAAAACAAAAACAGTAAAAACATTTAAACAACGAAGAGACCGTGGCAATTTCTTTTGAATTATCCAATAGATTTATTGAAATTGACAGCACCAATAATGAAATATTCTTGTCAGTAGCGGTCTGTTGTGCGAATAGTTCCAAGGCAGCAGAACGCGCTGAAATCTAGATGGCACGAAAGTGATGTCTAGTAAGTTGCCGCCCAGCAAAAAACGGCGTGGGGCGCCGCGGGGGTGAGTGAGTCCAGTAGGCACCACAGCTATTCTTACCGGCATTGCAGAATTACTGCTGGGGACAATGCCTGTGCTGTAGCAGGGTCACAGCAGAAACAAAAAGGATTCTGTTGAAGATGTTGTTGGTTTTCAATTTGAAAACAGTTCTGGTGTCAACTGCTATGCTAATGTAGTGGTTAATGTTTTGTTTTCTCTAGAAAATGTAAAAGAGGGGGAGGCAGTCCAAAGTTCCGTTAAAAGGGCAAAGGAAAGGATCGGTGGTTTCAACTATCAGTCAAAAAGGGGAGGGGGTGCAATAATTTTTCCTACCGGGTCACACTGTGCTTTCACCGGAAGTGAGGTCTGCAGGATTCTAGTAATTCAAAGTGAGGCTGGCGCCAGCATGGGAGCGCCGACGTCCCGCGGATACAGTTTCGTCACTCCACGGGCGATCATGGCAGTCATTCCCCATCGGGGGTCGGAGACTCCCGCGGCTCCTCTAGAATTTTCAAGGTCGTGGAGGACTACGGTGGTGGAGTCAACCAGTGACCGGGCCATTTCTTTATGCTGGGCCCGCTCTTGCCAGGTCGACCGCCATTTGGAGAGTTCGGCAGCTACCGGCGATCGCGGGGTCACATGAGCGGACGGGCTCCACCCTGCCGGGCGAGACGTTGCAGCATGGCCACAGTGGAAGAACCCTTTTCCGGGCACCTGGAGCGCTGAGGGTGCAGCTGGGAAGCCTCCACCTGGGGAGGCAGGAGAGGCCTGTTCGCACCGTCTCTCCCTCCCAGTGCACCCCACGGCGTCTCGCTTGAGATTTGTTATGGCCGGACCAGGCGATGAGGACGAGGGGGGGGGGGTCGGAGGCATGTGCAAGACATCCCCCCCCAGTGTTGTCGCAGCCATTATAAAAGAAAGAAGTGTCCCGTCCGTCTTCGGGCCGGGCTTCCGGTGGATGTCGGCCGAACGCCCCTGGCTCTGGCCCCATGAACGGGTTTCTTGGTTTATCGGCTGCAGCCGGATCCCGTCGGCCTCGGCCCCCCGACCGTTGGTGGCCGGACCGGAAGAGCATGTGGCGGGACTACCTGCAACTCTCAAGGGCCACCGCGGCCGGACTGGGAGAGAGAGGGGAGGGTCGAGGAGACATTCCCCCCCCCTGCAACTGTTCAGCGTTGTAAAGGCAATCCCCTGGCCGGGTCCCGCTGGCCTCGGCCTCTCCTCCGGCTACACCCTACGTTAGGATCTCCTGGCCGAGGCGTGGCAGCAGGACCTGCCTTATATGGGCTGCTCCCGGCTGGGCGTAGCCGGAACCCTGCCCCACCTTGGAAGTTTCCAGAGTGGGGGCGGATGTTCTACTGACTTGCATTTTCCCTAGTCTATCGATTTTTTTGGCGTGGCAGGCGGTGGGACAGCGAGGGGTGATTTGGTTTCTCTTACTGTTTTTCTGGTCTCTCACCACTGGCATATTTTAACGTTTTCTTGTTTCTAGGACATTAATAGGTTTTATCATTACGTTATGTTATCGTTTCTTTGTTCGTTGTTTAATAAAAGTTCATGTTCATCAGTGGCCTACTGATTTTCGTTTTCCTATTTTTTTCTTTCCAGGTTGTTTCATGGTAAAGTTTCTGTTAACAGGATACAGTGATCACTTCGTTATTATTGCATATGTCCTTTTCACTAGGGGTGCTCTCTGGTCGGGCCAGATGACGTATCTCTAGTAAATGGTCCGGGTGAAAAAGGTGCATCAATCAGTGGGGAGTAGATAGGCATGACAGATTACAACGGGGGAGAAAGGTCCGCATTACGTACCCTTTCACTACTTGCAAAGATTTTCCTACGTTTATTTGCAAACAGGGAATACCTCCAAAAAGAACTAATTCCCAAACAGTCAATGTTCGGACAATCAATCAATCAATGAGGAATGAAATAGGTACGACGTGTTAAAGGCTTGCGTTACCTACCCTTCACTATCTGCAAAGGGAGAGAGAATATTCCTATTCTTCCTCGTTTGCAGGTAGAGAAGATCCTTAAGAGAATTAACTTCGAACAATTCAATGCTCGATTGAAACAATCAACAAGGGGTACTGTGAACACAAATGAACGCCGCTTATGTACATACGCATTGCTATTTTCAACAGGTTGTTCCTAATGTTTCTATTTTAGCGAGGTCAAAAAGAGATCCCATTAGTGGCCTACTGATTTTGCTCGATTCCTTTTGTTTTTTTACACAATTTTTCGCTATCTGCAAAGACTAAACAGAGTATTGCGACTCTGTGCTTGTTTGTAAATAGAGAATGAACCAAAGAGAACAATCAATCAAATGGAGAGAGAAGCAGGCACGACGGATTACAAAGGGGGCAAAGGGCTGCGTTAACTACCCTTCACTATCTGCAAAGAGAGAGTACTCCTAATAGAAATGAGGGGTGGGGGGCAGCATTCAAAGCAGATCAGTGTGCATAAACACGAAAATGTTTTTACTTACCACGTACTTGACATTCGACAGCTTATGATATTTGCTATTAAAAAACCATTGAAATTCACTGAAAAAACCATAGGTTATAGACCATATATAGTTAGGAATTAGCATTTACAAAACCTTGAAAATTCACTGAAAAAACCATAGGTTATAGACCATATATAGTTAGGAATTAGCATTTAAAAAACCTTATTTTACTCACACAAAACCATTGAAATTCCATATATAGTTAGTTGCACTAACTATATATCGCGCACCCGCAATCCACTGCTGATCATGTCACATATTACATCATTCATGACATGGTCAGTGACATCACTGATGACATCACTGATGACATCTCAAATGACATCACTGATGACATCACTGATGACATCTCATTTGACATCATTCTTGTGCTAATACGATAAACCTCTTCAGACTCTAATATAACCTTAGATACACTCAGTGTATACAGACACTCACACACTGCCACTCATCCATGGAGTTACTCACACACCCAGTCAGTCATGCAAAGAAACAATCTCACCTCCATTTCTTCAACTATACAGTTAAACACACCTTACTTATTGAAACATATACTAACACATATTTACTCTCTTATACAATCCCTGATACAAGTTCACAATGATCGATACAACCACTCACTCATTCAGTGGCTCTCATGCACAGTTATTTATATATGCCAACTCTCACATGTACTGTGTTTTACATATGTACTTACTATGACATGTAGCATTGAGATATCCATTCACTCATCAATACACTCATGCACACAGTCAACTGCCCATGTAGCTGTTTCCACATGCACTCTTGAACTCATACACCTAGTGAATAAACTGCTCACACATCTATGCATAGAGTCTCACACCTTCCAGCCACCCCCACACAAACTCAATCTCCCATAGAAATACTTGGGCAACCAATTAATAACACATATAGCCTCTCGTATAGCTAATGATCAACACATGCAGCAGTTTACAGAACAACAGACATAATGATGCACAAATTAAGACAGTTTAGTCACTAACCCATGCATTCAGTGAGACACATTTAATCACTCACTCATACAGTCAGTCATGCACCTACTAAATCCTTCATCCAGACACTTATACATCCACTCAAGACATATTTTAACTTTACAGAAAAATACAGTCACTGGATGTTGTCATCAGTGATGTCATCAGTGATGTCATTTGAGATGTCATCAGTGATGTCATCAGTGATGTCACTGACCATGTCATGAATGATGTAATATGTGACATGATCAGCAGTGGATTGCGGGTGCGCGATATATAGTTAGTGCAACTAACTATATATGGAATTTCAATGGTTTTGTGTGAGTAAAATAAGGTTTTTTAAATGCTAATTCCTAACTATATATGGTCTATAACCTATGGTTTTTTCAGTGAATATATATATATATATATTATATATATATTTATATTGCGATCCATGGATTCCACAGGAAAGGAATTCAGGCCAGCCCACAGCAGTTGCAGCAAGTAAGTTTTATTTCGGACAGAAAAGACGACGCGTTTTGACCACATCCGTGGTCATGGTCACATGACCCACGTCTCCAAAATGCAGATATATATATAGGTGCATTTACACACAGTCATGTTAATGGACATAGAAAACATATGGCTTTCAGATCTGTTAGTGTCACAAAAAAGAAAGAGTTGTTTTTTAAAGGTACAGTACACATATTGATTAGCATTTGTGACTTTTTAGATAATATGTTACATTACATATTAATTAAATGGCATGACATTTGTGTGCATTTAAAACAAGGGGTACTGTTCTTGACGTATATATGTTTACATGGTTGTCATATGTAAAGTACATTGATTGCAGGTATCTCTGAGTACAGATAGGTACACGTGCAGTTCAGGTATAACATGTCAAAGTACATTTGTTTTGTTTTCCTGGTAACTTTCGGTCATTGTGTGTCGCAGCTTGTATGTCAGCGGAAGAGTGCCATCATATCCTTGAGGTTAATCCTCCTAGTGCCGGTATAGTACCCGGGTGCGCTTAATTCTTGTAGGTGACTTAGAGTTTGGACAGGTGTCCATGACTCTGGAGCACTTATCTTTGCCATAGTGGTGACATAGCGCAGCCAGTTGTATGGTACTCTCCTGTGGATAAAAAATCAGACCCGTTAGTGCTCAGAACACATTGTATCGAGTTGTGCTGACCTACAAAATGCTAACTGAGTTTGTCTAGTTTGCAAAAAAGTAATATCCTAGGGTTAAAAAAAGAGTGCATTGTGCGGTGAGGGAGAAGTGAGGGGTGTGTGAGTTAAAAAAGGGAAAGGAGGAATCGGCGTGTTTCAGCGATGTGTGATCAATAAAACTGTGGTGGGCAAAAAAGAGTTCTACAGATGACTGTACATCTCCTCATCTTGGTTCATGCCATTGGGGAACTTGGTGCCTGCCTGTAATATGAAGCGTGACTCGCGTTTCCGGAGTGCAGCAATACGATTGCCTCCTCTCTGGTTAACACTGACACTGTCCAGGGCAAAGAATTTTGCTTTGGTCCAATCTGCCTCATGTTCTCTGGCAAAATGTCTCGCTGTGCTGTAAATGTTGTCGCTATTTGTGATGGCTCGCCAGTGTTCTAGTATGCGTTTTTTCACGGCAAAGGTAGTGGACCCAATATACCATAGGCCACGTGGGACAGACAATCACATACACGACAAACTCAGTGTTGCAGTTAATCAAAAGAGGTTTTTTTCCATTTCGTTTTAGTTCTCTCTAGGGTAACCTCTGTGACTCTGTGAGCTATGTTTACATGCCTTGCGGTTCTGCATTTGCGAAACCCCTTAGTCTGTTGTAACCAGCTGGTTTTCTTACCCTGGAAGTGACTTTGTACTAGAATATCTCTCAGAGACTGATTTCTTTCATATGTGACTGATGGTCTCACCCCTATTTCATTTCTCAGGATGGGATCCTGTCTGAGAATGTCCCATCTGTTTTTGAGAATGGTGCGGATCTGATTGGGGTGACTGCAGAATTTAGTGATGAATCTGATCTGCTGTGTGTTCCTTTCTAGTGTGCTTTACTTGGGGAAGATACTGTCTCCGAGTGCCCGATCCCTGTCTTTAGCTTCTACTCTGGTTTCTGCCTGGTGTAATGCCTTTCTTGAGTACCCCCTCCCCTTGAATCTGAGTTTCATGTCATTCTTAGTTTGTTTGTAGGACTCCTCTGAGCTACAATTGCGCTTTGCTCTAAGAAACTCGCTGTATGGGATGCCCCATCTGAAGCTCGGGGGTGTGCGCTGGTGGAGTGCAAAATGGAGTTTCCTGCAGTTGCTTTGCGGAAGAGATTGGTGCTAATTCTCCCTTTCTCTATAGTCAGTCTGAGGTCAAGAAAATCAATCTGTATTTGGCTGTAGTGTCTGGTGAAACGTAGGTTTACATTGTTGGCATTAATACAGTCAATGAACAAATTTAGCTAACTTTCCGAGCCTTTCCACACAAAGAAAATGTCATCTATATATCTCAACCATTTGCTGACATTCAGTGCCCATGTCTCTGTTTGGTCGTTCCATAGCACCTGCTTCTCCCACCAGCCTACCATGAGATTGGCATAGCTTGGGGCAAGGCAGGGGCCCATGGAAGTCCCTTGTAGCTGTTTGAAGTGCGCATTCTCAAACATAAAAACATTTTCTTTTAGACAAACAGAAATCATTTCAAGCAGCATAGTGGTGTGTTGGAGGTACTCCACTTTGCGATCCCTTAGGAAAAACTTGCAGGCTTTGAGACCATCCTCATGTCTTATGCTTGTATAGAGTGCTTCCACATCTACACAGACAAGCCAATCCCCCACCCCCATCACAGTGTTTCTGGTTCTGTGCAGGAAGTCTGTTGTGTCTCTGTAAAGGAATATAGAGCCAGTATTAGGCTCTATAAACAAGAGATAAAGGCGGCTCAAGCGTCCTTCTATGGTAGCAAAATCAATGCAGCCGCCAACGCCCCAAGGGAAATTTTTAAAATTGTTAAAACCCTTATCTCACCCCCGGTGGAATGCCCCTCTGCTGATGGCGCCCAAAATCGTTGTAACGATTTGGCTGACTTCTTTTCTCAAAAAATCCTGACTATATACTCCTCATTTAGGGATGCCAACAACGATCTGGAACTCCCTACTTCTATAGCCTCTGATGCCTCGGTCTCCTGTAGCCTTGACATAATTCCACTCTTGGATGTTCCGATGTTAGATAAACTTATCTCTAAAATCACTTCCGGTACTCCTAACGATCCAGCACCCCCCCAGACTCTCATTCTGGCGATGGACCTGATTCGCCCGGTCATATTGGACGCTCTCAACATTTCCATCTCCTCTAAATCCGTTCCCCCTTCTTGGAAGTGCGCGATGGTGAGGGCATTGCTGAAGAAGCCCAATCTTGACCAGAACAACTTGGCGAACTACCGTCCTATCTCCTTGCTCCCTTGGTTGAGCAAACTGCTTGAGAGGCACGTAAATAACATCTTGACAGACTATTTGGAGTCAAATAGTCTACTGCGTGCCTCTCAGACAGGGTTTTGTCCTTTACATGGGACTGAAACCGCTCTCCTAGCGGTAACGGAAGAGGCAAGAACAGTGTTGGACCGGGGAGGAAAGGTCGCCATTATTTTATTGGATCTCAGCGCCGCGTTCGACACGGTCAACCATGTCATGTTGTTGCAACGACTGGCGGACATGGGCCTGTCGGGCGCGGCCCTGGAATGGTTGACATCCTTCCTGGATGACCGGTTCTTCCAGGTTTTTGAGGGTGAGGCAGTGTCCCCCAAACATCCACTCAGGTGTGGGGTTCCTCAGGGCTCCTCCCTGAGCTCCACTCTGTTTAATGTATACATGGAACCCCAAGACAGGATAGTCCAGCCCTTCGGTGTGCGTATTGTCACCTACGCGGACGATACCCAATTGGTAGTCTCCCTAGACCATGCGGAGGGATCGTCCCACACCTTAGGGCCCTGTCTGGAGGCTGTCACCAGATGGATGCAATCTTCCTGTTTAAAACTCAACGGGGAGAAGACAGATGTCATCTTATTGGGTAATCCATCTCCCTCTGTCTTTGCATCCATCTGGCCACCATGTTTAGGCCTGCCCCCCGTTCCTAAGCCCCAAATAAAAAGCCTGGGGATCTGGTTTGACACAGCCCTGAATTTTTCGGTCCAAGCCACAAAGATCGCGGCCACCTGTTTTGGGTTGATGAGGATGCTGCGGAAGGTGCTCCCCCTGCTTCCTTTTCAGGCTAGGAGGATCCTGGTCCAGGCCCTTATACTATCTCGCCTGGACTATGGGAACGTCCTCTTTATGGGAGCCCCCTCCTTTGTCATCCAGAAGCTCCAAGTCACCCAAAACAGTGCGGCCCGCCTACTTTATGATCTTCCTCGCTGGCAGTCAGCAAGGAATGCCCTGAGGGAGCTTCATTGGCTCCCTATTGCGGCGAGAGTACAATTCAAGGCTATGTGTATTTTACACAAGGCCTTTCATCACACTGGCCCTGCAATCTTGCAGTCCCTGGTTACTCCCTATGTCCCGTCCCGCTCCCTTCGCTCCTGTACCCTCCAGCTAGCCACGTCCATCAGAGTTAGGAAAGCCCGCTGGGGAGGCCGCTCTTTTTCACACACTGCGGCTAAGCTCTGGAACACCCTCCCTTTGCCCCTCCGGGAAACTTTTAACCATCTTTCCTTTAGAAAAGCCCTGAAAACTCACCTGTATGCCAATCTCTGCTGATCTGCCCTGTGCCCACGCTAAGTAAGTTTACAGTCATAAGCGCTACGAGGCCTCCGGGTAGACAGCGCTATACAAGTGTTATATATTAATAATAATAATAAGATGGGGGCCCTGGGCCCTCATGCTGGAAAGGACTGACGCAGACACAGTGGGCTACATGGTACAACTGGCCCAGAGCACATGGGCTCGGCCCCTTTTATTAAAGCTGTGTCACCTGACCGGTGACATCAGTGGTGGGTGGGTGTTCAGTGTGCTGGCATACAAAACACTAGACTGCTGACTGTGACTCTGGGTCACTACATCCCTCCCAAACTTGGGGGAAAATGAAAACAAAAGGAAGTCCAAAACCTATGGGAGGAAAAGTACAGTTTGCAAAAACCCCACAACAAAAGTCAACCTGTGGGAAAGAAAATGTACAGAAAATATATCACTGGACTCTGTGATTTGAAGCGAGTCTCTTTGGCGGATTGCAGGCCGCAGATGGTGTAGTTACTGCAACCAGGACAATGAATCATTGTGGCATGGTTCACCGTTGTTCGGCGGGTCCTATCTTCTGTCTGCACCGTCTGGACGTTGTTCTCTGTCTTGTCTTTGCTTCGCTAATAGTAACAACATGAACGGGAAGTTCCCATTACTCTAAAGGACCAATCAGTCCCGATATAAACAATTGCCCACAGAAAAGCTGCTGATATCAAATCATTTTATTCTCATGTACATATATAATTTTGTCTTTGCTTCGCACCACTGGTGACGGTTGGTAGCTAGAGAGAAGGGTGACATGATCTGAGTATTGTTTGTCTTCTCGGTTCTCCTCTTCAGTCCTGGTCCTTGGTGATGTCTCTGGGCAGGCTTCAAAAGTGTTTCTGGGCAGATGAAAAGGAGTAGGTGCATACATCCCTCTCACTAGGATGCCCCTCTCGCCGGTGTTTCTCTCTCACAGGATGTCCGGGAGGACCTCTTTGCTGGGCTTCCACAGGACTGGTGCTTTCGGTCGTGTTGCTCCACCATAGCCTTCGGGCCGTGAGCGGGGCGCTCCACGAGCCTCACCGTTGTGTCCTAGTTCCACCTGAAGGTTACGCTGTTGACTCTTTTCTTGCACGCGAAGCTTTCCTCACCGTGGGTCTTGCAGATGCACAGTTGTGGATCTGTCTCTCTTGCGGGACTTGCTGCCACCAGAGTCCCTTGAGGCCTTTGCTTCTTGGGCTGCCACGGGTTGGTGTGGAGTGGTCAGTTCCTCAGCCGGATGTGTGAGCACTCTCGCCATCCAATCTTCCGCTCAACCCAAAGGTAGATTGTTGTCAACAGTCCAAACTTGCCCTCTTCTGCGATTGCCACCTGGATGGATGGCTCGTAGGTGGATTTCTTTGACTTGTGCCGCCGGTGTTCATGCCAGGCCTTGTTCTCCGCTGCACTCCGGTGTTCTGGTGCATGTCACCATCTTCTTCTGATGGGTGTGTGAATTGACTGGTCACACCTCTTCTCTTCTTGTGGTCTTCTAGTGGCACCATGGCACTCACTTCCCTTCTTCTACTCCTTTCCTTTCATGACGTGGTCGGTCCCTTTTCTTGTCTTCAACCACCCAGGCCATATCCGTGTGGCGTGCACTCCACACGAGTCTCCCTGGTTGCGTCCTACCCTTAGGACACGCCTTCTCTTCTTCGATGACCAAAACCAGGCATCGCACCTTACTTCCTGCCGCTCCTCCTTTACTTCGGGTCAGTGTTATCAGACCTCTTCTGTGTCCCGTCCATGGACCTCTTCTTGAACTTCACGTCGGTCTTCATGTCAGACTATTCAGTTACTTTAGCTTTGACCTACTGGCATGTCTTCGCAGTCATGACCTTCTGGCAGGTCATCTTCTCCTTTTCTTTCCGGGCGACCATCTGACTGGTCATCTTCTCCTTTTCTTTCCGGGCGACCATCTGACTGGTCATCTTCTCCTTTTCTTTCCGTGCGACCATCTGACTGGTCACCTTCTTCCTTTCCTTTCGGACGACCAACTGACTGGTCCACGTCTTCTTTCCTTTTCGGGCGACCATCTGCCTGGTCAGCTTCTTCCTTTCTTTTCGGGTGACCATCCGACTGGTCCGTGTCTGGCAGTGACTTTCTGGCAAGTCATCTTCGCTGTGACCTACTGACAGGTCTCCGAGGACGCGATCCCCGCGTCTCTCCGTCATGGTGGCGTGGAGTTCCTTCACTCCTTGTGTGTTCCTGCGCGGTGCTATTCGGTCTGGAGGTGTGGAGTTCCTTTACTCCTTGCGCGTTCCGGCGCAGTGCTGTTCGGTCCTGAGGTGTGGAGTTCCTTCACTCCTTGTGCGGTCCTGTGCAATGCTTTGCTTCTGGCGCATTCCTGCGCCGTCTCTTGAAGTGTCCCTTGCGCTTCTGGCGCGTCCCGGCGCCGTCTCCTTGCGTGTTCCTGGAGTTTCCGTCGCGTTGCTGCGCTGTCTCCTGGGGTGTTCCTGAATGTTCTGGCGCGTTCCTGCGCTGACTCCTGAATACTTCTTGCGCTTCCTGGGGTGTACCTGCGATTGGTCAGTCAACTTGGTTGCCTGCTAGGTAAGTGTCTTTTTTTGCTGCTGACAGTGTTCCCTTGGTTTGTTGCAGGCTTGTATATGCTCCTTTTGCTGCAGTACCGAGAATGTCCACCGGTGGGCCTGGGAGCTGTTTTGCAGGCACCGGCAGTCTGTCCCATGCTCTAGGTCTTTCTTAGTTCTGCCGGTGCCTGGCCGTGTGCTGCGTGGTGTCCTGAGTCTTCAGGCTAAACTGGTTCTGGAATGTTTATTGGGGCTACAGGTCGAGGTACACCTGTTGCCAGTGAAACACTACGGGAGGGTTCTTTGCGGCACTGGTGAGTGACTTCCACTTCTTTTGCTCGGCCGCCACAGCCTCTCCCTAGCAGCCGTTCGTCACACTGCCTGTGTGGGGGGGTCGCAGCTGCCCACTTTCTCCTCTTCACTCTCCCAAGGTACACGGGGAGTTTGTGTGGGCGCCGCTCACAGTGCCCACAGCCGGCTCACTTATTGTGCTCAGCTCCCTCTCCCTACCGCAGCAGCTTTCACCGGTTAGCACACTGCGCGAGAGGGGTGGGGTGTCAGCGGTGCTCTCCGGTCTGCTCGCTTCCTTCGGCCCCTTTTACCCGCGAAGCTGGGCTTGGGCATGCGGTTACCGCTGGAGGGCTTCCTTTCCTTACGGTGAGTGTTGCTTTGATGATCCTCCCCTCCCCGCCGCGGGCATTGTCCTACTTGGGCGGCGCAGGGGGTGGGGAGAGCACGGATTGAGTCCGCTCTTGCCAGACGCTGGTTCTACGTTCCTCCTCTCCCCGCCGCCTTCACATCACACGCGGCGTGGGGAGAAGTTGAAGCTCTGCGGGTGGGCTCCGCTTGTGATCTCTTGTTGAAAGTCCTTTCATCCGCGCCGCGGCAGCTTCACTGCACACATGCTGCCCGGCGGGGGACAGGAGACGCTGACGGCAGGACACGGGTGGGCTCCGCTGGCTCTGCTCACTTATGGGGCACAGTGTCCACTTTAGCAGCGGGTGGGCTCCGCTGTATTAGTCGGCGCCCCACAGCTTCCCTCACACTGCAGGCGCTCTCTGGTACAAGTTCATTCCCCCGCCGCCGCACTTCACACACGCGGTGGGGGACGCTGCAGGCAGGCCGCGGGTGGGCTCCACGAGTCCTGCGTTATCAAAGGGCAGTAGCAGGCGTCGCTTACAGTAAGGGTTCAGTTACTGTTTGTAGCGGGTAGGCTCCGCTTTATAGTGTGTTCTCGGGCGGCGCTGGCAAGCGGCCGCCATTTCCACTGTTGTGACCATTGCGGGTGGGCTCCGCTTTCAGTGCTGGTCACAGCATGGGCCTACCTTCGGCCAACGGGCCACTCTTGATCCGCGGGTGGGCTCCGCTTCAGTCACCACACGGTGGGCCCTCACTTGCGGCCGACGCGGGTGGGCTCCGGTCGGTCCGCTTACTCCTGGGCACTTCGGGCCGCGCCTCCACGTGGCGCTCGGTTGCGGCCGGCACAGGTGGGCTCTGGTCGGTCCGCTGCACTTTCACGTCACGCCGGGAGGCTCATGCTGGGCATGGAGGTGCGGGGTGGGCTCCCGGTCACCGCGGGCCTCTCGGCGGTCGGCGCCGCTTCCCCGGGAGGGTGCCCTCCACATGGGCAGTTCCCTTCTTCTTTCCGGGGTTTTTCTTCTTTTAAATGCGGCACGCGTGGCTAGCGTCCGCACTCCTCGTCGCCAATGTAATGATGGGGGCCCTGGGCCCTCATGCTGGAAAGGACTTACGCAGACACAGTGGGCTACATGGTACAACTGGCCCAGAGCACATGGGCTCGGCCCCTTTTATTAAAGCTGTGTCACCTGACCGGTGACATCATTGGTGGGTGGGTGTTCAGTGTGCTGGCATACAAAACACTAGACTGCTGACTGCTGACTGTGACTCTGGGTCACTACAGTCTCATATGTATGATTTGAGTTCTTTTACATAGGGGAAAAGGAAATGACCCACAAATGTGCTGTTTTTTTCCATCAGGCTGTTTTTAGAGGAAACTATCAGCCGTCCTGGCGGATTGGTCTCACTCTTGTGGACTTTGAGCAGGAGATATAGGGTTGGTGTATTGTTGGTGAGGAATTGTTTTTCATCCCAACTAAGGAGACCTTGTTCATGCCAGTTTTTTAATTTCTCATGGTATGTGTCTTTGAGAGTAATGAGGTATTTCCTGTCCACCTTAGCGTAACAGGTTAGGTCGTTAAGTTGGCGGTAGGCCTCCTTAAGGTACATCTCCCTGGTCAGCAGGACAATATTCCTGCCCTTGTCTGAGGATTTTATGATGGTGTTGTTGTCCTTCTGGAGGTCATTTATAGCTTCACATTGGGCTTTGGTAAGGTTATTTCTTGTGTTGGGATTCCCTATGAGGGAGAGCAGGTAATTTGCCACGAGCTCACTAAATATGTCTATGTTATCCCTGGGTAGTAGCAAGATATACTTGGATTTGCCTCTAAACTCTGTTTGTGGAGTATGTCCTGTTACCACCCGAAGGTTATGTGGAATGCCGCTCGCACTTGTGGGGTCAAATGGATCAAAGGGTGTGATAGAGGTGTTGTGGCTTGTCTGTGCAGCTAGGCCTGTCATGGCTTATAGTGCCGGGACAGCCCTGATAGTTATACCAATTCCCTCTGTTTGGGTGGAAGGTGTGGTGAACCCTGTTTTGTTCTTTTTATAAGCATGTAGTTTACATAATTTCAATTTGCGCTCAAATTTGTACAGATCCACCCTTACTTGCGCATAGTCTAAACCTTTATCAGGACAAAATGATAAACCTAATTCAAGCACTTCATTTTCTACATTAGACAAAGTTCTATTGCTAAGGTTTATTACCGTTAGTTTTTGGGTGTTGTTCTCCATTATTATTTTCTCGCGGCCTGGCCTCTGGTTCCCATGCCAGTTGTTCTTAAGTTGCTTGCTCCTTGCGTTTCTTCTCCGGTTTTGCCTGCGTTTCCTGCTCCTTTTCCTCTTGGCCGACCTCTTCCAGAATGTTCTTTCTCCCTCTGTATTAAGAGTTGCTCCCGAGAAAAAGACTGCTGCTCCGGAGTGCCAGATGCCACACTGTCCAATGATTCCTGATCGGAGCTTATGTCCGTCATAGCTCCGTCTTTGGTTCAAGTGATTCAAGGGCCTTACCTTTCTTCAAATCTGTTCCTGGCAAATGTTAGAATGCGCCCCGCTGCATAGTCTTGTTCATCTCGTATGAACTTCCTTTGTTTCCTGGCTACCACATCTTTTTCAAAGGCCTGCATTTTATCCTCCACATTTTTAATGATTTTGGTCACCTCTTGCTGGTCCTTTTCTTGTTTGAGGTCATCCAAGACCTCTTGTATCTGTGATATTAGAAGTTTCTGTTCCTCCCACGCATTATCAATTAGGATCTCTAGCATGCGCTTTGAACATGCCGTTGTGTTATCAACCCAGTCCTGCAATACTTTGGGACTCGGTTTGGCAAGTGCGGGGGTGATTAAAATGCGAAGCCTTCTTGGGATGCGGTTTACCTCCAGGTAGTTTGCCAATGATGTCGCCTCTCACCACCTTCTGATTTCACGGCGCCTCAGGCGCTCCAGGTTGTTCCCTTTCTGGTGAAAGTTAGTTGTCGGTGTTGTAGTTTCTGCAACCCCCGTTGGTTGGAGGGTTCTCTGTGCCCTCAAGAAAATCGCTTTTGCCGATTCCTCCCGTCCTTTCACATATTCTGCCATTTTGAAGTTCGTTGGTTTGAACAGTGCTTGTTTTGCACTGTGTGCTGTCTTACTCTCACTCGCGTCTCGAGCCAGCTGGCTCACGCAAACTCTGGGTGGCCACACACTCAGGTCAGTAGTTTCTCCTGAACAGGGACAGGTCAGCGGAATTGCACTTTAGTTTTGCTTCCGCGTTCCTGTTTGGGTTCCGGGTCAGTTTCTTGGAAGTTCAGTTTGCTCCAAGTGCGCTGGTGATGCCGGGGCAAGGCAGCTGGGGAATATATATATATATATATATACTGGATTTATTGGAGTGGGGAGACTTGGCGGAGGTCCCACCAGCACATATTTCAAGGGCAGCCTCAAGTTTCATTATGCCACTACTCCAGTGGCATCACAGTCATCTCAAAGCTCATTATGAAACAGAGGCCTTTGTTTTTAATGTCTTGTTTGGACCTTTGGTTGCATGTGTGATTACATGATTAATGACTAAAGGTGAGAAATAAAACATAGCAGCTCTATGCAAAATGCAATCTTTTATTGCGAAAACGAGTCAGTCAATAAAGATAATTAAAAATACCTTCATTTGAAATGTGTGGTCTGTCCTCGGGTTCAAGTAAGCATGCCCACCCTGAGAGAAGAGGAAGCCTGCTTCCTGTGTCAGAGTGCCTTTTGGACAGGATCTGTCTGGCAAGAGGGATCTATGTTTCTCTGGGACCTGTTGAACACTTAGCCTGCCACTTTGGATGACTTGATAACTGTCAGAGACCCAAGTTAGGTTCTCAGTTACCCTTTAGCTGAGTGAGGCACGGAAAACCACTGTCAACTTTAAAAATACAGCAGTCCCTTTGGTAGCTTGACAACCTATGTGTCTCCTCTTCCCTGGTGAGCATTGAAGTGAGAGACTTGTACCCCCTTATTACTTCCTGTTTTGCCGGAAACTGTCAGCGAACAACTTAAATCATGTAAAGGCATCCAGGGGTAGATTTACAATAAACTAACGCAGAACGGTGAAGCAAGTCATTTTGCTGCGCTGTTCTACGTTAGTTTGGAAAGCACAACGATGCAACATATTTACAACAATATGTTGCATCTCTGTCCTTCCCCCTGCCCCTGGGGCACAAACTGCTGCCATGCGTTGACTCAGGCACCCTTGCACTATGGTGGAAGGATGCCTGCATCGTGGGAAGATTGTTTTTGTTCTGGAAGGGTTCCCTTCCTGCACAAAAACAATCTGAAATGCTGTTTTTCAACTTATATGTGTACTGCATTAGCACACATAGAAGTTGAAAAACAACATTCTTTCAATGATTGTTTATGTGCAGGAAGGGAACCCCTCCTGAACAAAAACAAGTGTTAGAGGTGATTTCTTGTTTCTATGTGTGTTGCAGAATGCGGCGCGCATAGAAACAGGAAACGAAAACGAGGAAAGGCATAGCATTCACAAGCATTTCCAGATTTGTGATTCCTCTTAAATCTGGAAATGTGTCTTGTTTCAGGGGTGTTGCGCAGGAACACCCACTGCAACACCCATGGAAAGCCCCTTTCACACAAAGTGCTGCGTGTTAAGGGGCCATATTTACAAGGACAGGAAAAACCATGCTGGGTGGCTGTTCCTGTCCATGTAAATATGGGGGAGTGTAATGCGCTGCAAGTGCGTCACAAAAAGTGACGATCTGGCAGCGCGAGGGGCTTGTAAATCTGCCCCCCAGTGTCGAGGGGCTGCGCAGAGCATATCTGAGCAACAGAAGTACTCCTAAGAGAGGAACTTAGGCCACACCCACAACTCTGTTACTTCTAGTAGTACATTTGATTGCTAGACATTGTATGCCTCCACTGAAAAACAGTGCTTCTACTTCAATTTCTTCGTCGAGGGAGAGCTTATGACCAGTAAGGCAAGGCAGTGCTGGTTAAGGTGGCCAGCCAATGATGAAGGATATAAGCCTGACCTGTGTATCATGAAAATCACTATAAAGGCAGTAGATTTAGCATATTTATTGCGAAAAGCGTATGTTAAAATCAATAGGCATTTAAGAGTGGTTTGTTATAACCTTGTATTAAAGAATGCAGAGAAGTATTTTGTTACATGAAATATAAGGACCTTATTACAAGCGGGCAGTTACATTGCGATCCATGCTACAACAACTTTTAGTGTATGGCTTAGTGGTATGATATCTTTTTCACCCGGTAGTACCTCGTGTGAAAAATATCACAGCATTTATTACATTTCCGTAGATCAAACCTGCTGGACATTCAGATTTTGGTGCAGAAAGTACCAAAATCTACATGTTATTCTTCAATAAATTCTGAAAACCCTAGTATCAGATTTTATCAATGCAATAAATATCACATCAAAAACACAGGGCCAATTATAACGCCTTCTTAAAGGGATTTTAATTTGTTGTGATAACTGTAATGTTGTACATATTCATCATTTTATTGCAATATGATGGCTGCTTTGCAGGAAAATGCATACTCAATAAAAGGGTTAAGCTCATACTGGATTGCCTTTTGTTCCAAGCCAATGAAAAAGGCTATACAGTTCTGATTAGGTAATAGGGAAAAGGTATTTCAGATGCCAAAGGTCTGATCTGTATGTTGCAAAAGTTATGACAAAACAAAAACAGTAGCCCTGGTTTATTTATTTTGAAACACATATGCTAAAGTCAATTGCCATTCAAGTGTGGACTAGTAATGCAATGTGTTAAATCATGCAAGGGTGTATTTTGTTGCATGAAATCAAAAAAAGTACACTTGTTGGAATAGATTTTGGGGTGTAGTATCCCCTTGTCAAACCCTGGAGGAAGAAGATTTACACAGTAATCATTTCTTGTTTGAATCCGTTCAGAATGCATGACAGGCTTATTTATTTGCCAGAATCTTGTAATGTAAATGTTAATTAAAAATAAACACACTTTCATGCATACATATACATATATGCATAAATTGAGAGTCTTTGCATTAGTCCTTTTCTGTCAATTCCTGTAGTAAGGTCATTTGCACTTTGCTTACATCCATGACAGCAATCAGTATGGAGATATAGGTTATCCTTCTTCAGCCACGCTTTTTTTTTATTTATTTCCACCTTCTCTATGTATTTTTATATTTCAGAGCATGCTTTACCGCTGCTTGCTGCTCATTTCATTTGCAGTGTGCCGCAGGCCACTGCATTTACCCAAGGTGCAGTGGTTCATTTGTAAAATAAAAAGTGCCAGGGCTCTCCTCAGGAGGCAGCGCTAACAGGAGAAATGTGCTGGTGCAAACTGCCTCCTGAGTAGAGCCCCGGCAAGGGAGATTACTTGTCCTAATGGCTAGAGCTGCTGATTTTGGTGCAGGGGAACAGAGGGGCATATTAAAAAGAATGGGCGTTACATTATCGCCGCTTTTATCGGCCGGAAACTGCCGATAAAGCAGCGAATATGGGCCTAATAATATGCTCTATGAATTCCAATCAAAGCCCATGTTAGATGTGAAGACATCTTACATGGGCTTCGATTGGAATTCATAGAGCATATTATTAAGCCCATTATCGCCGCTTTATCGGCAGTTTACGGCTGATAAAAGCGGCGATAATGTAACGCCCTTTCTTGTTAATATGCCCCACAGTTCGAGTCTCAGTATGGCTCAACATCCTGTCATTTTGGGGTAAAATCATGTGCCTTCCAAATGAATGTGTCCTTAACTGGTGCTGTAAGCGCTGGTGCTGAGGATCTGGTGCTGGTTATGAGCACCAGAAAGCACCGGCTAAAATTCAGCACTGCCAAGGTAACCATAACGGAATGGTTTTGTCCACAGTGTCTCACTTTTTTACAATTCAACGGCGGCCAATGCATTGGTTCTAAATGTGGTGGGCCTTGAGTAAGGTTCTAAGATGTTTCATCAATAGAAGAGGAAAAATCCTACAAGAATGGGCCCTGGTGATCTTTCCCAGCCTAAGGTTGAAAATATCTGCCCTAAACTAGAGTGAAACAGCAGGTTATGCAATCTTCTCCAAGGGAGTTACAAGGGCCAAAAAGGGGAATTAAAGCCCAATTTGCACTTACACTTGCAAGGCCATAGGTTCTGATAGGGCACTCATGAAATATTTCATTACTTGCATTGTGTGCGAAGTCGGCTTGACATTTACCAAAAGTACTGGAAGTTCTTTGGCTAGAGAAATATCTGAAAATGGTGGAAACATTTATCAGCACAATTTATGTGACAAGTGTCTAAAAGCGATCGTTGATTCAGACATTTAAAAAAAATGTTGATTCACGTGCCCTGTAATTTTTATTACCACTTACCATATTTTGAATTTTATTCTTCCTTCCCGACCCTTCCACATCCATTCTCAAACTTCTTGGAAGAGAGACAATTGAAACAATTACAAAAGTCCAATTCTTCACAACAACTTAGGCAGTACATGGCGGAACTAGACAGACTTTACAGGTTCATAGAACAGTGATATCACTCAGGAAACTGAGACCATGCAAGTTAGGACAAGGATGGATTGGACTTATTTTGCGTATCATGAGCTCAGAAAGCAATAACGATTATTGCTCAAATATCAGCTTTAAACGGGGGGGGGGGGTTTAGAATAGGAGCTATTTTGTCCTCAAACAACGGATTGTTAACATATGAATATATGCATATGCTTTGATCCAGTAAAGGCTTTTTAATTTGGAAAATACACTCAGTTCTACCAAATGAAAACTAATTATATTCATGAATAAACACAATTCTGTCCTGAAATTTTTTTCATAAGAGAGAACTGTTGGAACTGGCCCTTTTTGCAGGGTTATCCCCAAACTTTTGGCTTCTTCCTCCCTTATTTTTCCTGACCTGTGGCTGTTGGCAATAGGACTCTGAGCGATTCACCACTGCTGATTAGTGCTAAAATGCATATGCTCTCTGTGTAAATTGTTACTGTAATTGGTTATCCATGATTGGCATATTTGTGTCACCAAGATGTCCCTAGTAAAGTGCACTAAGTGTGCCAGGGCTGGTGGTAACAAATGCTACTAGTAACAAATGCTATCAGTAATAATCATTCTGAGAATGATTTCAAATGGACTACACTGGCATGGATTGACCCCAAACATTTTCCAGACGTTGACGCAATGTTGTTGCGCAAGGAGGCTTATTTAATCCTCAAGTTTGACAGTGTAAATAAGGGTCTTAATAGTCTCAGTGAAATAAATAGGGCATGAAACAACAATCCCCGTTGCATAGAAACTACAGGTCCCAGAGTGCATCAGAAACCTTCTTCAACTCTGATTGGCCCGAGACTAATCACATGGTCCGTGATTTTCCAAACCGGCAATGCCACGGACATCCACAAACCTTAGGGAGCCGGTCTAGAGCAAACACGGAGCGGAGCTTCACAGATATTCTCGGTAAGCCGGAGACCCGCCAGCAATCAGATCTGCCTGTAGTGCTATTCTAAAGAACACAGGATTAGCGCAATAGGGCGCTAATACTTTTTTCTCCTTGCCCCCCAGATTTGCGAAGCCAAACATTTTTGGGTAAACACGCCTTAAGAATCAGAATCCTTACTGCCGCCACCGCGGACCGTTATGCAAGTAAGTCATCCCTCAATGGCCGTGAGCACTGGCGCGCCACCGAGAGAGCAGTGCACTAAAACACGCTCTTCCTTTTTTCTACTTTTTTCAGAGATGAAATGAGCACAACCATAATAGTTGAAAGACACCGGCACAATCTGCCAAAGGGTTCACGAATATTGCAGGTAACAAACCTTTGCTGAACATCCGTGTGTAAATAGGGTTTCCCCCCCCACTAGACTTGACCCACTCCTTACTCTGTTGCAGCGCAAACCCCACGGCATAGACGACATTCCCATTTAAACAGGAGCGACTTTGGGCAGGATTAACACAAGGTACGCTTTAATCCTGTTACTCACTGAGTTCCGAGAGTAGTGGCTAGAGGACCCACCTTTTGGTAAACAATCTGTTTTGTTCTTTATTTCAAACAGTTCCCATGGACTAGAATCATACTGCCCTGACGAGAATCCTGCAAGTCACTAATCAGGATTCGAAACGCGTCGGCACCCCCCTTCTCTGTTTCACTGGCCAGTTGGCCATTGATAATGATGCAAAAATGGGCAATGTTCCTGAAATTTAATTGATTATATCTGGTTCAGGTCTTGGGAGTTGAATTCGTTTGAAAAATACTTTTTTCTCTTTTTTCTCCCTTTATTTGTGATCGTTTGTTTGTCAAAAGTTCTATTTTCGTTCACAAATGTGTATGGTCAATTTGTCCGTGTTATGTAAATGTATTCATGGTGAAATGTATTTATGGTAAAAAGTCACTTTTTGTTAAAACGTTAATTATTTGTTGTTTTCACTGTATATATGTACAAATTGTTTTTCTAAATTGTATATGGCTAAGACATGAGGTTGATAGTGGTCTTAGGTCTGTTTTTTGAATATCCTTTTTGCAAACTGAGTAACAATTGAAAGACAAAAACTGTTGTCTGGGTAAACTAATAAATTGTGGTTTACTCGTACATGAATCAGTGTGTACCTTAATTAGTTCGGAGGCATAGGCAAATATTTCTATTCACAGTATTGTGGCCCTGCCTACCCTCCTTCCCATTGGGCCCAGCCACCCTTGTTTTTTCTGATTATTTGAGCGGGCAATTGCCCGAGTGGCTTGGGAACGACACAAAAAAAGTGTCCCTTGATTTTTCTAGTGAGCATTAATTGCCGTGCAAGAGTGTTCACTCTTGCTTAGTATGGCAGACAAGGACACGCTGTCCTTCACGGAAAGCCATATTGAAAAACTCATTGCGTCCTCGCCATTCTCTTCTATTACTCTGAGTGCCTCAGCCAAGCAGCAAAACGAGGCAGACAAATTAACTAGGCTTCAAAAGAAGCACATTAGAACGGAACTTCACGGCCACTTCCTACTTAGACATTTAAAAGCAGGCACTATTCCCTGGGGCCTTCAGGTTAAGAACATTCCGGTCATCTTTATAGAGGATACCGAGTACAAGAAAGGGTTCAGTCAAATCAATACTAAATGTAGTAGAGATTTAATGGTGCACACTATTGAAACTGCCCAACGCATTTGTAGCCAGGAAGAAAAGGAGATAGAAGATTTGATCAAAACCATTAATGATAACCAGACTACGACTGAAGCTAAGGCACTCCTGGACAGAATTGAAAAGGAAATTGCCACATTTAAAGACTACACTTTGAATACAAAATCAGCACAGTTTGATAAAGACTCCAAATCTTTCCAAATAGATCGGGTATATCCTTTTCTTAAAGAGGATTTCTACACTTCTGGTGAGTCACGAGGGGCCCTAAATACATTCCAGGGCAGATCTAAAAATAGGTTCCTGACTTTTTCTGATACCACTTCTTCTGACTCTTCCACAGACTCTAGGCAGTCTAATTTCAATAAACGAGGCGCAACTGGAGGGTCGGCTCCTTTTTTGTCCAGGGGCGGCCAAACGCGACCTCGTTTCAAACAACCATGGCAAATGCGAACTCGCAACAAAAATTACAACAACAATTACATTTGTCCACCATAGTGAACCTCTCCAATAAAGAATTATCTAGAGATGAAGAAATGCTTCTTAACCTGGGCCTCAAATTTGTCCCCACTAAAAGAACTGATTTTACGAAATTAAAATTGGAAGCACTTGACTTCTGCCGCAAGGTAAGGTTGAAAACTTATTTCGCAGGAGCCGAAATGACGTCAATACAGGAAACCACTGGACTCAGAGTGAAATCACGGTTTACTCCAACTTTAAATATCCCAAAACAGATTATTGCTTTTGAGCAAGCTGTACTGTCTTCCCTCACTAAACTTGAAAAGAAAAATAATTTTGTTAAAAACAACATCAGCAAAGGTATACAAAAAGCTATTGGTGATCTTAAATCTGACACATCGATAGTCATAAAACAAGCCGATAAGGGCGGGGCAGTGGTTCTCTGGCCGCGCCCGATGTATCTTGCTGAAGGCCAAGTACACGTGAACAATAGGGAATGGTACAGACCTTCAAAAGAAGATCCTGTCCATGCCATTCAGGATAAAATATCCAGAATTACAAAGGAAGGTCTAGACGAAGGTTTTCTAGGGTCCAAAGAGTACGAATTTCTAAACAAAAAAATGCCAAGAACACCCATCCTCTACTTCTTACCGAAGATTCATAAAAATGAAAAGGCACCCCCTGGTAGACCCATTGTCTCTGGATGCGATTCGGTGCTTGAACCAATATCGAAATACATCGATTTCTTTTTAAAACCATGTATAGCACAAGTGAGATCGCATCTCAGTGACACAACAGACTTCATTAAACAGATTGAGGGGCATACATTCAATGAACATACTGAGTTGATGGTGACATTGGATGTTGCCTCGCTTTATACCCAAATACCGCAGGATGAAGCTTTGGAGGTCATTGAACTCTATTTAGAACAAAGGGCGAGACCCCACCGGGTGCCTACCAGTTTCATTTTGTCATTGGCTGAGATTACTCTTCGGAGCAATTATTTTAAGTTTGAGAACAACTTTTTCATTCAAATCAAAGGGACAGCCATGGGTTGTCCCTATGCGCCGGAGCTGGCAGTGCTGTATATGGCACAATACGAGGAGAGATTTGTTCTGAATGACAATCCTTTCTCAGGCCATATTACTCAATGGCTGAGATATATCGATGACGTCTGGCTCCTGTGGCAGGGGAGCCAGGCGGTACTCGAGCAGTTCCACGTGTGGTTGAACTCAAGGCACCCTGATATCCAATTCACGCTGAACCACAGTCCAAAAGAAATGACTTTCCTTGACGTCACTGTAGGCACCAGCGAATCAAAGTTGACGACTTCCTTGCATAAGAAGGAAACTGACAGGAATACAATCCTGCATTATACCAGTTCGCATCCTCAATCACTAAAGAATAACTTACCCTACGGGCAACTATTGAGGATCAGGCGTAATTGTACAAATCTATGTGATTTTGACTGTCATGCAACAAGATTCTGCAGTGAGATGGCAGAAAGAGGGTACCCTAAAAAACTGTTGAAACATTCGAAAAACAGGGCCAAATTTACTCCAAGAGAAACATTACTTAAGAAGAAAGAAAAGAAAGATTTGGACCAATTGGTTTGCGTCACAACATTTGGCCAACACACAAACCAATTTAAGAACATAATTCGAAAGAATTGGCACCTCCTTGAAACATTGGAGCACCCCCTCTCTAAGCCCATTTTTGCTATGCGCAAGAACAGAAGCATTGGGCAACAATTGATTAAAGCGGACAGTCATATCCCATTACCCAAAAGTGACCTTGTCGCGCAGTGGAAGTTGAAACCAATATGCGGGCACCACAAATGTGGCAACTGCGTGTCATGATCCACCACGCTAGAAGGTGACACATTCACAAATAATGGCATTAGGTGGAAGCATGAATGCTTCACTAATTGTAAGACTCGCAATGTCGTCTATGTGGTGGTTTGCCCATGTAACAGAGTGTACATAGGCAAAACAAACCAGCCCATCAATGCTCGGATCACACAGCATCGATCCCGTCTAAAGAAAAAAGTTTTGACCGCTCCCATGGTGGAATATTTTATCAGTAATAATCATTCTGAGAATGATTTCAAATGGACTACACTGGCATGGATTGACCCCAAACATTTTCCAGACGTTGACGCAATGTTGTTGCGCAAGGAGGCTTATTTAATCCTCAAGTTTGACAGTGTAAATAAGGGTCTTAATAGTCTCAGTGAAATAAATAGGGCATGAAACAACAATCCCCGTTGCATTGAAACTACAGGTCCCAGAGTGCATCAGAAACCTTCTTCAACTCTGATTGGCCCGAGACTAATCACATGGTCCGTGATTTTCCAAACCGGCAATGCCACAGACATCCACAAACCTTAGTGAGCCGGTCTAGAGCAAACACGGAGCGGAGCTTCACAGATATTCTCGGTAAGCCGGAGACCCGCCAGCAATCAGATCTGCCTGTAGTGCTATTCTAAAGAACACAGGATTAGCGCAATAGGGCGCTAATACTTTTTTCTCCTTGCCCCCCAGATTTGCGAAGCCAAACATTTTTGGGTAAACACGTCTTAAGAATCAGAATCCTTACTGCCGCCACCGCGGACCGTTATGCAAGTAAGTCATCCCTCAATGGCCGTGAGCACTGGCGCGCCACCGAGAGAGCGGTGCACTAAAACACGCTCTTCCTTTTTTCTACTTTTTTCAGAGATGAAATGAGCACAACCATAATAGTTGAAAGACACCGGCACAATCTGCCAAAGGGTTCACGAATATTGCAGGTAACAAACCTTTGCTGAACATCCGTGTGTAAATAGGGTTTCCCCCCCCCACTAGACTTGACCCACTCCTTACTCTGTTGCAGCGCAAACCCCACGGCATAGACGACATTCCCATTTAAACAGGAGCGACTTTGGGCAGGATTAACACAAGGTACGCTTTAATCCTGTTACTCACTGAGTTCCGAGAGTAGTGGCTAGAGGACCCACCTTTTGGTAAACAATCTGTTTTGTTCTTTATTTCAAACAGTTCCCATGGACTAGAATCATACTGCCCTGACGAGAATCCTGCAAGTCACTAATCAGGATTCGAAACGCGTCGGCACCCCCCTTCTCTGTTTCACTGGCCAGTTGGCCATTGATAATGATGCAAAAATGGGCAATGTTCCTGAAATTTAATTGATTATATCTGGTTCAGGTCTTGGGAGTTGAATTCGTTTGAAAAATACTTTTTTCTCTTTTTTCTCCCTTTATTTGTGATCGTTTGTTTGTCAAAAGTTCTATTTTCGTTCACAAATGTGTATGGTCAATTTGTCCATGTTATGTAAATGTATTCATGGTGAAATGTATTTATGGTAAAAAGTCACTTTTTGTTAAAACGTCAATTATTTGTTGTTTTCACTGTATATATGTACAAATTGTTTTTCTAAATTGTATATGGCTAAGACATGAGGTTGATAGTGGTCTTAGGTCTGTTTTTTGAATATCCTTTTTGCAAACTGAGTAACAATTGAAAGACAAAAACTGTTGTCTGGGTAAACTAATAAATTGTGGTTTACTCGTACATGAATCAGTGTGTACCTTAATTAGTTCGGAGGCATAGGCAAATATTTCTATTCACAGTATTGTGGCCCTGCCTACCCTCCTTCCCATTGGGCCCAGCCACCCTTGTTTTTTCTGACTAGTGGGCCTGCAGCACTGATTGTGCCACCCACATGAGTAGCCCTAAATTGTATCTCAGGCCTGCCACCGCAATGCTTGTGTGCAGTCTGTGAACTGCCATGTCCTCCTGGTCAGTGTCCCCACTGGCCAGGCCTAATCCTTCCCTTTCTGTACATATTGGTCACCCCTATGGAAGACCCAAGGTACCCCCTTGGGCAGGCTTCAGTGTATTGTGAAAGGTAGAGCATGTACTAGTGCAGGTGACATGCTCTGGCAGTGAAAGGCAGCCATTTTCGTTTTTCACTATTGTAAGGCTACCTTGCCCATAGGCTATCATGGGGAATGCTGGCTACAGTGGCTACCAGCATATCTTCCCATAGGAGCAAGACAGGGCATAAAAGTCTAGTATCCCTGAACTCAGAATTTAATAACACATCTTTTAGGAAAGGTTGTTTTTAAATCCTGTGTTTGAGAACAGCACTTTTAGAAAGTGGCTGTTCTCTTGTCTGACCTTTCTGAGTGCCTTGGCCTGTTTGTGAATTGACTTTCTGGTTTGAGAGTGACAGGAGCTGGGGAGCCCCCAGGAGGCTCGATGAGTAAGCCCTAGGCTGAATGACTGCGTCTTGAGTGGTGGGAGGGGATAGCACCTGGGACCTGAATAGGACTGTGCCTGCCCCCCACAGTGCTAGCTCCACCCCCTGTGGTGTGTCTGATGTCTCTGCCCTGCACCGTGAAAGGAGAGAAGGAATCATGTCAACAAAGTGCTCTAGGGCTGTGCTTTCCCTCCACAATGCTGGCTCCACCTCCCGCTGGACGGCTAACCACCCTGCCCCTCTCTCTGAATGGAAAGGAGAGGCCAGGAAAACAAAGTGCTCAAGGAACACCCAGAAATGGTTCAGACCGGGCTCAGAGCCCTCCTGCACAAAGGGAACAAAGACTTTTAGGGGTATCAGTACAGGACCCCAGACTACAGAAAATTAGATCATCCTGGAATCAAGAAGGAACCTCTGCTAAGGAGAAAGCTGAACCTAAAGAAGGAAGACTGTCCTGCTGTTGCTCTGCTGGACTGACCTGCTGTTGCTTTGCTGCCAACGAGAGGGGAAGGACTTTGCTTTGTGCTGTGTCCCCTTGCTTGAAGGAATCTCCAAGGGCCTGAGAAGAGCTGGCTCCCTGTTTTTGAAGTCCCAGGAACAAAATGACTTCACCCCCAGCTTCCCTGAACTCTACTGAGAGAGTTCTGTCCTTCCTGGAGTGCGTGGCTCATGTGTGGTGCCTCTGGAAGTTGTACCTGTGTTGGGAAGCTGGAAACCAAGCTTTTAAAGACTTTCTGCAAGTTTTGTCGCATCGCTCACTTTCGGAGCGCATCCCCGACAGTGCGAGGAAATTCCCGCTGCTACGAAGGCCAAGATCGTCGCAGCGCCTGTTGCCGCTGCCGGAGCCATCGCATCCTTCATTTGCGGGACGCACCAGACCGGTGCGGGAAGACTACCACTGCTGCGAGTATCGTCGCAGAGCCTGTCGTCGCTGGGTGAGATCGCTGCACCGCTTGCTTGCGGACCGCATCACGTCACTGCGAGTGTCATCGCAGAAGCCATTGCATCGAGGAGCTGCGAGAGAGAGATCACCGCTGGTCCGCGCATCGTCGCCCCGGAGATCGTCGCAACTCCAAAGATCACCGCATCGTGCCTTTGCGAGAGAAAACGTCCTACGGAACCTACGCACCGGAATCCATACAAGTCCGCCTTCCTCCCCACACAGACCGGATTAGTCGCAACACACCTGCTGCTGCAGCGGGGTTGTTGCATCGCCTCCCCAGGGTCTAAGGAGCAACGCCTTGCTTGTTTTCCACCACACCAGCTTCTGCTTTAGAACTTTGTCGCTTTTAAAAGGTAAAGTTGGCAAAACGTGACGCAACTGTGACCTTTTCACGCACCTGTGGATTATTTTATCGCAGCCTTAAGAACTCTTTTCCAACCATATTCTTGAACTGTGTATGTTGGATTTTTGTGGTTTTGGTCTTGTGTAGTTTAGATTAAATACCTTTATTTTTCTAAACTGTTGTGGAGTCAGTTTGTGTTGTTTTCACTGTGTTACTGTGAGTGTTGGTACAAATACTTTACACATTGCTTTTGGATAAGCCTGTCTGCTTGTGCCAAGCTACCAAGAGGGTGAGCAGAGGTTATCTAAGGAGTGTTTCCTCCTTACCCTGACTAGAAGCATGGGTCCCTATTTGGGCAGTGGCACCTACCTCTGCCAACTAGAGACCCCCAGTTCTAACATTGTTGGTCAGCGGTGGGATTTGAACTTGAATTTGTACTAGACCCACAGTGATTGGTGTACATCACTAGTGAGTGCAGACCACTACGCCACCGCATACTACGGTTACGTTTTTTATTTTTTGTTCTATTTTTGATCATAACCCTGAAGGAATCCAAGCATCATGTCTCTGAATGGTAAACCAGCAAGTGATGTTGCAGAACTGGAGTTTGATATTGAAATGTTCAGTGATTACAAAGTAGGTCTACTCAGGCAGTTCTGCAGGAACTTTGGGTGCCCCATGAAGCGCCGCTCCAAGAAGGACGAGCTACAGGAGGCCTTAAGGGCCTGGTGGGAGACCAAAGAGGCTGGGGAGACAGATGGTGCAGAAGTGGATGAGGATACACAAAGGGATGGTTTCAGGCCACAGGATCTGCCTGTGTCCAGAGCAGCCTCAAGGGCTGGCAGCAACCATCCAGCTGAAAGTTTTTCCCCAGAGGAGTTGGAGGAAAACCAAAGGGCTAGAGATCATACGTTAGAAATGTTGAGGCTTGAAATAGAGCTGAAGCAAATGGAAAAAGAAAGAGAAAGGGTGGAAAGAGAAAGGGCGGTGAAGGGGAGTGTTGGAACCTGGGATGTCAGGTCACCAAGGGTAGCCTGGCCTAGGGTAAGACATGCAATTCTAGAGGCACAAGTGTGAAGGTTGCAAACCACCCAACAGTAATTCCACGCAATAACACTTAAAAAGGACACTACACCAAATTGTTAGAAAAATATGTGCTGGTTTATAAAAATAGTATCTCTGCTCTTTTGTTTCAAAATTTACAACTTAGGCATTTCAGTTTGTCTTGGAAGCAATAACTATACTTTTAAGCTGCTAAAACATATTATCAACCAGCATTTACAGTACATTACATTTAAACTCTACTATTTTGACTTTCTATAACTTTCATCACAACATCACTTTAGAAGAGGCAGTGTCAGCACTTTATATTTAGTCAGGCAAGCAATAACCATTTCATTGTTAACCTTACACTGCCCCTGCTTAGCTTGTTACCTCCCCATCAAAGGACAAGAATTTCCCTGCAGAAAAGCCTATACTCCTCTAGGGAAGGTTACACTTTTCTTTCCCATTCACTACTGACCACAGAAGTTCTGGCTATAACAGATTAAACCCGCATACATTGAAGCCCTGTCAGGGATTCCTCAAGGACACTGTACTCCTGGGGACAGATTCACTGTTAATTCATTTGTTAGGTCTCAATCTCTGGCACCAGTTTTACTCTTGTAGGAGTCACTTCCCCCTCGTGTTTATCTCCTTACTTGTGATTACAACGATGCTGAAATCTTCCTGCACCAGAAGCAAGGGGGAATTCACAGCCGATACGGTCAAGTAACCGAGTGTGGGAAAGGCTCTCTCGCCTCTGAAGGCTCCTCAGCTCTCCCTCCCCACTCGGCCCAGCTCCTTTGCGGGGCGCTCGAGCGGAAGGAAAAGGCCGTTAAAACAATGCCCCCAGGCCGCTACCGGGCCCTTCAGCTATCCCTCCCTGCTTGGGCCAGCTCCACCGTGTGGCGCACGAGCAGAGGGAAAAGGCGGGACACTCGCTCTGGCTGCTGTGGCACCCGGCGCTCCTCCTCAGCGTCGATCGGCGGGGCCACTACACTAGCTGTCATGCGCGGTAGCACTCGCGTTGGTGCCGCCTCCCACTGCGCCCGCTCACAGGAAGGATGCTTCACTCCCAGGCCTGCTCGATCCTTGGCCCCTCCTGTGCCAGCCACGGCTCAGCTGGGATCATGCGCGGTAGCGCTCGAAAGTCAGTTAATACACCGACTCCTCTCACTCCTGGGGAGGCGCTGCCACAGAGCGCGATCGGTGCCCCAGGGGTCCCGCTCCCAATTCAATGAAGGGAACGAGTTCCTAGCCCCTCACTTTCCACCTAGCAGGCTGAAAGGCTTGCCACACACCACAGGACCAGCCAGTAGTAAGGAAATCCTGTTGTTATACCGAGGAAGTGCTTCTTTTCCACACTATAGAGAGGAGGGGGGGGTAAAAGGGGCTCCTTCAGAGTAGAGCCACAGAGCTCTTCTTCAGAACTAATCCCCTATCCCTCCTTACTGGACAGACTTAGGGGCACAGGGGAACTCTTACTTCAGCTCCCAGGGCAGGGTCCTTCTCAGCTCCAAAGACTACCGGAATTAACCCCTTCACCTAACTGTCCAGGGTCAGCAGGATGAACTAGCTTGGCTAGGACAACAGGAAATGGGAGGTGGAAAAGCCTTGACAGAGGGCTACCCTTGTAGAGCAATCCACCCTTCAGAATCCTACCCCTACCAGACCTCAGCCTTCACTCTAGCTGCTCCTCACTGACAGACAAAATGGCTGTCCAGCATTCCGCCTTTTATAGGCTGACCCTCAGGAGTCCAGAAGGGACCAGAAGGTTCTGGAACTCCCTATACTTCTCTATGGGACAGGTTCCAGGTGTATCAGTTAGGGCAGTTGGTAGCCACCATTTTGTGACTCCAACTATTCCTGTCAGAACAGGCCTCTAGGCCCGAGGTGAAAAACTATGAGGGGGGAAAGAACACCTATCCCCTTGAACAACACCAAGAAAAAGTTAGTGGACAAAAATTATTAAAGGTATGAGGGCAAAAAGGGGACAAAATAAATAACAAATTGGAGGGACTACGCAAAAAGCCAGACAGGTCTAACACGCGTCCCCCCCAGCTGAAAGTGGGGAGAACTACCCAACCCCTTGGGAGTCCTCATCACTAAGGCGGAAATACCTGGAGAGACCGTCTGCATTGGCGTGGTCCACTCCAGGCCGATGTTCCACCCGGAAGTCCATTCCCTGTAGGGAGATGGACCACCTCAACAGCTTGGGATTTTCCCCCTTCATTTGCATCAGCCAACAAAGGGGTCGGTGGTCAGTCTGAACCAGGAAGTGCGAGCCAAACAGGTATGGCCGCAGCTTCTTCAGAGCCCACACCACCGCAAAAGCTTCCCTCTCAATTGCACTCCACTTCTGTTCCCGGGGAAGCAGTCTTCTGGATAAGAAGACCACAGGCTGATCCAGGCCCTCTTCATTTAGTTGCGATAACACTGCCCCAATGCCATGTTCTGATGCATCTGTCTGGACAATGAACTCCTTGGAGAAGTCTGGGGCCCTCAGGACCGGTGCTGCACACATTGCCTGCTTAAGTTTCTCAAAAGCTTGCTGACAAGCTCCTGTCCAGACTACCCGTCGAGGTTGTTTCCTTGAGGTGAGCTCTGTGAGGGGCGCTACAATAGTGCCATACCCCTTCACAAAGCGACGGTAGTAACCTGTGAGGCCCAGGAAAGGTCGGACCTCAGTCTGTGTCTTGGGGGGTTCCCAGGCCATGATTGCCTCAATCTTCGCCTGCAGGGGCTGCACAGTCCCCCTACCCACCAAGTGTCCAAGGTACACAACCGACCCCTGCCCAATCTGGCATTTGCTGGCCTTGATTGTCAATCCAGCTTGTTTCAGGGCCTGGAGAACTGCTTGCAAATGTTGCAAATAGTCCTCCCAACTGCTACTGAAGACAGCAATGTCATCCAGGTAAGCAGCAGAGAAACTCTCCATTCCAGAGAGGACCTGGTTCACCAGCCGCTGAAATGTGGCAGGACACCACTGGGTACGGACTCCCAAGCAGCAAGGCCAAGCCACAGCCTAACGTAATATAATCAACAATTTGCCAATGCTGCCAACACTGTTTCACCAATACCTTAGTTTCCTTCCTCACTTTCAACTAAAACATAAAGCGAGCGGCTTCTTATTTCCTTGAATCAATCTGGATTATTTATTTTTCTTTTACTTCATAGATTTTTTGTTTGTTAAACTTTTTACAAAACACTTTTTGCAATTTAAATGTAATACATAACATACAAAATTATTCATTTCTGAAAACATTTTCATCTCTTAAAACACTCCCTTTCTCTCATTCATACCAGAACTTGTGAGTGAACCACTTGCATACACTATCATACACTCTAATAGACACCACAAAATTAACAAAACTTTTTTGAAAAACTCATGCACTGTGAATACAATGCTGCCATAGATATCAAGCTAGTATATTTTTCAGTTCATTTATACAGATTTTTAATCATTCCTAATCTTATGGCATATTATCATACAAACAAATCATAAACTGACACCCCTTATTATTCATTCACAGGGTCACCAATCAATAGTGGTGAGTAACTTAAAAATCAGGCTTAACACATTTGTGATAAATTGCATGTGTTGTAGGAGAACTAAAGGAGTATTCTTGATGTCATTTAGGTTGTCCAGCGTCGTCTCTTTTACACATAGCTCACAAGTAACGGTGACTAATAAACGAGGTAAGCTGCTTACGGTGGATGTTGAGCTACCGAGTAGTTTCTGTGATGATAGCGAACTGAATCCTAACTAAGGCTTCCCCCTTTTTTATTTTACAGTTTGGTCCTGATGAGAACTCAAGAATAAACAGAGTTCGAAACGCGTAGACCGAATGGATAATATGCCATAAGATTAGGAATGATTAAAAATCTGTATAAATGAACTGAAAAATATACTAGCTCGATATCTATGGCAGCATTGTATTCACAGTGCATGAGTTTTTCAAAAAAGTTTTGTTAATTTTGTGGTGTCTATTAGAGTGTATGATAGTGTATGCAAGTGGTTCACTCACAAGTTCTGGTATGAATGAGAGAAAGGGAGTGTTTTAAGAGATGAAAATGTTTTCAGAAATGAATAATTTTGTATGTTATGTATTACATTTAAATTGCAAAAAGTGTTTTGTAAAAAGTTTAACAAACAAAAAATCTATGAAGTAAAAGAAAAATAAATAATCCAGATTGATTCAAGGAAATAAGAAGCCGCTCGCTTTATGTTTTAGTTGAAAGTGAGGAAGGAAACTAAGGTATTGGTGAAACAGTGTTGGCAGAAATGTGGCAGGGGCATTCTTGAGCCCAAAGGGCATTACACAAAACTGGAAGTGTCCCTCAGGCGTGGCGAAGGCTGACCTTTCCTTTGCTCCATCTGTCAAGGAGATCTGCCAGTACCCCGAAGTGAGGTCAAAGTTACTCAGATATTGGGCAGCTCCTAGCCGGTCAATTAATCCATCCTCCCTAGGGATCGGATGAGCATCAGTATTTGTCACTGAATTCAGTCCTTGGTAATCCACACAGAACCTCAGTTCGAGTGTGGTGCCTGGTGGCGCGGCTTTTGGCACGAGCACCACCGGACTGGACCAAGGGCTGTTAGAAGGTTCGATAACTCCCAGCTCTAGCATCTTGGCAACCTCTCCATGGATGCTAGCCTTCACCTTGTCAGACAGCCGGTAGGTATTCGACTTCACTGGTGGGCTGTCCCCTGTGTCCACATCATGGGTGCACAGGTGAGTCCTTCCCGGGACAAGGGAGAACAACGTAGAGTACTGCTCCAGTATCTGGCGGCAGTCCTCCCGCTGCTCAGGAGTGAGAGTGGGAGAGAGAATTACTCCCTCCACTGACCCATCCTTCTCTTGAGACGAGAATAAGTCTGGGAGAGGTTCGCTTTCCGCTTCCTCTTCCCCATCAGTCACCATCATCAACATGACCTCGGGCCTCTCATGGTGGGGTTTGAGACGGTTGGCATGCAGCACCCGTAGGGGCTGTCGAGGGGTCTTAAGGTCCACCAGGTATGTGGCCTTACCCTTCTTCTCCAACACTTCGAATGGGCCTGTCCAGCGATCCTGAAGGGCACTAAGCTCTCCAGGCTCCATCACCCACACTTTCTGGCCAGGCTCCAGTTCCACCTGGTGAGCATTGTGGTCATACCACTCTTTCATAACTGCCTGGCTGGCCTCCAAGTTGTCAGAAGCCTGCTTCCACAACTTCGCCATTTGGCTCCTGAAGGCCAGCATGTAGCTCACCACATCCTGGGGGGGTTTCCTGGGAGACTTCTCCCAACCATCCTTCACCAGGCTGAGAGGACCGCGTACAGGGTGCCCATACAGAAGTTCAAAGGGGCTAAAGCCCACTCCCTTCTGTGGCACTTCCCTGTAAGAAAAGAGCAAACAGGGTAGAAGGACGTCCCATTTCCTCCGCAGGCTTTCGGGCAGACTTCTGATCATGCCCTTTAAGGTTTTGTTAAACCTCTCAACCAGTCCATTTGACTGGGGGTGATAAGGGGTGGTGAACCGGTAGGTCACTCCACACTCCTGCCACATCGCCCGCATATAAGCTGACATGAAGTTGGTCCCCCTGTCAGACACAACTTCCTTGGGGAATCCCACTCGGGTAAAGATCCCCATCAGGGCTCTAGCCACCACAGGTGCAGTGACTGTCCTCAGAGGAATTGCCTCTGGGTACCGTGTGGCATGATCCACCAGAACCAGGATGAACCTGTGACCAGCTGTGGTTGGTGGGTCTAAAGGCCCTACAATGTCGATGCCCACCCTCTCAAAGGGTGTGCTAACGACTGGAAGTGGTTCCAGGGGAGCCTTCAGCTTCACCCCTGTTTTCCCACTGGCCTGGCAGGATACACATGTCCTACAGTAAGTGTTGGACGCCACTTTCATCTGAGGCCAGTAAAAGTGGAGGACAAGCCGAGCAAATGTCTTGTCCTGGCCTAAGTGTCCTGACAGGGGTATAGCATGAGCCAATTCTAGTAGAAAGGCTCGGTATTGTTGCGGGACTACCAAGGCCCTTGATGAACCAGGCAAGGGTACCTTGGGTTCACTGTAGAGGAGTCCATCCTCCCAGTAAATATGGTAGTGTCCCGTAACATCACCTGTTGCCTGGGCTTCAGCCTGTCGCCTCAGTCCCTCAAGGGTAGGGCACTCCCTCTGCCCCTTACAGAAGTCCTCTCTGGTAGGCCCTCCCTCCACATGCCACTCAGCAGGGATGGGTAGGTCCTCCAGAGAGACTACTCCCTCCCCTACGGACTCCTGGTCCACCACCGCAGGTGGCCGATCCGTCACATGGGGTGTGGAAGCCGAAGCAGGCTCTTCCTGTCTCCGGGTCTGTCCCTTTTTGGCAGCGGGTTGGGCCATTGTTCCAGGCTCCAACCCAGGCGAACTCCCTCCCCGGGCAGTCGCAGACCGTGTGCTTGCACAGGCCCAGTCAGGGGTACCCAGCATCGCAGAATGCGTCCGGTATTCCACCTCTCTCCAAGTGTTGTGCTCCATGTCATTCCCCAGCAGACAATCAACTGGCACGGCAGGGCTTACGGCAACACGAAGTGAACCTGCAACCCCCTCCCACTCAAAGGGAACCTCAGCCACTGGATAGTGACCCATTCTGCCGTCAGCCATCGCGGCGGGGTGGAGTACATTAGGAACCACCTGCTCTGGAGACACCAGTTGACTTCTCACCATAGTCATACTGGCTCCTGTATCTCTCAGAGCCTCCCCTCTCTGGCCATTGATGGTGACCCATTGCCCATACTTTGTAGTATTTGGGGGCACCTGGATCTTTGGAACCATCTCCCGCTCTCCCAGGGACACTAAGGTGACACCCGCCCACTCACCCCCCTTATCTAAGGGCAACTCCTCCCCGAGCGCTACACTAGCTACTCCCGGTGGTTTTCCTCCGGTGGGAGGGGGTGGTCTCTTTGGGCATCTGACATCTCCCTTATAATGTCCGACACCACCACACTCAAAACAGTGGAGAACCCTTGGCTGCTGGCTTTGGCCAGGATTAGGGTTTCTGGGCGGGTTTACCTTAGGGGTGAAACCTGTTCCCTTACCTTGGAAATTGTTTTGGGGACCTTCAGAGAACTCCTTCTTTTTATCTCCTCCCTCCTTCTTCTGGGGGGCACCCTGTCCGGCCTTTTGGGAATCCCCTCCAGTCCCCTATGAGGACACCCGGGTACTTGCCCAGATGTCCGCCTCCTCTGCAACCTTCCGGGGATTGGTCAGCTTGCTGTCCACCAGGTGTTGGCGCAGCTCGGGAAAACACTTCTCGAGGAGGTGCTCTTTCAAAAATAGATCATACAACCCGTCATAGTCCTTCACCTCACTGCCCTTGACCCAGCCCTCCAATGCCTTACGTGCGTAGTCAAGGAAGTCCACCCAGTTCTGGGTACCCAACTTGTGGCTCCCCCTGAACTTCTGACGGTACCTTTCTGGGGTAAGCCCAAACTTCCTTACTAATGCTAGCTTCATGATGGGGTAGTTGGTTTGCTCCTCTGGTTCCAGGGCCAGCAAGGTGTCCCGACCAGCAGGAGGCATGTATCTATACAAACCACCCCCCCAGTGCTTCTCCTGCACCCCATCGGCTCTTAAGGAGACCTCATAGGCAGCCAACCACTTGGCTATGTCATCTCCCTGACTAAAGCTAGCAATAAGGTCTTTTGGCAAATAGGGTCTGGACTCCCTAGCTGTTTCTTTGGATTCGCTGCCACCATTTATTACAGGAGAGGGCCCCCTTTGCAGGGCCTGGAGTTTATTTATTTATTTATTTATTATTTATTAATGTCATTTGTAGAGCGCGTACAAATACCCTTGGGCGTCTCGGCGCTAAAATGCAGTAGTGTCTCACCATGATCAGGAAGTACAGAGATGTGATTTATTGATTAAATAACCATGTTTTTAGTTTTTTTCTGAACTGAAAAAGTGTGGGGCTTCAACCTGAACTCATGAACCATCCTCTTCTCTTCCTTCTCCTGCTCCAGCTTAGCCAACTCCCATTTTAATTGCCTCTTTTCCCTCCTGTCAGCGAGCTCTGCTTCGGTTAAGCTTCCCCCGGAGACACTACTGCCTTTCCTGGAGTAGGACCCTGGACCTGGGAGTAGGTTTTCCCCCTCCGAGTGGAATAATCCATTTATCTCCACAACCGGGTCCCGGTCTGCCCCTTCATCCTCCTCCTTCCCTTCTTTGTGTGCCTCCACCCAAGCCCTTAGACTGGTCTGGAGTTCCCCCTTCTTGGCACCATGCTTAAAAAATACCCCCATTTTCTGGCAGAAATCTTTCAGCTGAGCCACAGAATAGGTATCTAGGTTTTCTAATGCAAACTCCATTTTACAATAGGCAATACCAAGTTATACAAACAAGGAAATTAGAGTTGCAAGGGCAACCTAAAGCCACCTCCACCCCACCACCAGGAACAAATTTGGAAAAACAAAAGGACAAATTAGGAGGGCCGCTAGGAGAAAACTCCTGGTGTAGGCTAGTGTATTACGTTTAATTACTACTGAGTAGCTGCAACCACAGTCAGGATCCCACCGCTAGACACCAATCTGTTGGAACCTGGGATGTCAGGTCACCTAGGGTAGCCTGGCCTAGGGTAAGACATGCAATTCTAGAGGCACAAGTGTGAAGGTTGCAAACCACCCAACAGTAATTCCACGCAATAACACTTAAAAAGGACACTACACCAAATTGTTAGAAAAATATGTGCTGGTTTATAAAAATAGTATCTCTGCTCTTTTGTTTCAACATTTACAACTTAGGCATTTCAGTTTGTCTTGGAAGCAATAACTATACTTTTAATCTGCTAAAACATATTATCAACCAGCATTTACAGTACATTACATTTAAACTCTACTATTTTGACTTTCTATAACTTTCATCACAACATCACTTTAGAAGAGGCAGTGTCAGCACTTTATATTTAGTCAGGCAAGCAATAACCATTTCATTGTTAACCTTACACTGCCCCTGCTTAGCTTGTTACCTCCCCATCAAAGGACAAGAGTTTCCCTGCAGAAAAGCCTATACTCCTCTAGGGAAGGTTACACTTTTCTTTCCCATTCACTACTGACCACAGAAGTTCTGGCTATAACAGATGAAACCAGCATACATTGAAGCCCTGTCAGGGATTCCTCAAGGACACTGTACTCCTGGGGACAGATTCACTGTTAATTCATTTGTTAGGTCTCAATCTCTGGCACCAGTTTTACTCTTGTAGGAGTCACTTCCCCCTCGTGTTTATCTCCTTACTTGTGATTACAACGATGCTGAAATCTTCCTGCACCAGAAGCAAGGGGGAATTCACAGCCGATACGGCCAAGTAACCGAGTGTGGGAAAGGCTCTCTCGCCTCTGAAGGCTCCTCAGCTCTCCCTCCCCACTCGGCCCAGCTCCTTTGCGGGGCGCTCGAGCGGAAGGAAAAGGCCGTTAAAACAATGCCCCCAGGCCGCTACCGGGCCCTTCAGCTCTCCCTCCCTGCTCGGGCCAGCTCCTCCGTGTGGCGCGCGAGCAGAGGGAAAAGGCGGGACACTCGCTCTGGCTGCTGTGGCACCCGGCGCTCCTCCTCAGCGTCGATCGGCGGGGCCACTACACTAGCTGTCATGCGCGGTAGCGCTCGCGTTGGTGCCGCCTCCCACTGCGCCCGCTCACAGGAAGGATGCTTCACTCCCAGGCCTGCTCGATCCTAGGCCCCTCCTGTGCCAGCCACGGCTCAGCTGGGATCATGCGCGGTAGCGCTCGAAAGCCAGTCAATACACCGACTCCTCTCACTCCTGGGGAGGCGCTGCCACAGAGCGCGATCGGTGCCCCAGGGGTCCCGCTCCCAATTCAATGAAGGGAACGAGTTCCTAGCCCCTCACTTTCCACCTAGCAGGCTGAAAGGCTCGCCACACACCACAGGACCAGCCAGTAGTAAGGAAATCCTGTTGTTATACCGAGGAAGTGCTTCCTTTCCACACTATAGAGAGGAGGGGGGGTAAAAGGGGCTCCTTCAGAGTAGAGCCACAGAGCTCTTCTTCAGCACTAATCCCCTATCCCTCCTTACTGGACAGACTTAGGGGCACAGGGGAACTCTTACTTCAGCTCCCAGGGCAGGGTCCTTCTCAGCTCCAAAGACTACCGGAATTAACCCCTTCACCTAACTGTCCAGGGTCAGCAGGATGAACTAGCTTGGCTAGGACAACAGGAAATGGGAGGTGGAAAAGCCTTGACAGAGGGCTACCCTTGTAGAGCAATCCACCCTTCAGAATCCTACCCCTACCAGACCTCAGCCTTCACTCTAGCTGCTCCTCACTGACAGACAAAATGGCTGTCCAGCATTCCGCCTTTTATAGGCTGACCCTCAGGAGTCCAGAAGGGACAAGAAGGTTCTGGAACGCCCTATACTTCTATATGGGACAGGTTCCAGGTGTATCAGTTAGGGCAGTTGGTAGCCACCATTTTGTGACTCCAACTATTCCTGTCAGAACAGGCCTCTAGGCCCGAGGTGAAAAACTATGAGGGGGGGGAAGAACACCTATCCCCTTGACCAACACCTAGAAAAAGTTAGTGGACAAAAATTATTAAAGGTATGAGGGCAAAAAGGGGACAAAATAAATAATAAATTGGAGGGACTACGCAAAAAGCCAGACAGGTCTAACAGGGAGCAACAATGCGTGTGCCCTGGAGGAATTTAAATTGACCTTGGCCCATGAATTAAGAATGAGGAAGCTTGAGTTGGAGCTCAAGAGGCGTAAGACCATGAGGGTCTCAGCTGAAGAAGAAACATGGGTAGCTCAAGAGGTGAGCTTTGCTGAGTTGGAGGTGGAGTCCAGCTCAGATGGTGGCAGTAAGATTATAGTTTCCAGTGCTGAGAGAAAGGTACAAACACCCAGAGATATGGCACCTAACTTGAGGGAGGGGGTTGACATGCACCAAAGGGTTCAGGTTTATGATGTAGTGCCAGTGGAGTGCAGTGTCCCAGGGGACCATATTCCTAGTGGTGGGAGGGACACTCTACTGACTGTAGATGAGAGGTACAAGGAGAGGGGTTCCCCCATGGTAGAAACGTTGGTGTGTGTGTGTGTGTGTGAAGACCAGCCAAAAGAGTGTGGGTTGTGTGACAGGGACAGTCAGATACTGTCTTGCCAGTCTCAGGAGAGTGGTGTGAGGTACTTGTGTGAGGCACTCGAGGGTGAGGCAAAGGGTAGCTTGGTTAACAACTGTGGGGGGCTGTGTGATTCATTTGTTAGAGAGCATATTTTAAGTCCCTGTTTTCCAGAGCTTTGCCAACACCGGAAACAACCCCAAGTGAAGGAAGTGTACGCTTTGATGACGGAAGCTAGCGAAGACGATATAGTCAAAGTAGAATGTGCATGGGCAGTTAAACTTGGAAATCATGATGTGGACTTATGTAGGTCCCATGAATTGTCCAAAATGGTCCTTTTATCTGCTAACCTAAAGGCTCAACATTTTAAAACCATATATAGATTATACTTTACACCGGCCAAACTTTGGACCTGGGGAAGAGGGAGTCGAACGAATGCCCAAGATGTGGGCAAGGCCCAGCCAATATGACTCATATGTTCACTGAATGCTCGGAATTGGGGCTGGGATTGAATCCTTCCTTACCAATCAAATTAACTCCTACTTTGATAATGCTGGGATGGGATGAATCCCTCCAGCTAGAATTAACTCAGGTCTACTTCTGCTTCATGGTAACAGCAGCTCTGCGTATAATGATAGCCTCCAAATGGAAGGATAAGGACCCCCCGACATATCAGGCTTGGTATGCTAGATTGTTTCATTTATTTAATTTGGAGATTGCGCTATACAAGTGCAAGGGGAGCAGAGCTAGGAAAAAAGGGCAGCAAATCTGGGGTCCCTTGCTGGAGCTGCAGAGACAGGGATGAGGATGGAGGTGGGGGGATAGGAGGGGAGGGGGGAGGGTGAGAGGGGGGACCCTGTGAATAATTAAATGCTCATGTTTGGTTTTTCGTTGTGTCTCTGCTCCAACTCTCTCCCTCTCTGCGCTCCCTCTCCTCCCATATTTTCATATTCTCTTCCTTCTTTCCTCTTCTTTGGACAGTGCTTTAATTAATGTATGATGTTTTTTTTTGTTTTCATTATATATGGGTTCTTTCGTATGATTATGAACTTCATGTATCTTTCCTGAAAGTAATAAAAAAAAAAAAAAGAGAAATATATTTAATCATCACCACACCCATAAAGAGATTCACTCACCCAAACAACTGGTTCCGCATACAGTCTTAACCTCATATACCTACTAAATCAACTATTTATACATCTTTGGACAGTCACACAACTCCCACCCAATCACACACACATTTACTATCCCATTCCAATACTCACTTAAATATTTAATAACTAATATAAACTTTCACATAGCTGGTAACCAACTTATGTAGTAGTTTACACAAGAGATAGAGTGATACAGATATGCACACAGTGTAAATCACTATCCCATATATTTAGAGAGACACTTTAAATTAGTCACTTAGACAGTCAATCACACTGCTACTAAATCATCCATCCAGACACTTATACATCCACTCAGTCAGTCATAATAGCTTTATTTCGGTAAAAACACATCTTAAAAGCTGTAGAACAAGAATAAAAAAAGCTATACTATTAGGAACAGAATACCTTTTAGCAAGTAATAGATGTACCCAAATCGTCTGAATAACACAGTTCATCGAAGACCTTATAATAAATAGTAAAAAATAAAATATTAATCGTAAAAATAAAAAGAACAGTGCAATTTGCAAAGGGCGGAAGACACATAGCAGCAAAAGTACTTAGAGATTAGCATTCTTGATCTAATACTCCATGCCCATCTCAGGAATTTGGCCAGACCACACGCATAAAGGGCTCGTGCATCAGATCTTTGAATACGCAGCGCCACAGAGTGACTGCGAGTGCCCAGCTGGTTTGAGCCAAAGTTACCTTGGCGCTTTGTAGGCTGGACAGACGAACATGATATGCGCAATTGACTCAGAGTTAGCCGCACAGTTCGGGCAGGAAGCTGGTGTTTGGTAGGGATCCTTCCATTGCGCAGTCAGCTCTCGTGTGAGGAGTGAACCTACCCTGAACTAAAAAACACAGAGCTCTGTCGTATGGTTTTTGTATGACATCTAGGTATGGTTCATAACGAGTAAAGTCCTTATGTTGCATGAACTCCTCTGTCAGCCTACCTATTTTGGGGTCAAGAAAACCCTTGTTGGTGACCCAGGACCAGTATGCCTTCTTGAGTTCTGCCTTTGGTAGGGCGGTTCTGTTTGTCCATGCCTCTTTAAGGTCAAGATCATGCAGTAGTATTTTTAGGTCCTTTAGCCATTTGATTTTATGCCACCCATCCAAACTCATTATTTCTCTTAGCCCCGCTGCATACTTTGACAGTTCTGGTGTCCGCCAGAAGCGGGCCCACAACAGGAGGGGGCGGAATCTTGCTAAATCTCTGAATGAGTGGCACCCTAGATCTTGCAGTAAAGGCTTAGTGGGGGTCCTCTGGGGAAGCATCATGAGGTCTTTTAAAAATGTCTTTTCTGATCTCACAATTTGGTCTGAATTGGTAAAACCCCAGAGTTCGGCACCATAAAGGGCCGAACTCACTCCTCTGGCCTTATAGATATCGATAGCGGGGGCAATAGGTTTACTTATTGAAGAGCGATGCTCTTTGAGTATTGCCCCCGCTACCCTTTTATGATTCAGGAGCATTTTTTGCGTGTGAGAACTCCAAAGCATGGAATCGGAGATGCGAATACCCAGATAATTGAATATGGTGACCCTCTCTAATGGAACAGAATTTAGTACAGGTGGGGTCCTAAGATTTTTGGGGGATTTAGCACTAAATACTTTGTTTTCTCAGAGTTGATGACCAGCCCTCTGTTGGTGCAAAACGACTGAAAGCTATCCAAAAGACACTGCAGGCCGCTCTGGGTCTTTGAGATGAGGAGGGTGTCGTCACCGAACAGGAGGGTGGGGATTTTTTCGTCTGCCAGGGCTGGAGCGTCAGATGGTATTCGCTGTAGATATTCAACCACCCCATTCACATACAAGGAGAATAGGGTGGGAGCTAAAACACAACCCTGGCGGACGCCCCTGTTCACTGGTATTCTAGCGGTTTTCTGCCCTTGAGAACCCCATCTCACTTGAGCATAATTGCCTTCATGGAGGCAAACCAGCATGTTTAGGATGTTCCTAGGGACCCCCATCTCAGCTAGCACCTGCCACAGGCGCCCCCGAGGGACCAGGTCAAAGGCAGTCTTTAGGTCGATAAATGCAAGATAAAGACTGCCCTTGCCTATCTGGACCACCTTCCAGTGGAGGAGGAGTAGCCTGAACACCTGCACGATTGTCCCAGTGCCAGCTCTAAAGCCTGCTTGGTAATCGGAGAGGACCCTATTTTCATCTGCCCATTCCAAGATCCTCTCCAACACCACCCTCCCAACGACCTTTTGGACTGAGTCAATCAGGCTTATTGGGCGATAATTAGTGGGGTCGTCCTTGGCCCCCTTTTTGAAAATGGGGACGACCTCGGCTCCTTTCCCTGGAGTCTGGAATCGGGGAGCCCTTATCGATGGCATCAATTAAGATGGTAATGAATTTCGCCCATTTTACGGGGTCTGCCCGAAGGAGATCCCAGGGGATGCCGTCTGGGCCCGCTGCCTTTGCTGGGGCTATGCACCGAATGGCGGTTTCCACTTTCAATTCAGAAAAAGGATATCTATTAGGTTCCCCAAGGCCTATTCTAAAATCAGTATCTAGGCCTTCACACAGGACTTCCTCTGCATTAGAATAGAGTTTCAGGAAGTGGTCGTACCAGGTTTGGCTTAAAATATTACTGGTGATTGATTCACAGTCAGGTCGCATCTTATTTCTAATCAAATTCCAAAAGCGGCTAACATCCTTCGTCACACTGGCTGTTTTTAGGGCTTGCCAGTACTGCTCTTCCCAGTCTTTCTTAGCTTTGGACACTGCCACCTTATAGTCCCTTCTTGCTGACCGAATCATAGGGAGAGACTTGCTTTTAACAGCCAGAACCAAGGCAGATTTTTTACGACTACAATTATTCGTGTACCACATATCATTACCATTGGGCTTCTTGCGCGCTGTGCGAAGCCCTGCTCCAGCAGGTATACAGGAAAAAGTTCCCAGGGTAGTGTTTTTTCATAAATTTTGGGAATCTTTTCGATAACATCTAAGTCTGTAAAGGCCTCTCCCATTTTCCCTAAGGCCTCTACCAGGGTCTCTCTAATGCCATATACTTTCTTCTCATCTAGAGCAACTCTATGCCATTTCAAATATCTGCCACAATTTGAGGAAATTACTTCCCTTGTTGACATTGGGTTTCCTGTGTCTCTAGATCCGGGATTGGGAAGCCATAAAGATTTTAAAGTTAGACATAGTGGATTATGGTCACTCTCGACAGTCGATGTTATCACCATATCTATTAAATGCCGCCACAGTTTGTAATTTAATAGGATGTAGTCGATTCGCGAGGAGCAGCCTACCCTATTGTAGGTATGTGCCCCTGTTGAATATGACAGTGACCTACCCTTGGTTGCCCTTAGCCCATATTCTACGGCTAGAGAGTTCAGCTGAACAGCCAATTGGGTCCACCTTTTTATCGGGGGAATGCTCAGCGGGGGGATTCCCTGCTTTGCATCGTACTCTTCAATGTCTAGCACATCCTCGGCAGCAAGAGGTTTAAAAGTACAATTGAAGTCTCCCGCTACCAGGATGTGCGAGTCATGGGGACAATTGGAAAGTTCGGCTTCCAAGGATGCGACTATAGGAGATTGTGCTCTGCCTTTTGTTCCTCGGACATAGGTGTTAAAAATTTCCAAGGTTCTGCCTCCTTGGTTATCCCTAAAGGTTAATCTTAAAAGGTCAGGAGAAATACATTGGATCTGTTTCATTGTGAAGTCTAGGGAGATACTGAGCCATATTAGTAGGCCACCGGAGGGGCGCCCCTTCCCTGTTAGTGATGGTACTGCTGGGACACATTAGAACGCAAAACCTACTTTGTGATGGGGCACCATACTCCATGTTTCTTGAAAGATGCTAATAGTGTAGCCTTCAATAAAGCTGTAACAATCTGGCAAGGGTAATTTCTTAGAGAGGCCAGCTATATTCCAACAAAGGATCTTTAGGCTTCAGCTATCCGCTTCAGAATGCCCAAAGTCATTAGCTGATTCAGTCTGGACGCAATTAGGTTCTAGAGAACAATTTTTCAGAAAAGGACTTGCAACTGTAAGCCTAGGATCAGAAACCATTTGGGATGAGTAAGAAGCTTCTAGTTGGAATGGCCTAGCCTGATTGTGTACACACTGTGAGGCAATAGTGACAATAGAGGCAATATCTGTAGGAGCTAGTTCAGAATCATGTGTATGCGCAGTTAATATTTGGGGAATTGCTGTCAGTCAATCATTGTCGCTTAATTGCGACCCTCTGGATAGATCGGAAACCTCATCCCTGGTGATTATACTAGAAGCCAACGGAGAACATCTAAATTGGATGCCCGAAGTACCAGGAGGGCAAGTCCTATACTCTAGAGCCAGCAAGCTCTCTGGCAAATGGGGGGAAGTCAGCGTGAGCTCAATAGTGTCTAATCGTTGAGCTCAAGAAGAGTGCCTCGTTGCCTTGATGATGTCCTCTCTTATTATCGATCCGCATCCTCTAACATGTCGAATCCAATGTATCACCTTATTACCTAATGAATCCCCATATTCGCGAGCCATAGGCTTAGGGGAGATTATTTGACTCACCTGAGTATGTTTAAAGAATAAAAATGGGGTTGAACATCGGATGTCTCTACGGTGGCAGTTACTCAGCAGCAGAGAACCTATGATTAAGGGCAGAGCCCAAAACGCGTCAGGTTCTGCTGGCGCAGGATGCAGTTGGTTTTTCCCTTACCTGATGAGAGCTGACAGGGAGTGCGCCTCGTACGTGGGTGCTTGTGAAACTTTTTATATATATAGATGTGCAAAACCTTTGTTTCCTTCGCGCTGCAACTCCACCGCCAGCCACGACCAGGAACCAAGCACGGACCACAAATTCGGTAAATTAGAGTATTTTTATTGCTGTCGCCTTCATAACGTTTCGGCTCGACTGAGCCTTGAACACATGACAGCGAGTTTGTGTGAAGGGTGACTATTTAAAGTGCAAGTGCTGCATTCGGATTGGGTCATGAATGCAATATATATATACACGCTCCAAAGTTGCCCCAAGCAACGAGAAGCACTCAAGCAGCAGCGGGTTACAAAAAACCTTTGTTCGGGTACAAGCAGAAGCCGTCTAGCCGATCCCTTAAGCAGCTTCTCTGTCCATAATTGCCTGACGTGTTTCAGAGATAAACTCCTTCCTCAGAGGCTGTGACAGTCAAGTATGTGCGCTGTCGACACCGCCCACTCATTTAAATAGCACTTTGCACGTGTTAATTCAACTGCTCTGGATGAGTCTGTGCATGGAATTCTGGGTCTTGTTGTGTCCACAATTAATTCCCTCAATGGGTGCGCTAATCTTCCTGCCGGTAAATGAAGCCCTGTATGAGCCTCAGCCTGCGAGTCCTCTCTAAATCCCTCGTTGCTGCCCCACACAAGGGGGTATCTTGGATAGTTGACCTCCGCGGTTCCCACATTACCGGGATGGTGCTCCTCGGCGGCCGGGCTGCCGCCAAAATATACTCGCTCCAAAGTTGCTCCAAGCAACGAGAAGCACTCAAGCAGCAGCGGGTTACAGAAACCTTTATTCGGGTACAAGCAGAAGCCGTCAAGCCGATCCCTTAAGCAGCTTGTCTGTCCATAATTGCCTGACGCGTTTCAGAGATAAATATATATATACACACACACACACTCATATATATATATATATCCACACAAAAGAACGTCCATTCGAGGAGCCACTGCAGAAAGTTTGAACAGCCTTTAATGAGGGACAGGAGCAATGCAGCATACAGCAGAAAGTTCAGCTTCAAATTAAACTCTACGCGTTTCGAACATCGAAGTGTTCTTGCTCACGGGTACAAACTGGTTATGGCAGTTATGATGACAAACACCTTGATAAGTATAACAGGCTCCGCCTCCGTAGTCGAGTGCTGCTCGGCATGCTGGAGCCCGTAGTTCAACATCGTCTTACCCCTGTGGGCACCACCAAAGTCAGGGAGTATTTCATTGATAATAACCCCAGTGGGCGAAGATAACTCCTGTGGATGCTGCCTGCGTGGTTTCACATTCCCCAAACGGCCTTTCTGCTCCTCCGCGCTCCAAGTTGCTAAGCGCTGGATCCGTCTGATGAGCAACGTTTCCTTAACTGTGAATGTGTATTTGTCCATTTTCAAAGTGGAACAAAATAGTGAGAAAACTTAAAAGTATCTCCACATTTATCATTATATCCTAGAGCTGCAGAAATTGAGGTGGGGTTTACACCAATACATAGCCTGGAATATGCAGAAAAAAGCAGTAATATATGGACCGATTATGGTGCTGTCGGAAAAGGCTCAAACCATTGGTCGGAGCCTTTCCGTCTGCATTGTAATGTGCCTGTCGGATTCCTTTCTGCCCGCCTTAATACAATAGAGGCGGTTAGAAAGGAATCCGCTTGGTCATTCTGACTGGCTTCCATCAGGCTCGGAGAGGGCGTTCCCCAGTCAGAATGCTGTCAGTAATCCCAAGGGCGGCTCTTTCTGCCCGAGGAATTTTGATGACGGATTTCAACGGCCTTTCCGACACAGAAAGGCTATTGGAACCCAACTTTGGGGACCCCAAGTAGGCTAAGGGGGCACCTATGGTGCCCCACTGTTAATCCCTACACCCTTTGACAGGCACCTTGAGGTGAAAAATACATGCTCCCATTGTAAAGTATTGGCATGTGACTAACAGTGTTAGGTCGCATCCTAATTGGTCGGTCTGTCCCATGACCGAGACAATGTTGGGCAGAGGAAACTCCGCCCGGCATCGTAATCGTGCCCATAATTTGAATGGGTGCACAAAGAGGTAAATGTGGTTGTACAACCTAAAGCAAATACAAATAAAAGAAAAAACACTTCAGTGCAGAGGTGGTCAAACACACTGGCAGCGAAAAGGTTAAGGCAATATGCATTATTCACTGGACGAAAAAAAACCTCCTTCCTCCACAATTGTCCAAATCTTCACCACCCCTCATTAGAAAAAAAGTCTTGCACTATTTGATTCTCTTTTCAGTCCAGAGAAACCTTGCTCTGGGTCGTGATTATTGCAAGAAGAACTCATTTCAGTAAAAACCTAACTCTTTCCCATTATGGAACAATACTGATTAGTATTAAAGAGAATGATAGGTACTTACATGTGCAGCTGTGTCTGCCTCTATCTTTCTGCAATGCCTCGCGCTTAGTCACCGCTAGTAGTTCACTGAGGCATGACTGTAGCATGATTCCAATTCTTTATTACAACAACCAACACCTCCCACATAGGCCTATCCACAACCCACACAATTGTAATCATAATCATCAGTAACCAGGTGTGCACTGGAGCTCTGAGTAACCTCTTTGGGGACGTGAAGCACTATTTAAATAGCATAATCAAATACAATACATTTTTCATAAAAACATTTCATAAACAAATTTCAGTCAGATATGCAGTTTTCAGTGTATCGCATTTCGACTCTGGTCTCTAAACTATGTTCTTCATGTGCATTCTCTCTAGTTCATCACATTAAAGGGCTGATTAATTAATCCATTTTAGAAATTACAAAAGCTTTAAGTAGAAGGATTTAATCTTACATGCTCCATCAGCTGCACTCAATCCATCATCACATATTGCCCTGCAGGTGTAAATCAAATGGGAATATTTTGCTGAAGAACGACGTGTCCAATAAAAAAAAGAAACACGTTTGAACAAGCACTTCAGCAGTAATATTTTCCTTGAAACAATCTATGCATTATGAAAATTGACAAATTAAATAAAAAGAATGAAATTATGAATTTATTATTAACTATAATGTAATCTTATTTTTCTTCCATGAACACATGGACCCCTGTTTACAAGGGTAAACATATACTGTTTACAGAAAATCTTCTGCTGGTGATGGTACCTTACATAGCAGAAGATTCCACCCGGTAGTCTTAAGAACAGTGGGGCATATTATCAAGGGGGTTTATCTCCGCTTTTTTCGCTTTAAAAGCCAAGAAAGCGGAGATAAACTTATCTCCCTATTACCTAGCTGTCGCTAACACCAGTTAGCGACAGCTAGTAGGAGATAGCGACCATCTTGGGCCCCACTTTGCATGTCAGTGATATTTATCACTAATGACATGCAAAGTGGGCGTGCCAAGATGTTAGCGACTGGAAACAGTCGCTAACATCGCTATCTCCTATTACCAACTTTTGGAGATATTCGCGCTAAGCGCGAATATCTCCAAAAGCTAACACCTGCCCTGAGCAGTTCATAGCCATGTTATCCAATGGGAGGTGGATAACATGGCTAAGAGCATTAGCTCGGTAATGCATGAATATCGATGACTTTTCAGCGATATTCATGCATTGCGGCCGTTTTTTATCGCATTTGCGATAAACCTTGGTAATACCAAGGTTTATCTGCGATAAAAATCGCCGCAGCTCAGCAGTAAAATTTTGTCTCTAACCAAGCAATAGCGATAATTATCGCTATTGCTTGGTAATATGCCCCAGTATCCCTTATGGAGAATTAATGTGAGCAAAAAGCATACGCAGTGCACAAGACACATATGAGAACCTAGAAGAAGGGATGCTGTTAATGCCTTTTACTCCAGGCTACTCGGCAAAACAGAGGGCCGCACACTCGCCACCAAGAGGTCCCTGTCATCCACAGAGGATCCAAGGGGGAAAGTCCGCACCCACAGGGAGGGGAGCCCACAGCCAGTTAAGTAGCACTTCCTTCTGCTCCTAGCATCTCCTATAGCTCCTAAATGAGAGTACCGTCACACCTCAGTACCCCCCCAGGGAGCATGAGCAGACCCAGGAGCACGGTGTAGAATAGGAAGGCCAGTAGGGCCCCCCACACTTGCACACACGTCCACATTACGCCACTAACAGGACACACCGCCACAAGCTGGAGCCAACCACACAGTCCATCATCAAAAATGCAGAGGGCTTACCCAACCGCCCTAAGACTCTTGCACTGCCCTGCAGAAGCCACAAGGTCATCCAAATATCATTGGTTTCCATGCTGCCAGTCCAAAGCAGATCAAACTACCTAACCTGAGGGCATGCCACACCAGGCAACAGCAGTCCTGGTCCCTGGCACCATCACAGCTGGGCTTGTCCCAGAAGTGGTTACAACTATAAATATATGGTAGGGTGCAACAGCACCAAACTCACTATATATATACCCCCGCGGGTGCGCACCGCTCTCCCAGATCCATGAGCAGGAAAGGGAAGGACGTCCTTCTTGCTCTGTGGACACCAATGCAACCAGTCCCTGAGCTGCTCTAATGCTGAGAGCAGCTCCAGGATTGGTGGGAGCAGGCTAACCCATTGCTCATTTTGAGACTGGGGCCACTGACAGCAATCCCCCGCCTGTTTCACAGCCAGGGTATTGCTGGGGTACAGTGTGCATGTCGGGCTGGCCGTAGCCATAAAGCCGGTCAACCCAACAAGTGCACAGCAGGGGCATATGCAATCCTGCAATTGCAGGATTCAGCCACACCGTGCCCTTGCACTGCGGCATTCAAGTAAAATAGCATTGACATGCCATTTTACTTATTTATGTGTGCCGGCTGTGCTCACAGCAGGCGAATGACTCTCCTCCACTCAAACGGAGAAGCCCCCCCGGCTTGTCTGTCATTCAGCAAACTCCATCCCGCTCCTCAGCAGGCTCTCCCTCCACAAAAGGCACAGGATGGTCCCTGTGGACAAACCAACGGGAGGCTCCCTCTGATGCGTTGCCAGGCTCCAACGCTCTACTCCTACAACTATTTCTCTATGGATGTTGCCATCTTGCTCACTTGGCCCGCCTAGCCTTGCAGTTACTGCTGCTGCTTCTGAAGGTGCACCCACCCAACCCACCAGCCAAATCAGGGTTTTTCTTCTAGTCCGCAGACATGGGCCTTTAAAGGGTGGTAGCACGCATAAACAGCAGGATGCTGATGGCAAGAGCCACACAAGTGTGGCCATCGTGTGCCCGAGCTCTCCAGCGCCGCTGAACAGAAGGTTGTTTAACTCCTGGTCAGCTATGAGAACATCTAGTGGTTGGACATCAATATGACAAGGAATATTTTCTTACAGAAAATACAAATTATTTCTGAAGGCTAATACAAAAATGCTCTAATGTGCTTCCAAGTCATGCTTGGGGATGCCTAGTTACTATACAAAGAGATGCTTGGTATTCTTCAATGTGTAGGATTCCTTTTTTGCCATTTCGAGTGCCCCTTGCGCTCCATTCCTTTGTTCAGTAGCGCCTACAACTTTAAAAGTATGGTAGGGCGCTACAGCTCAAAACTCACCATATACTGCTCCCCCGGGTGCGTACCTCCTCGTCCAGAAACAGGAAAGGGAAGGACTTCCTTCCTGCTCAGTGGACACCAATACAACCAGTCCTGGAGCTGCTCTCATGCTGAGAGCAGCTCCAGGATTGGTGGAAGCAGGCTAACCCAGTGCTCATTATGAGGCTAGGGGCCTGTGCCTGCAACCCCCCGGCTGTTTCACAGCTAGTGTAATACTGGATTTACATTGTGCATGGTGGGCTGGCCGATAAAGCCGGCCAACCCAACATGCGTTCTGCAGGGCAGATGTAATCCTCCAGTTTCAGAATTCGGCCCCGCCCCCTACCCTTGCACTGCGGCGTTTAAAGAAAATGGGATTAACATGCCATTTTACTTATTTGTGTACCTGCTGCGCTCCCAGCAGGTGGGGTTGCGCTCCTCCTCTCAAACGGAGGAGCCACCCATGGCTCGCCCGTCCTTTGGCGATCCCCGACCCCACTCCTTAGCAGGCTCTCCCTCCGCAAATAGTACAGGACAGTCTCAGCAGACAAACCAGCTGGAGGCTCCCTCTAATGCATTGCCAGACTCCAGTTTTCTGATCCTACAGCTATCTCTCCACCGATGTTGCCATCTTGTTTACTCGGCGGGCCTCGCCTTGCAGTACCAGTTCCTGGTGCTGAATGTGCAGCCACCCCACCCACCAACCAGCTCAGGGTTGTCCATCCAGTAAGCAGATAATGGGTCTTTAAAAGGTGTTAGCACGCATAAGCAGCAGGATGCTGATGGATGATGAACCAGGTCAGCAAGAGCCATACAAGTGCGGCCATCTTGCGCGTCATCTCTCTAGCACCCTTGAATAGAAGGGTGTTTGACTCCTGGTCAGCTATGAGGACATCTAGGGATTGAACATCTATACGACAAGGACTATCTTCTTACAGGAAGTAAAAGTTATTTCTGTAGCCCATGTTAATACAAAAATGCTGTAATGTGTTTTTAAGTCATGCTTGGGGTTGCCCAGTTACTATATAAGGAGATGTTGCGTATTCTTCAACTTGTAGGGTTCCTTTTCTGTCGTGTCCAGTGCCCCGTGCACTCCACTCCATTTTTGTATGCCCTGTGCTTTTTTCTGTCTTGGTACCATATTTATATCACGGCTTCTTATCCTCTAAGCTTCGTTTGGGTACCATTACCTAGCATCTCCTTTCTGTCCTTTAGTTACCCTTGAGGACAGTGATGAGGTTGCTGTGGAAGTTTGCTTCTTTCGCCCTTGCTCCAAATGCCACGGTAAAGTGAGAGAGGTTAGATCTGCTATTAACAGACTGTGGAACCACAGATTGTTAGCATCTTTCAGAACTAGTACTAACATGGTCCGTTTGAAAAATGTAGTTGCTGCTGTACAACCACTAAATCAACATTTTCAGGCTTTGTCAGATGAGAGGCTGCTTTGCAACAAATAGTGGCCCCAGAACCACATGCTAGAGGTATGGTTTGCAAGGTGAGAGCACAATATGGTTTACATTACTTTGAAAGAGTGCCATCTTAAACATAGGCTAAATACCGGACTGTAGTCTAATTAATTGTTTCAGATCTGAGATAAAGTAACTAGAAAGTAAGAAGAAATATATAGAAATGAGGTTTAAACTTTAGATTTAAAATCTTTGGTGTGGAAATACATCTCAACAGCAACCTAAGCGATTGACACTAATATTAATGTTCAATTACTTACCGGTAATCTTCATTACCCCAGGTCCCGTTGTCCTCGTCCCATTCATTAATATGTGGAGATAACCATCTCCCGACAGAAAAAAAAGAGCAGAGGCATGCTGGGACCTTAATACTGCCCCTCCCACTGGGAGTACATAAGCAATACTTACCCAGCATCCCGTCTGTACAACCAAGCCCAGACAGGAAGGCCGGCCGCCCGGGAGGGAGGGGCGCATGAATGGGACGAGGACAACGGGACCTGGGGTAATGAAGATTACCAGTAAGTAATTGAACATTACCCCCAGGTCCCTTATGTCCTCGTCCCATTCATTAATATGTGGAGAATACCAAAGCAGAAAACCTAACACCTGCCCTGAGCAGTTCATAGCCATGTTATCCAATGGGAGGTGGATAACATGGCTAAGAGCATTAGCTCGGTAATGCATGAATATCGCTGACTTTTCAGCGATATTCATGCATTGCGGCCGTTTTTTATCGCATTTGCGATAAACCTTGGTAATACCAAGGTTTATCTGCGATAAAAATCGCCGCAGCTCAGCAGTAAAATTTTGTCTCTAACCAAGCAATAGCGATAATTATCGCTATTGCTTGGTAATATGCCCCAGTATCCCTTATGGAGAATTAATGTGAGCAAAAAGCATACACAGTGCACAAGACACATATGAGAACCTAGAAGAAGGGATGCTGTTAATGCCTTTTACTCCAGGCTACTCGGCAAAACAGAGGGCCGCACACTCGCCACCAAGAGGTCCCTGTCATCCACAGAGGATCCAAGGGGGAAAGTCCGCACCCACAGGGAGGGGAGCCCACAGCCAGTTAAGTAGCACTTCCTTCTGCTCCTAGCATCTCCAATAGCTCCTAAATGAGAGTACTGTCACACCTCGGTACCCCCCCAGGGAGCATGTGCAGACCCAGGAGCACGGTGTAGAATAGGAAGGCCAGTAGGGCCCCCCACACTTGCGCACACGTCCACATTACGCCACTAACAGGACACACCGCCACAAGCTGGAGCCAACCACACAGTCCATCATCAAAAATGCAGAGGGCTTACCCAACCGCCCTAAGACTCCTGCACTGCCCTGCAGAAGCCACGAGGTCATCCAAATATCATTGGTTTCCATGCTGCCAGTCCAAAGCAGATCAAACTACCTAACCTGAGGGCATGCCACACCAGGCAACAGCAGTCCTGGTCCCTGGCACCATCACAGCTGGGCTTGTCCCAGAAGTGGTTACAACTATAAATATATGGTAGGGTGCAACAGCACCAAACTCACTATATATATACCCCCGCGGGTGCGCACCGCTCTCCCAGATCCATGAGCAGGAAAGGGAAGGACGTCCTTCTTGCTCTGTGGACACCAATGCAACCAGTCCCTGAGCTGCTCTAATGCTGAGAGCAGCTCCAGGATTGGTGGGAGCAGGCTAACCCATTGCTCATTTTGAGACTGGGGCCACTGACAGCAATCCCCCGCCTGTTTCACAGCCAGGGTATTGCTGGGGTACAGTGTGCATGTCGGGCTGGCCGTAGCCATAAAGCCGGTCAACCCAACAAGTGCACAGCAGGGGCATATGCAATCCTGCAATTGCAGGATTCAGCCACACCGTGCCCTTGCACTGCGGCATTCAAGTAAAATGGCATTGACATGCCATTTTACTTATTTATGTGTGCCGGCTGTGCTCACAGCAGGCGAATGACTCTCCTCCACTCAAACGGAGAAGCCCCCCCGGCTTGTCTGTCATTCAGCAAACTCCATCCCGCTCCTCAGCAGGCTCTCCCTCCACAAAAGGCACAGGATGGTCCCTGTGGACAAACCAACGGGAGGCTCCCTCTGATGCGTTGCCAGGCTCCAACGCTCTACTCCTACAACTATTTCTCTATGGATGTTGCCATCTTGCTCACTTGGCCCGCCTAGCCTTGCAGTTACTGCTGCTGCTTCTGAAGGTGCAGCCACCCAACCCACCAGCCAAATCAGGGTTTTTCTTCTAGTCCGCAGACATGGGCCTTTAAAGGGTGGTAGCACGCATAAACAGCAGGATGCTGATGGCAAGAGTCACACAAGTGTGGCCATCGTGTGCCCGAGCTCTCCAGCGCCGCTGAACAGAAGGTTGTTTAACTCCTGGTCAGCTATGAGAACATCTAGTGGTTGGACATCAATATGACAAGGAATATTTTCTTACAGAAAATACAAATTATTTCTGAAGGCTAATACAAAAATGCTCTAATGTGCTTCCAAGTCATGCTTGGGGATGCCTAGTTACTATACAAAGAGATGCTTGGTATTCTTCAATGTGTAGGATTCCTTTTTTGCCATTTCGAGTGCCCCTTGCGCTCCATTCCTTTGTTCAGTAGCGCCTACAACTTTAAAAGTATGGTAGGGCGCTACAGCTCAAAACTCACCATATACTGCTCCCCCGGGTGCGTACCTCCTCGTCCAGAAACAGGAAAGGGAAGGACTTCCTTCCTGCTCAGTGGACACCAATACAACCAGTCCTGGAGCTGCTCTCATGCTGAGAGCAGCTCCAGGATTGGTGGAAGCAGGCTAACCCAGTGCTCATTATGAGGCTAGGGGCCTGTGCCTGCAACCCCCCGGCTGTTTCACAGCTAGTGTAATACTGGATTTACATTGTGCATGGTGGGCTGGCCGATAAAGCCGGCCAACCCAACATGCGTTCTGCAGGGCAGATGTAATCCTCCAGTTGCAGAATTCAGCCCCGCCCCCTACCCTTGCACTGCGGCGTTTAAAGAAAATGGGATTAACATGCCATTTTACTTATTTGTGTACCTGCTGCGCTCCCAGCAGGTGGGGTTGCGCTCCTCCTCTCAAACGGAGGAGCCACCCATGGCTCGCCCGTCCTTTGGCGATCCCCGACCCCACTCCTTAGCAGGCTCTCCCTCCGCAAATAGTACAGGACAGTCTCAGCAGACAAACCAGCTGGAGGCTCCCTCTAATGCATTGCCAGACTCCAGTTTTCTGATCCTACAGCTATCTCTCCACCGATGTTGCCATCTTGTTTACTCGGCGGGCCTCGCCTTGCAGTACCAGTTCCTGGTGCTGAATGTGCAGCCACCCCACCCACCAACCAGCTCAGGGTTGTCCATCCAGTAAGCAGATAATGGGTCTTTAAAAGGTGTTAGCACGCATAAGCAGCAGGATGCTGATGGATGATGAACCAGGTCAGCAAGAGCCATACAAGTGCGGCCATCTTGCGCGTCATCTCTCTAGCACCCTTGAATAGAAGGGTGTTTGACTCCTGGTCAGCTATGAGGACATGTAGGGATTGAACATCTATACGACAAGGACTATCTTCTTACAGGAAGTAAAAGTTATTTCTGTAGCCCATGTTAATACAAAAATGCTGTAATGTGTTTTTAAGTCATGCTTGGGGTTGCCCAGTTACTATATAAGGAGATGTTGCGTATTCTTCAACTTGTAGGGTTCCTTTTCTGTCATGTCCAGTGCCCCGTGCACTCATCACGGCTTCTTATCCTCTAAGCTTCGTTTGGGTACCATTACCTAGCATCTCCTTTCTGTCCTTTAGTTACCCTTGAGGACAGTGATGAGGTTGCTGTGGAAGTTTGCTTCTTTCGCCCTTGCTCCAAATGCCACGGTAAAGTGAGAGAGGTTAGATCTGCTATTAACAGACTGTGGAATCACAGATTGTTAGCATCTTTCAGAACTAGTACTAACATGGTCCGTTTGAAAAATGTAGTTGCTGCTGTACAACCACTAAATCAACATTTTCAGGCTTTGTCAGATGAGATGCTGCTTTGCAACAAATATTGGCCCCAGAACCACATGCTAGAGGTAAGGTTTGCAAGGTGAGAGCACAATATGGTTTACATTACTTTGAAAGAGTGCCATCTTAAACATAGGCTAAATACCGGACTGTAGTCTAATTAATTGTTTCAGATCTGAGATAAAGTAACTAGAAAGTAAGAAGAAATATATAGAAATGAGGTTTAAACTTTAGATTTAAAATCTTTGGTGTGGAAATACATCTCAACAGCAACCTAAGCGATTGACACTAATATTAATGTTCAATTACTTACCGGTAATCTTCATTACCCCAGGTCCCGTTGTCCTCGTCCCATTCATTAATATGTGGAGATAACCATCTCCCGACAGAAAAAAAAGAGCAGAGGCATGCTGGGACCTTAATACTGCCCCTCCCACTGGGAGTACATAAGCAATACTTACCCAGCATCCCGTCTGTACAACCAAGCCCAGACAGGAAGGCCGGCCGCCCGGGAGGGAGGGGCGCATGAATGGTACGAGGACAACGGGACCTGGGGTAATGAAGATTACCAGTAAGTAATTGAACATTACCCCCAGGTCCCTTATGTCCTCGTCCCATTCATTAATATGTGGGGAATACCAAAGCAGAAAACCGGCCTTCCGCCCCCACAAGCACACCCAGGAAACCACAACAAAAGCAGCAACCAAGGGAGCACCGAGAAGGAGAAAAAGGGAACCGCAGGAAACAACCGGTCCGCAACCCAGAACAGGACAGCAGGAAAAAAACAAGGACCGGAGACAACCCAAAAACAGAAGGTCAGAACCTCCAACAAGGACTGGCGTTTGTCCATGTTTTACTACACGCATTAAAGCTACAAGATTTACATCCGGTGCTGACCAGACTTGTATTACTTTGTGACGAACTGTAAATAATTATATGTGTGCCCAGGTTTTGTGTTCTTATCATATAGTGCAGGACCCTGCGCCTGTCCTTGTGAGGGGTTTTGGGTTTTCCCCTTTCCTGGTAGCACCATACCCTGAACTATTTCCTATATCCAGTTATCCTCCACAGCTACCTTTTTGAGCGCCAAGAGCCTGTCACACCAAACCCTGCACAGTAACCAACCTCCAACAAGGAGGCCGCCAACCAGAGAAACCCGGAGACAGATCAACCGGAACCAAGACCCAAAGGACGCGGCCAAGCAACCCACCAGACAAGGCCGCCCAGCCCCGAACCAAGGCGAAGGCCAACAGGACACGCCAGCCACAAAGGCACGGATCAAAAAAGGACAAGGAAGGACAGGCCAGAAACAGGCCCACCCCACCAAACCGAACGACGCAGCACCAGAGAGACCAGAGCACGAGCTGAGCAGGAGCGAAACCCCAACCAAACAGAAAGACAGGGAAGGGGAAAACACCCAAAAACCCAGGAGGCCAAAACCCCCACAGGGGAGGAGGCCACCAACCAAACCAGGAAGGCCACCGAACCCAAAACAGCAGGGGAAGGGAAGGCCAACCCAAAGATTACAGGCCAGAGACGCCCCCCGGAAGCACCAGCCGAAAGCCGACCAACAAAGGAGAGGCCAACATGACCGGAAAAACGAACAAGCCCAACAAGGGCGGGGACATAGCCACCAGCCACAGCCCACAGAAACCCCCAACCCCAAAGGGAAGGGAAACAAACAGGATCGGAGGCCAGAGCAACCGGGAAACACCCAGCCGCCCCCACACCAGGCCCAGAGGGCAGAAAAAAGCAGGCGCCAAAACGGCAGAGGACCGCACAGGCACCCCACACCCAGGCCAAGCAGACAGCACGGGCAGGAGCAGCCGAAAAACAAACAGCCACAGGGCGCACAGCACCCAGACCAAAAGCCCGCAAGGCCCGACACCAGCAAAAGCCGGATAGGGGCCCAGAAAACAGGAGAAACCAGGGCAACAAACGCCAAAGGAACCAGGAAGCCAGGACCAGAGCCAAGCAACCGGACCACGTAGGCGGACCCACAGGCCCAACAAAACCCCGGAAGGAGCCCATGCAAAGGCCAGGCCACAGCAAAAGGGCAGGGAAGAACAGGGAACCCCAGCACACCATCTCCCGACCACACAGAAGGCCGGAATGAAACAAAGACAACCGCCAAAGCGGAAGCCGAAGGAAGGAGAGAAGCAGAGGGTCAGACAGCAGGAGACCCCAGACAACCCGCATCCAGGAGGGAGGATCCCACTGAGGCAAGAACACAACGGAGGCCCGCATCCACAAAGCCAGGGATACGAAGAAACCAGCCACCCAGCAAGCCCGACAGGCCAGGAGGCAGGACAGCAGACACCCCGACCGCACAGCCAGGCAGCCGGACGGGGCGGGAACCAAGCCGGGAGCAGCAAGGGAGCCAGAGGCGAACCAGGACACCAAAACCAGGAAACACACACGAAAACACTCCACAGAGCAGGCAAAAACAGCCATGAAGCCCAGGAGGCACAGCCCGAGGACAACCAGAACAAGCAGGAAGCTGGCAGACCACCGGAGCCACAGGACCCCACAAAGGCCCCAACCCAGGCGAAAGAAGACCGGGAAGAGAACCGCTGGCAGGAAAAGGCCCTGAAGAACCCACCAGGAAGCAGCCATAACGGCAGAGCGCCCCGCCAGGACACAAAAGAGAGCCCAGGCAAGAACGCAGGTTCCAAAAAGAAGGCCAACACGCAGGCGCAGAAAGCCCCAGCAGACACCCAGCCAGAGCAGAGCAGGAGTACAGCCACAGGCCACCAACCGGGAGAACCGGAGACCAAAAGAGGGGAAAACAGGCGCCCTGCCAAGGACAAGGCAACCAGCAAAGACAGCCAGGCCCAAACAGCAGAGGCACAAACCCCAGGGCCCAAAAGGCGAACCACCACCAGGAAAACCACCCAGCGGGAGGGAAGCACCACGGACAGGAAGGGCAGGCGCCCAACAACAGCAGCCCGAGAAGCCGCACCAGGCACCCACAGGAGGCCCCAACCGGGAACAAACCAGGCAGGAACACAGGCAGCACCAGGAAAGGCAGGCAGGAAATACCCAAAGCAAGCCAAAGGCAGGCACAGGGAGAGCCAAGGCATGAGCAAGGAAGAACAGAAGCAGCCAGACCCCAGCAGCAACCAAGCACAAAGAAGGCCCAGGGACAACACCGAAGCCCCAGGCCGGAGCAAAGGAGAACAGAACAGCCACATCCAAGGCAGGACGAACCACCGAGGCGCAGGCAGAGTGCCCTAGAGAGCACCAGGAAGGACACCAGGCGGCCGAACAAGGACCAGGCGCCCCCCAAGGGACGGGAGAAACAAAGGCACGAACCAGGAGCCCCCGCGCCCCACACCCCGACCAACCAAGCCAAATCCAGGAAGCGGAGGTGCAGAGCCAGCAAGCAAGCGGAGCACAGGCCACAAAACAACAGCCAGCCCCAGGCGGAGGCAAGGCCGTTAAAATAAAACGCAGACGCAGCACCACCAAGGCGAGGATACGACACCCACACCGGCGATACCCCTAGAAGGAGGCATACAGAGGAACACAAAGAAAAGCGGGAAAAACCCGCGGCAGGTAAACAGGAAACCAGGGGACCCAACAGGACCCACCCCCATGCAGCCTCCCAAGAAGCCGGAAAACACAGACCCACCAGCAGCCGGGGTCAGGGAGCCGTAGAGGAACCGGAAGAAGGGGAAACAGATGTGCAACCCCAACAAACCGCCGCCGAGGAAGCGAAAGGCGACACCGAAACACGAGCCGCAGAGGGCAAGGCGAAAGCAAGGAGGCAGGAGAGACCCCAACACCGGGAACCCCAAGAGCAAGCACACACGGGGCCAGGAAAAAAGGGAAACAGCCACCGCAGAGGCGACAGGAACCCACGCCAAATCGGGGCAGGCCACCAAACGGAAAGAGCGAAGGCCAACAACACAGAGAAGCAGCCAACGCCCACCAGGGAGAGGATGACCCCCCCCAAAAGCGCACGAAAGAAAACACAGGAGCAAGAGCGGCCAGGAGCAGAGGTACCACCAGAAGGCAGCGAACCAAAGGGAGAAGCCCAGCAACAGAAACACCCACCACCCAGACCAAGGGAGAAGAGCACAGAAAGGAGGCACCGCAGAAGGGAACCAAAACCCCCAATCCCAGGCCAAGGAAGCCAGCGCCAAAGCCAAAGGCAACCGAGGGGCAGCGGAGGCCAAAAGTACCGCACCCGGAAACAGGCAAGCACCCCGAACCAGAGGCCAGCCGCATGAAGTAAGGAGCACAGGCGAGCAGCAACAGAGCAGGAGTCCCCCTCCAGTCCCCAGCCCACATAGAAGGGGAGCCAGAGAAGAGGAAAGAACGGGGAAAAAAGAGCACCGAAGCACGCCGAGAGCAGAACCAGTTACAACAAGGGGTGGTGATGGACAGAGTCTCTGAATTAAGCAGAGTACTCTCACCCAGTCAAAAGATCAGGGCTAGATCCAACACCGTTTTTTAGCTCATTGCACCATCCCAGTTTCAGAACCTGGCTGTATGCAAATTAGTCTGTCCCTGGCCCAGTGCATCATGGGAACAGGGCAGACCAGACTACAAAAGCCAATTCTTACACTGGGAAGGAAACAAGCTTCCGGGGACCGGTTTCTGCCATTTCAGGCGTCTTCGGCCCGGCTTGCTTGAATCCTGATGGTGCAATGAGCAAGGGACTCACATCTGAGTATACCCTTCCACGCTTAGGGTGGACAAAATTAGTTACAACAAGGGGTGGTGATGGACAGAGTCTCTGAATTAAGCAGAGTACTCTCACCCAGTCAAAAGATCAGGGCTAGATCCAACACCGTTTTTTAGCTCATTGCACCATCCCAGTTTCAGAACCTGGCTGTATGCAAATTAGTCTGTCCCTGGCCCAGTGCATCATGGGAACAGGGCAGACCAGACTACAAAAGCCAATTCTTACACTGGGAAGGAAACAAGCTTCCGGGGACCGGTTTCTGCCATTTCAGGCGTCTTCGGCCCGGCTTGCTTGAATCCTGATGGTGCAATGAGCAAGGGACTCACATCTGAGTATACCCTTCCACGCTTAGGGTGGACAAAATTAGTTACAACAAGGGGTGGTGATGGACAGAGTCTCTGAATTAAGCAGAGTACTCTCACCCAGTCAAAAGATCAGGGCTAGATCCAACACCGTTTTTTAGCTCATTGCACCATCCCAGTTTCAGAACCTGGCTGTATGCAAATTAGTCTGTCCCTGGCCCAGTGCATCATGGGAACAGGGCAGACCAGACTACAAAAGCCAATTCTTACACTGGGAAGGAAACAAGCTTCCGGGGACCGGTTTCTGCCATTTCAGGCGTCTTCGGCCCGGCTTGCTTGAATCCTGATGGTGCAATGAGCAAGGGACTCACATCTGAGTATACCCTTCCACGCTTAGGGTGGACAAAATTAGTTACAACAAGGGGTGGTGATGGACAGAGTCTCTGAATTAAGCAGAGTACTCTCACCCAGTCAAAAGATCAGGGCTAGATCCAACACCGTTTTTTAGCTCATTGCACCATCCCAGTTTCAGAACCTGGCTGTATGCAAATTAGTCTGTCCCTGGCCCAGTGCATCATGGGAACAGGGCAGACCTTTTCTGTATCGTTTTTGGCCACTATAGGTGTGGCAGGGTATACTCAGACATGAGTCCCTTTCTCACTGCTCCATCAGGATTCAAGCAAGCCGGGCCGAAGAGGCTGAAATGCCAGAAACCGGTCCCCGGTAGCTTGTCTCCTTTCTGGTGAAGAATTGGCTTGGTAGTTTGGTCTGCCCTGTTCCCATGATGCACTGGGCCAGGGACAGACTAATTTGCATATAGCCAGGTTCTGAGCTGGGATGGGGCAGTGAGATAAATAACGGTGATGGATCAAGCCCTGATCTTTGGACTGGGTAAGAGGGGTCTGCTTAATTCAGACACTCTGTTCATCACCACCCCCTTTTCTGTATCGTTTTTGGCCACTATAGGTGTGGCAGGGTATACTCAGACATGAGTCCCTTTCTCACTGCTCCATCAGGATTCAAGCAAGCCGGGCCGAAGAGGCTGAAATGCCAGAAACCGGTCCCCGGTAGCTTGTCTCCTTTCTGGTGAAGAATTGGCTTGGTAGTTTGGTCTGCCCTGTTCCCATGATGCACTGGGCCAGGGACAGACTAATTTGCATATAGCCAGGTTCTGAGCTGGGATGGGGCAGTGAGATAAATAACGGTGATGGATCAAGCCCTGATCTTTGGACTGGGTAAGAGTGGTCTGCTTAATTCAGACACTCTGTTCATCACCACCCCCTTTTCTGTATCGTTTTTGGCCACTATAGGTGTGGCAGGGTATACTCAGACATGAGTCCCTTTCTCACTGCTCCATCAGGATTCAAGCAAGCCGGGCCGAAGAGGCTGAAATGCCAGAAACCGGTCCCCGGTAGCTTGTCTCCTTTCTGGTGAAGAATTGGCTTGGTAGTTTGGTCTGCCCTGTTCCCATGATGCACTGGGCCAGGGACAGACTAATTTGCATATAGCCAGGTTCTGAGCTGGGATGGGGCAGTGAGATAAATAACGGTGATGGATCAAGCCCTGATCTTTGGACTGGGTAAGAGTGGTCTGCTTAATTCAGACACTCTGTTCATCACCACCCCCTTTTCTGTATCGTTTTTGGCCACTATAGGTGTGGCAGGGTATACTCAGACATGAGTCCCTTTCTCACTGCTCCATCAGGATTCAAGCAAGCCGGGCCGAAGAGGCTGAAATGCCAGAAACCGGTCCCCGGTAGCTTGTCTCCTTTCTGGTGAAGAATTGGCTTGGTAGTTTGGTCTGCCCTGTTCCCATGATGCACTGGGCCAGGGACAGACTAATTTGCATATAGCCAGGTTCTGAGCTGGGATGGGGCAGTGAGATAAATAACGGTGATGGATCAAGCCCTGATCTTTGGACTGGGTAAGAGTGGTCTGCTTAATTCAGACACTCTGTTCATCACCACCCCCTTTTCTGTATCGTTTTTGGCCACTATAGGTGTGGCAGGGTATACTCAGACATGAGTCCCTTTCTCACTGCTCCATCAGGATTCAAGCAAGCCGGGCCGAAGAGGCTGAAATGCCAGAAACCGGTCCCCGGTAGCTTGTCTCCTTTCTGGTGAAGAATTGGCTTGGTAGTTTGGTCTGCCCTGTTCCCATGATGCACTGGGCCAGGGACAGACTAATTTGCATATAGCCAGGTTCTGAGCTGGGATGGGGCAGTGAGATAAATAACGGTGATGGATCAAGCCCTGATCTTTGGACTGGGTAAGAGTGGTCTGCTTAATTCAGACACTCTGTTCATCACCACCCCCTTTTCTGTATCGTTTTTGGCCACTATAGGTGTGGCAGGGTATACTCAGACATGAGTCCCTTTCTCACTGCTCCATCAGGATTCAAGCAAGCCGGGCCGAAGAGGCTGAAATGCCAGAAACCGGTCCCCGGTAGCTTGTCTCCTTTCTGGTGAAGAATTGGCTTGGTAGTTTGGTCTGCCCTGTTCCCATGATGCACTGGGCCAGGGACAGACTAATTTGCATATAGCCAGGTTCTGAGCTGGGATGGGGCAGTGAGATAAATAACGGTGATGGATCAAGCCCTGATCTTTGGACTGGGTAAGAGTGGTCTGCTTAATTCAGACACTCTGTTCATCACCACCCCCTTTTCTGTATCGTTTTTGGCCACTATAGGTGTGGCAGGGTATACTCAGACATGAGTCCCTTTCTCACTGCTCCATCAGGATTCAAGCAAGCCGGGCCGAAGAGGCTGAAATGCCAGAAACCGGTCCCCGGTAGCTTGTCTCCTTTCTGGTGAAGAATTGGCTTGGTAGTTTGGTCTGCCCTGTTCCCATGATGCACTGGGCCAGGGACAGACTAATTTGCATATAGCCAGGTTCTGAGCTGGGATGGGGCAGTGAGATAAATAACGGTGATGGATCAAGCCCTGATCTTTGGACTGGGTAAGAGTGGTCTGCTTAATTCAGACACTCTGTTCATCACCACCCCCTTTTCTGTATCGTTTTTGGCCACTATAGGTGTGGCAGGGTATACTCAGACATGAGTCCCTTTCTCACTGCTCCATCAGGATTCAAGCAAGCCGGGCCGAAGAGGCTGAAATGCCAGAAACCGGTCCCCGGTAGCTTGTCTCCTTTCTGGTGAAGAATTGGCTTGGTAGTTTGGTCTGCCCTGTTCCCATGATGCACTGGGCCAGGGACAGACTAATTTGCATATAGCCAGGTTCTGAGCTGGGATGGGGCAGTGAGATAAATAACGGTGATGGATCAAGCCCTGATCTTTGGACTGGGTAAGAGTGGTCTGCTTAATTCAGACACTCTGTTCATCACCACCCCCTTTTCTGTATCGTTTTTGGCCACTATAGGTGTGGCAGGGTATACTCAGACATGAGTCCCTTTCTCACTGCTCCATCAGGATTCAAGCAAGCCGGGCCGAAGAGGCTGAAATGCCAGAAACCGGTCCCCGGTAGCTTGTCTCCTTTCTGGTGAAGAATTGGCTTGGTAGTTTGGTCTGCCCTGTTCCCATGATGCACTGGGCCAGGGACAGACTAATTTGCATATAGCCAGGTTCTGAGCTGGGATGGGGCAGTGAGATAAATAACGGTGATGGATCAAGCCCTGATCTTTGGACTGGGTAAGAGTGGTCTGCTTAATTCAGACACTCTGTTCATCACCACCCCCTTTTCTGTATCGAGAGCAGAACCAGGCACCCCCAAGTGACCCAGCAGAAGGCACAGCTATCAACGCACCCCATCTCCGGGAGAGCGACGCAGCAGGCCAGCCCGGAGGAGGAGGAAAGCAGCCCAGACAGGAAAACCCAGAGCAAACACAGCCCTCGATCCGCAAGTACACGGGCACCACACATAAGGCAGAGAAAGCGAGTCCACCCCAACAGACCCCGGGCCAGACACCCAAGCTCCGAAGGCAGGGGGCGAGTGCAGAGAGCCCCAGGTGGGAGAGCACTAAGGCCGCAGCAGGCTACCAGAGAGAAGGAGAGGAGCCCTCACAGGAAGCCCTCTCCCGGGAAGCCAACAGAATGCGCACACACAGGAAGTGAGACCCAATCCAAGGCCCACGACCAGGACAAGGAATCCCAGGAGCAGCGAGGGGAGCCTACCGGGTCAGCACCAGGACACGCAGGCGCGGACACAAGCGCAGAAGCAGCGAAGCAGCAGATCGCAGGCATCGCATGCAAGAGGCCCCTGGGACAAACCCCTGCAACCCCAGGAGCCACCGGCGTGCAGCAGGGCAAAACAAAAACAGACACAGCAATAACAGGCATCCTCACAGAAGAGCACAAGGAACTAGGCACAGCGAAACAGTCCCAAAGCACCACTGCACACCCCAGAGCATGACGGATGTAAGGAAGCTGAAGTGCAAACTGAGCCTATGCAGGGACCAACCGAATTCCAGTCCAACGCACACCAAACAGAGCCATAACAGCCAGTCACACTCTCCCAAACTGCGGAAAGAGAGAAATGCCCAGACAGCTACGGATGCCTCTCCAGAAGCACAGGAAGCCGAAGACCCCCGGGCCATGCAGGAACACGAACAGCCGGCAAATGACCCAGCAGCGCAGAGGAGCAGCCCCCAGCACCAACAACGGCAGCCCACAGCACACAATGCAAAGTAGCAAAGAAGGGTAAAGAGAAACCGCTACGCGGAACTTACCCGGGAGAGAGGCCGCGACACAAACAAGGGTCCCTCTCCCCACCAGCCTAAGGAGCACCACCAGAACCACGCCAGGGCCGGGCAGGCAGCCGGAGGCAAACGCATCGCGTCTCCCCTGCATCCAGGAACCAGGAAGATGCGCCCCCTGACCTGGAAGAGACCCGGAGGCCGGCGCACCAGCCGCAAAGGGCCGGCCCACATCCAGAAAGCCAGGGACAGGAAGAAACCAGCCTCCCAGCAAGCCCGGCAGGCCAGGAGGCAGGACAGCAGACACCCCGACCGCACAGCCAGGCAGCCGGACGGGGTGAAACAAACAAGGTAAGCCTCCCAAGCCCAGCAGGAGCAGCACCAGCAACCAAAGCAAACTTCTGTCGACAGACAGAAAAAAAGAACAGACGGGATGCTGGGTAAGTACTGCTTATGTACTCCCGGTGGGAGGGGCAGTATTAAGGTCCCAGCATGCCTCTGCTCTTTTTTTTCTGTCGGGAGATGGTTATCTCCACATATTAATGAATGGGACGAGGACATAAGGGACCTGGGGGTAATGAAGTGTTGATCTATTAGTAATTACGTCAGTTTATACGTTCTTTAATTGTAAACCTACAAACACCCTAATATAAGTTAATCATATACAACTGACTGAATCAGATCTTAAACAAATCTGTGCAAACCTCAAGAGAACAGGCTGAAAATGCGAAACAAACATAAACCATGTTGATGTTTAAGTGCATGTTCAACAGTTGTTTGAATCGGTTGAAATATGTCAAGTTGGTTAATATTTAATTTGGATATATGGCAATCAAAGTTCTCACCATCCTTACACATTTCGCCCATAGCAAGTTCCACTTCACCCATAGTGACTGTAGCTTCTTTAGAAAATTAACTTGTCCTTGTGGGTCTGCAGATATAATATCGAAAGGCTTATCAGTGCCTGCAGGATGGCATAATATTTAAGATAGTTTTTTACTTCTGCAATTTCTTAGTCCAACATTTCAACATAAATCTGGGTCTCTGGTATTGTAGAATGGGTTTTATAGGCTTAAAAGGCTTCCTCATATAATAGTGATGTTCCAAACAACTCTTCCTCTTATCGACATGGCTTAAAAAGCTGTAAATGTGCTAAAAAATAAAAATCCTAATTAGCACTATTGTCATATGTACGTTTCTGGTGATTAATTTGTGTAGGACTGGAATGACGTATTAAGCTGTCTTTTCCATCAGCATGAAATTTACCAGTATTAACATCCTCGACTACATATTTTCTGAAAATATCTAAGTGAGCTACCTCATATAGTGATAACTGTTCCAATAAGGGACTGATGTTGGGTGGTAGGTGACCAACAAATTTGTTTTTACAATGTTTTTGTTCTCTAGTTCAAAGTGACTAAGATATTCAATTTCTTGCAAACCGTTTAAAACTCTTCTTCAAGAGGACGCTAACCCCTAACCTAAGTCTAATAATGGTGTGCGACTTAGCATATAAACTTGAAGAGCTTAAATGCTAACAAACCTCATAACTGCTCACCTCACTGTGAGATAGCATTTGAAGGTTAAATCGATATAGACTTTTAATAAAAGATTTCTCAGCAGTTATCTCTTCCCATACTTCATATCTGTTTTTTTCAGCTTTAGTAACATATGAAGTCACATGATGGGCTACAGCAGTATAACTACCTGCAGCAAAATGCCTACCCATATTAGCATCTCACATATGCAGCATTAAGGGGTTGTAGTCACTAATGCGCCGTGATGCATGTCCTCTTTTTAAATTATATGTGTTTTTAGGAGACTTTCGTTTAACGACATGCCAAACATAAGACTATTGACTCTTTCCTTATTTAGAATTGGTCTTGGAAACCCAAAACAAGATTTTGTGTGCTTAGGTTTGTTTTTTAATTTCCATATGCAGTATATCCTACATTTAAGTCTTTGACATTTTATAACGTGTTCAAACAGTTTAAGATTTTTTTCTTTGATTAGGATATCCCAAGTAACATATTGCTCAACAAAATGAACAACAGATTCTTTGGAGCCATGGCCACATTTTGGGACATTTTGTTTCCACAACATCATATGAATTTGAGGTGTACCTCTTGCTTGGTACTCTTATTGCCAAAAGAAGTCAACGACCCATCCTAGGGAATTCTTATTTGTTAAGAACTTCAACAACATCAGGCACTCCCCCACTCTGCACGCCTTCAGGAGGAGCCTCAAGACCTGGCTCTTGAACTGATTTGGAGCTGCAGCCCCCCCCCCCCTACCCCCCCCCCCAGCGCCTTGAGACCCTCACAGGTGAGTAGAACGCTTTATAAATCTGATTGATTGATTATTTTATTAATTTTTGCCAAAGGCATTAATAGTATACAGTTTGATTAGCACAAACACCATATCTGATCAGATAAATCTCACTTTTTTGCCAGGCTACTTTGGTTTCTTTTTCTGTTATTTGGGCGTAATCAATATATTTTGTTTGTTTGTTATAATGTGCCTGTCTACAGAAACTGCACATTTTATTTGGAATTTCAGAAATAGTTTTGGTAAATTGCAAAATATACATTCATACTGTTTAAAGGCCAGGATGTGATTGTCCACAAAAGATTGTGAGTACACAATATTTGGACAACCCAAAATAATAGATAGGACCTTTTGTGGATTACAATGTAGTAGCGCATAATCAATTTAGTACAATTATACTGCTGGTCATTTAACAGAGTATAACATTTTACACGTTGTCTTATACTTGACTGATGAGTTAAAAGTATTTAAATGTCATGGAAAGCTCTATTACTCATTTGGTTTTGAAGGCAGCCTAAATATTGGCTTTGGTGAAAGAAACGTTGGCACAATTACATCTGCTGCTTTAGCCAGGATGTGAGGGGGGACGACATCCTTAGGGGACCCCGATTTTTTTGTACTAAAAATCTCAGAAAAGCTTTCAAGTGTTACAGCCGGAAAGGCACTCAGGTCAACTGACCTAGCAACTACATTAATTTCAGAGTAACCGATAGTGACTTTATTGTGGTAGCTTGAAATGTACCATAGATCTTTTGAATTTTCATTGAAAATGGTTTACCAGGGAATTGCATCATGCCTCAGATGCTTCTGGAGTAGAGCCATCAGCAGGAGGTTCAAGTAGGTATTTTATTATCATGAACATTTTGCGTGGAGTATTAGAAGCAGCACTGATTATTTTCTTCAAAGTCTGCTGCTTTAGCTTTCTTTCTTTCAGAGTGATAGCCTCTGGTGATGTTCCAGAAGTTCTGCCAAGCAGAATCCTTATACTCTCTTCTCCAGCTTATTTCTGCTTTTTTGCAAGCTTTCTTAATTTCTCAAAGGTGTGCAGAATACCAAGAGGCGGATTGATTATTACATTTCCTTGAGTGGGATTTTATCGAAACCAACACATCAAGTGAGCCCTCTAGCCATTGAGATATTTTCTCATATTCATAGGTCCGATCAGAGCCTGCAACAGGTTTAGAATTATTTGTCAGAGGTTGTTTCCAGGTTTCCAAAGGAAGTTTGGACCCAGCTTTTTCTTCCAGGGAAACATGAGAGGTCTTTAAAGGTGACTAGGTGGACCTAAGAGGGAACAAGAGAAGAAAATTGTCTGTCCATATAACTGGAACTGATTCAAAAGTCTTCAATAACTGATCAGAAGAGAAAAGCAGATTAAGTGAATGGCCTTTTTCATGAGGGGGCCTATGCCCCTTTGTACTATTTGAATCACCTCCATGTCCTTTAGCAGACCTAGTACAAGAGTGTTCTCCAAATGGAGATTATAATCTCTTAATAGAGTACAATTGACTCTGGTGCTGACTAGATTTGCCAAAGAGTGGAGGAAAAGTACACTTGGGCAAGGAGGTCTATGCAACAGGATTCCAGAGAAAGCAAAAATGGGGGAAAGATTTATGGCACAGGAAAAACTTTCACTTTAAGGGATAGAAACCGTTCAACAAGACATCGCACATTCTCCTTCAGGATGATGGCTAGTCCTCTGGCTTTTTTTTCACAGTCTTTCCTTACAATATAATAGCCAGAGGGTATAGCCGGTACCAGGTCGGGTTCTGACTACACATGAAGCCAGGTTTCTGTTAAAAAAAACTGCCTCTTGTTTCTTATCCTCTGTGAGAGTGATTAGTTCTAGCACATGCGCAGTAAGTTATCTAACATTTATGGCCTGCATCAGCCAATTATCATTACCTTTCTTAAAGTGATGCCTATCTAAGTGCACACCAAGACTCAGAATGCAATTTTTACATTTTCTACAGGTCATGTTGTCAATACATAGATCAATAGAATACCAACAGCTTTTGATAACCATCCCACATAAAGCAAGTAGTTGTGGGGCAGATAGGAGCCGAACTTACATTAGAGGTGCCAGGATCCCTGGACCCTGGTCCTGTTCATGCATGGACGGGCTTGCCTTTAGTGCCATCAGCCACTAAGCATAGGCACACTGCCTCCCATTTTATCAAGGTCTGCCCCAAAACACAGGAGCGCTACCAACAGTGGTGTCTCCAGGGAAAAAGTGCAAAGTGCAATTAGTAAAAAGCCACATATCATGGATGAAAATGAATTAAAAAGATACTCAAATTATTCATTTTTCTTGTTTTTGTTGCTAAGAAATATCCATTCTAAAACATCAAATAAAAATAAGATGGATATTCAGAGTATAGGAATATGTGAAATAGTCAGATTTATTTAGTGATCACTTTGTGAGAAAGAAAAATTAATACATGTTGTGCCCCCCTTTGTGCATAAACATGCGGAGGAGGCTTAATGGGCCCTACAGGGCCCCATTTTTTCCCTCTCCACAACAGTGTTCATGGAGGAGGAACCTTCATGACATGCTTGGCAGAGAGAAAACTGTTTATATGCTTGGTAGGACTGCAGCCGTCTCAGCATGCGTATTGCGGCCTGCTGACCACTCCAGGGAATGGTGGATCCCTTGCGGCTGTGGCGGTCTGACCGCCTGAATCATAATTGAGTGGCCGGGAGACTGCCACTGCCGCTCGTGCCCCCATAAGTCTGACGCCTCATGGACCACCAGACTCATATTCGGGCCCTAAGTGTCTTTGATTTTTTTATGTAGGGTTTTCTATAGATTGTTGATGCCAATGAATGAGTAGAAAAAGAAGAAGAGAAAGAAGCAAACCTACTACAGAAAAATCTTCAAGGATGTAACACAGCAAGAGAAAGAAAAAGATGGTGAAATACATTTATATTTGGTAAGAGCACCCAGTCTTAAACAAATTAATAACATCATGTAACTTTTCTCATACATGTAAAACTACTAAAGAACATTTAGTGAAGCGTAAGAAAATGTGTTATTTGCTTTCAAAGAAACAAAGTAGTAGAAAAGATACTATGGAGATAAGAAGATTTAGAAAGAGGAAATTCAAAGTATTACAGCAGAAGATCTTCCATTCTAAAGTATTCACAAATATGATGCGGGGCAAGAAAGCAGTGAAAAAGAGAAAAGGAATAATTCAACAAAGGTTGTTTATTGAGTCACTGGTAGAGAAGGTATTTGTGCTAAAGTAAAAGCTAAATATTCTGATTTTAAACAGAATGAGATGATAAGATGAACTGGTTAGATAACTTAAAAAGAAATGTTTGTCAGCAGATGCCAATTAACAAAACATACCTTTGTACTGTTTTGCAGAGAGAGTAGAAACAAACTTCCAGCAGTGAGCCCTTTTTTGATGAGGACTGTTACAAGAGAATTAATTTGTTTTTGCAATTGATTCACATGGATGGACACAAGATGGGAAAGAAAAATGTTTGACTAGAAATGTAGAAGATGATAATACCAATAAAGTCTTACATCTCTGATGTCCAGTTTTTGAGTAGAAATGTAGGGAAATTTGCAACATGGGCAAAAGTCCATTAACAAAAAACATAGAGAATTTTCAACCAAGTACAACAAAGCAACGGTGAAACAAAAAAAACAGAATACTGCAATGCCTTGATCCTTGTTGAGTTAAAAGACTGACATGGACATTCACTATCTTATTAACATATTTGTGAAAGTACTTTCCATACGGGTGCAGGCCGTGCCCCACACTGAAATGTGTAACCTAGTAAGAATATGGGGCCATATTAACAAGATGTGCGTTAAAGAACGCACATCGCACATTTCCCTATCGCCGGCTATCACCGGATTTTATCACCTTGTTAGCGTGTCATTATCAACGTGCAACACGTAGGCGATATTAAATACGGCGATAGCCGGTGATAGGGAACATTTGCACGTGAAAACAAGCGTTGTTATCACGCGCTAATGTGTGCCTTGATAATATGGGGGGGTGGATTCAGCTTTATGATCCACACCCCCATGTAATCAATGCCTAACACCTGATCAGAGCAGGCGTTGGGAGACCTGCGATAAGCGAGTTTATCACAGGTCTCCTTCGCCCAACGCCTGCCTTGGTAATAGGGTGTTACCACCTCCAACCACATTTTACATGTGGTTGGACGTGAGAACACCAACTTTGCATGTCATTAGCGATGTTTCTCTCTGACATGCAAAGTGGGCTTGAGGCAGGCGTTTGCATGCCCTTGTTAATAGGGCACTAGAAGTATCGCCGCTTTCTCGACACAATTCGTCTAAAAAGCGGCGATACTTCACCTTGGTAATATGGCCCCTTCTATTTTGTCAAAAGACTAGCCCTTTAGTTTTAAAAAATGAATTAACATTTTACTGAGAGGTACTCATTTTGAAGTATCGTGTGTTATAGATGATATTCAGATTACATATTTTGGTCCTGAAGGGCAGACTGAAGAGCATGAGGGGATCATGGACATCAAGACTGAAATTCCGAATGCTGAGAATGTTTTAGATTTAAAAAGTAAATTGATGCATTTGCTATGACACCTGCGGAAATTCCAGACAGACTTTGTGTTTGTTTTAGGTGAACCAACTACAAGGCACAAACGAAGAAAATTGACATGTGTGAAAAAACAGAAGACACTGATGTTAGTGCAATGGTTTAAACTAGCTCTTTACTTAATAGCTGACTATCATTTTGACTTGTGCAAAAGCCATATTGCATGTAAATAATGTATTGACCTACTGGATGATAAAATGCCTGCAAGAGGTGTTCATAATAAATGAAATATTTTTCCTATTCCTTCTGAGATTGAAGACCGCAATGTGTATGAGAGTATTCTCATCCAAACAGTGCATTCTTTCCAAGCAATTGTTAGAATGCAGACCAAAAGTAAAAACTACCTCTGTCTGAATTATTAAAACGTTTGAAAGGTACAGTTGTATATTTGCCTTTGAATATGAAGGAGAATATTGAAAATATAGGTTCAGATCGAGAAGAAGAAGAAAAGCCAGTAGTTTTAATAAATGGAGTACCTACTAAAGATAAAAAAAAATTGGCAGGAACATAAGGATTGATCTGGTTAATAAAGCTCCACCTCGCCATCAAGTAGAAGATATGTTTTACAAAGATGTTTTTTTTTGTTGTTTTTTTTTCATTACACTTTATTCGATTTTTGTTAAAATCATAAAAGGCAAGAATAATACATACATTTAAAACGTTTTAAAAATACCCACAATACATTTATTTTACACAGCATCCTTAAAAAAGTCACTTAATTAAACACCATAATGTATAAAAAGAGAGTTAAAATTGATATATTGGTTCGCTTTTAGTTTAAAATAATACAGTTCTAGGGATTCCTTTGTTTTTTCCTCTATAAGCGGCTGTTAGAAAACTTGCAACACAGAAAGTGACATGTGCATCTGGTAACCGTTGAAGAAAAAGCAAGGCTGGTCTCACTTGTATAAAGCCCATAATTTTCAGGAGAGGTATTAGATATTTTCCCCTCTCCAAATTGTAAAACCCACAGAAAAACATAAAGTGGAGAGTATCCTGATTAGAGAACTGGTCACACTCACAGGGTGGTGCATGCTCTGGTTTTCCCCAAACAGGGAAACAGCCTAGTGAGTAGTGGATCAGGTTCATTCTAAGTCTGGTTAATAAAAATCTATGGAAGGGTTTAGTAACAAATTGCAGGTATGGTTCCATAGAGGGGGAAGAGGACAAGACCAAATGTGCTCTTACTAATGGTTTGTTGACTTCAAACTCCTCTCTCTCTAAACGTGTCCTCCCCTGGAATTCTTTCTTAATCCATGCAATGTCCGTTTTCCTAATGTTTGAAGGTGTTGTGTATAGGTCTGGTCTCCCGAGGGCAGTGAATGATGACTTTATGTATTTCAACCATAATATTTTCATTGCCCCCTCCCTTGCAATCACATCTTTAAGAATTATGTGGTTTAAAGACAACTCCGTGTTTAACCAGGTATTGGCCCAGAAAAGTAAAGGGGCCAATTTCAGTCCATCTGTAATATAAGGTTGGCCAACTTCTTCATGTATGGAGTAGGTAGGTGTAGAATTTGGGACCGATAAGATTCTTCTAATAAGCTTGTTTTCAACCCTCTGCATACTATCCAAGTTAGCATATCCCCACAGAGCTGCACCATATGAAGCAATGGAAACGCATTTACTTTTATAAACTTTTAACACAGCCTCCATTGGTTTAGCCCCTAATCTTTTCGTGAAGGCCATCAGGGCTGCTGTGGACCGAGCTAAAGAAATGTTCTTGGCCTTAATCTGCGGAACCCAAGAGCCTTTCTCATCAAACAGGACCCCTAAATATGGAAAAACAGGGACCCTGGAGAGAACCTCACCCTTACAAGTAAAGGTTTTTGTATGTGATTTATTTTTCTGTGGGCCCACAATCATTGTGTGTGATTTGGTTACATTGATTTTTAAGTCTAGGTTAGCCATGAAGGAGCCAAAAAGCTCCAAAAGGGTCTGTAGACCAATGCCCGTACGGGCGATGAGAACGGCATCATCCGCATAAAGGAGAGCCGGAATCTGCTTCCCACCTACCCGCGGGACATCTGCATTGCCTGTTAACAAAGACTTCCCTAGGTCATTTATATAAATAGTAAATAAAAGAGGGGCCAAGATGCAACCTTGGCGAACCCCTTTCTTTGACCTGAAGCTGTCTGAGCATCGCCCTTCCCTGGTAACCCGGACCTTCGCAAAGAGCCCCTGGTGCAAACTTGCTATGAGGGCCACCAAGGAATCCTCAATGCCGAGCTCACGGAGTATAGCCCAGAGCTTGCTCCTATTAACCAAGTCGAAGGGCGAGGAGAGGTCCATAAAGGCTAAGTATAGTGAACCCTCCCCGGCCACTGTATACTTGGATATTAGTAGATGTAGGTTTGAGCATTGCTCTAGGGTTCCCCGTTTCTCCCTGAAGCCGTATTGTATCTCTGCGAGGCCCCCAGAAAGCTCCAGGTTTGCTCTCAATTTAGTCAATAGTACTCTGTCCAGGATCTTAAAGGCAGAGTCTATTAAAGAAATTGGTCGGTAGCATCCCGGATCCTCCCTATCTCCTTTTTTAAAAATGGGCACTATGACAGATATTGTCCAAGTTTCTGGGAAACATCCATCATTTGTCGCCCTAAACACATTGGTGAGGACTTTGGACCAGGTGGTTGGGGCATATCTAAAAAAGTCTACCGGGACTCCATCTGGGCCAGGAGCTTTATTTTTGGTGGAGTCCATTATTGCCTTGTACACCTCCTCCTCGTTAAATTCTACTACCGAAAGCCCCATACCTAACCCCATGCCATTTTCATCCAGAGTGTCATTACTGCCATATACATTTTTAAAGTGGTCAACCCATTTCTCATCACTGATAATGCAATCAGAGATTGTGTTGATCTCTCCCGAGAAGAATTGGTTATTTATAATGTCCCAGAATCTTCTACTATTGCGTAGAACGTCCACATCAAGTAAATCATTCCAGGCATTATTTTTAATTGTGTTTTTCCTTGTTTTGATAACCAGCTTATACTCCCGTCTTAGTTTGGAAATTAAAGGTTTATCCCTCGGCTTTGTTTTAAGTGCATTTTTCAGGTCTCTATGGGCTCTAGAACAGTTACTGTCAAACCATTTATGAGGCTTGAATGGCAAACGGGATTGGGGAGCTGTGAGTTCTTTAGCTGTTTGTGAGCAAATAAAATTAAAAGCTAAAATAATTTCGCTATTGGTGGCATTTTGGTCTAGACAGATACACATGGGTTCCTCTATCTTTGGAAGCAGGGAAGCCATAAAGGTTTCCTGGACCACCTTGCCCCACTTAAGTCGTCTGCCCTGGTCACTGGGCACCGTCGATGTGCAAGCCCTAGGAGAACCCAGGTGTTTGCTCCATAAGTCACTCCAGCGAATCTGAGCCAAAACTGCGTTGTGGTCACTATGTGGGGAGGCAATTACCTCGTATTTTGTCACCTTAGAGGTTAAACCCTGAGAAATGAAAATAAAATCTATCACTGACCCACTTTCTGAGCCTTTGTAAGTGGGCAATGGTTCACCACTACCTGTACTGTGGGGTTCGAACATGTTGAGGCTAGCAAGAAAGAATTCAAGCGCCTCCCCCACTTTGGTGTGAACAAAATGTAGGTTACCATTGTCAGTCTGACCCTCCAAATTGCCTAAATTACATTTTAAAGCACATTTATGTGTGTTAAAATCGCCTAAAATTATAAGTTCGAAATTAGTGCGTGTTTTATGACTGTAGTCGTTAAGGACGTTTTCCAGGTGATCCACGTGGGCTGTGTCTGTTTGTCTGACCCATGAGTTATAAAAATTTGTAACCACTAGGACACGACCTGGTGAAATAGTCCACTCTATAATTAAAATATTTGGGGAATCAGAGTCTATTTGCTTAAATGTCCCTGCCATTTTAAGAGAAAAAAAGCAGAACTAGCCCACCTTTAGCTCTTCCTGCACTACTCGGTATCGCTGGTATAGTAAAGCTTGAAAAGCCATCCATCCAAAAAGTTGGTGAGGTATCCCATGTTTCTTGGAGTGCAATTACATGATTACTGGTTAGAAAGTCTATCCATGTGGGATCTAGTCTTTACAAAGATGTTGATGTGGAGGGACCTTTTAGCTGTTTTACAGTAGATTCTTCTCCCTCAGGTGCTTGTGGTCAATTTGAAAAAGTTAGCTTAGGTAAAGCAGAAGAAATATATGAACACTACAGCATTCATCCTCTACCCTCAAGAGACATACTGGGTGATGCTTTAGAATTGTACTAAATGAAGCAAGCAAAACAAGAACTGTTGAGTGTGTGGAAAAAGGGTTAAGAAGCAAAATGTGTTCAAATTTTGTTCTTAACAGCCGAAGGTGGTTGTTATGATGAACATGCCGGTAAAATTCCCCCACTTGAATATAGATCAAGTAGATTATATTCAGAAGATCCTCAGTGTAGGCAGAACATTACATGCATTTTCCATATTTTGATTGAAAGTGAGCTCTCAGTCCTTTCTTATGCTGTAGGCCATGTTATGAAAACAGGGTTGTAGTTCAATGATGTCAGAGATGGAAAAAAGTACATGGAAAAGATGAAGTTCTAGAGAGTAATCTGATGAACATCATGGCTTGCTAAATGGTACCAATGAACATTGCTTCTGTAGCTACGGTGAGCTAAAGTGTAAGTTATGCAATTTAGGTGGACCTACCTGGTGTCTCACTTTAGCTGTGCACAGTATGCTTGTGATGATCTTCATGGCTTTCACGGGCAAGATAATGCAATGTGGAGTGTAATTTTAAAGCTGGGGGTGAATTGTGCACCGTTGATTCTGTGAATGTTTATAGATACTTAGAGCACAGATTTTAAACCATGCTGCATTTTATCTGTAACAAAAGGAATTCACCACTAGGTGATGTTTTGGACTTTGACATGGAGAAAAGAACACCAACATGAGGTGCATCACATATACATATGTTATTGTGGCTGAAAGATGCACTACAGTTTGGTCAAGAAACTGATGAATCAGTGTTATCATTCATTGAGCTGTATGTAACTTGTGAGATTCTAGAAGAATGTCACAACAGAACTCTTAGGCAAAATGTCTTATGATTCCAGTCCCATAAATGTGAGAAATACTGTTGATGGAAACACCGATCACATGAGAAATACTACACTGAATGTCAATTCGGATTGCAGAGGCCTGTTATTTCAAAATGAAGAGTGGACAGTTTTATATCTGAAGAGAAGTGCAGCATCAAAACAAATCAATGATTACAATCCTGTAATACCGTCTATGTGGAATGCCAACATTGGTATTCAGTTTGTAGCAGACAATTCTATAGCTGTTGCTCGATAAGTCACTTCAGATATAACAAACTTTGAAAAGACAAACATGAAGGATTCATGAGAAGATTTCCAAAGAGCACTGACTTACTTAAACCCAATGTGATAGACACTTTATAAATCTAATTTGGAGTGTCCACTTTGAAAATCTTTGTCTGTATGAAGTACTGCAGTACTATACATGAATAAATAATATGATTGAAAATATTGAACAAGGAGTGTCTGGCTATAATGGATGTTTAGGCAGACACTGAAAGGCAAGTCTGATTAATCATTATATACTGAACTGTCAAACAGCTGAGAGAAGAGACTTATTTTACTTGGCTCTTTTACAACTTTTTATACTTTGGCGTACTGAGAATGAGTTCCTAGGTAACTATGACTGAAGAGGATTTCAATGCAGTTAAAGATAATATTCAATGTGCAGTGTTTCCCATGTATCTGAAAATATTAAATGAAGGAATTCAACAAGAAAAAAACAATTTCTGTTGAGGCTGTAAAGGACAGTTCACAAAACAGTCAGATCTCAGGCCCTAGAAGTCAATATCCCCTTGACCAGTTTATAATTGAGAATGAGGCATCCATAGCTATGAATGAAGTGGGCCAAGTGAGGGGTGGGCGCATTGATTTAGAAAAAATTATATCTCGACAGATTTAAGAACAGCTTACAATTTTTGAACAAGTTAGTAAACCAGTAGACTATGGAATTGTTCATGATATGTCTGAATGTTCATGTACAACATTCAAGTTTACACTTCTCTGTATTAGTGGTCAGGCAGATGTTTTCCAATTCAAGTGGTGCCTGTATTTGTTCACAGGAAGACCAGATGTGATCTTTCATGTGTTGTGACTGCTCCTACTTGACTAGCCGCTCATATTAAAGGAATCACATTGCATCAACCACCTATGTTGCCTGTGGAACTTGACAACAAGGTAGAGTACTTGTAGATATTTGGTGATACTTGTCATGAAATCTCCAGGGTTCTGAAAATATTAAAGGTCCTTAATATTGACAAGGTTAGTATGGTATCAAACCTAATGCTAGCTTTCATTCTTCTGTGGATGCAATAGGTAACAAGATCAGTCTATGATTTTCTCTTTGGTGGTAAGTAAGCATGTCACATTTTTGGATGACCTTCTACAGTTGATTTCTGTGAAAGGTCAACCAGTTTTTAACAAACTGATTCATGAAGAAACTAAAATGTCCTTAGGAAGTATTAATATTGTTGCCAACGGGTAATGTTCTAGTATGCAGAGTTGACTCAAAATATGAGACAGGCTGCAGATTTAGAGTGTTGCAATGTATTAAAAGACATGAGAACAAATCAGATGGTGAACACAGTTGACTGAGTCTTTAGCAGAAGAGGCGCTGTTGAGATCCTACTACCTTTACTTATACCAGTCCCTTTTTGCTTCCACCACATATGTTTTATAGGCCTTCCTAATTGCTGGAATTTAATTGATGTCCTTTGCTTTAATAGCCTGCACCAGAGTACCTTCGAGATCATGGTCTTCCCCATTAGACGGAGAGCTGGATTTAGGGACACGCTTCTTGGAATGGGGAGCAGGAATAGTAAAGTATTCCAGGATGTGCTAAAAAAAAGTGTCTATGTAGATCACTAATGGCCATAAAATCTAATTCATTAGCCGGACTGCTGAGCATTTGTATATTAAAAGACATGAGATCAGAAATTATGAGGAAGGAAGAAATGAAAGCTCTTGCTTCTCGCATGGTTAGCTCCCTGTTTCCACACAAAGACTCACCTGCATCTGTAATGTGACATCTCTTGAAATGTCACAGAGTGTGTGCCACATGCCAACATTGGACACGGCACTAAATTTACCATAGAAATGTTTCATTTGGAAAATCAAGATATTGTGAGTCTTAATAGTAAAGATAAAATGGAACATCAATGTTTACATGTAATACTAGGTCAATAAGTAGTAACATAAAATTGGAATCGCTAGAGAACACAGTTCACTTCTACTTGTTTGGAAAAGACTTTAAATCTCTATAAACATTGCAGAATAAGTTTGGGACATAATCTTAATGTCCAGGAGGGATAAGTAAATGGTGCAATGGAAAATACAATAGATTTCATAATATATCCCAGTAAAGCAGAGTATGGGTATATTTTTATTCAATTTTACCATACAGAAGAGGGCAAAAATATTAGCAGGTGTACTGCTAGATTTCTGTTGGAAAAAGATCTCAAAGTAAAAAATAACTTTAATACGGCTACTAAGACCATAAACGTATACACAAGATACATTAAAATACATAATAAATAGTAAAAACCTGAGATAATCCCATTATAAGCAACAAGTTTATGCATAGGTGTAAGATATCATATTAATAACAGGTAGAGTGCAAGCAAAGCTTCATATGGTTATAAGAGACAACAGCACAACACAATTACCAACACAACTCAGGAATATATAAAAAGAGCCAAGTATGGTGGCTTTACAAACATTAGCCAAAAGATATAGAATAAAAAGAATGTGCAGTTAAATACCAGATAATTAGCATTGTGATCAGCCCTGTCTCTGAAGAAGAAGGAGAGCCTTTCTTCGTGCTAGCCACATTGCACCCAGGTATATGGCAACCGCACATGCACAAAAAGGCCGGCAGTCAGTTCTAAGAACTCTAAGGGCAATACAGTGCCTGTGAGTGCCTAACTGCCTCCAAACAGGCAACATACAAAAAGAGGGTGGATGGGCATAAGCTTAGCATGCAAAAAGAATATGAAGAACAGTTTCCTTAAAAGAATTAAACTCTGCCAAACCGGAGATTTCAGGGCCAGCCATTTGGAGGTGAAAGATTTTAGTGGTAATGCTTCCACTCTAAATTGGAAATACAACTTCATGTCCAGAGGCACAGTGATAACAATCCAAAATGCTTGAAGGTACAAGGTAAGAAACTGGCACTAGCATCTCTGTGGGCATCATTAGACATTAAAAGTACTGTTTTAGAGACTCTTTTAGATGAAATATGGCAGCCCTGTCGAGATTCCCATAAATCACTCTTACTAAGGAGATCAACATTTTTTTTAATGTGTGAGCGCCGGTTCATTCTGTTAAAACGATCTGCTTTGATAATGTCATGCAGGACTGCAGCCTAATAGGCAAGCTCAGGGGTGGACCATAGTCTTCTCCAGAATAGGATGCAACCTCTCTTTTCCTTCAATCCCTTTCACACCCAAGTCCAAGGACAATAGGTAGGAATGAGTACTAAGGAGCAGAAAGGTAAGTGTTCACAAGAATCAGATCTACTCAGTTCATTGATTTTGGAAAAGCCCAGAGCTCAGCTCCATAAAGGGCTTTAGCTTCATAGATCTGAAGAACAGGTGCTATGGGTTTAGTGAAAGAAGCGCAATGCTATTTAAGGATGACACCTACTCTCTGTCCATGCTTCACACCGCCTTATATTTGTGAGGCTTCCATGTCAAATTAGAAGCTAGTGTGACGCCTAGATAGACAAATGAGTCTGCCTTCTCAAGTGGCGTCCCCCTAGTACAAGACTTCTTTTCGGTGTTTTGTACTGATAAAAGAACAAAAATTGGGTGTTTGCTGGATTGATCTCCAGCCCACGAGTATGACAAAACTCATCAAATCTAGTCAAAGTTTTGCAGCCCACTTCAGGTCTTGATGTTCAATAGAGTATCATTAGCAAAAAGGAGGATATGAGTTTTCACGTTAGCTAGTGAAAGGGCATCAGTGTGAGTCTGAGATAGGAAGTGCGCAATATCGTTTAAGTATAATGACAAAAATGTTGGAGTCAGGACACAGCCCTGGAGTACACCTTTGGAGACTTGGATCTTCTCAGTCTGCTGGTCCTGTGCGCCCCAACGGATTATAGCATAATTGTTTTCATGAAGGCAAAAGACTATAGACAGGATGCTGGAGGTCATGACCATGTCCCAGATGACTTGCCATAGTTTGGAATGGGGGACTAGGCGGAATGTGGATTTTAAATCGACAAAGGCAACATAAAGGTGTCCTCAGCCAATTACTACCATCTTTCAATATATTAACAGAAAGCCAAAGACTTGGACGATGATAGAGGTTTATTTTTTTAGAGCTAGCTTGAAAGGGGCTTAGGACATCATTTTCATAAATCCAGTCCTGTATTTTGGATAATCCACAGCGATTTTGAATGCAATTTATTAGGCATATAGGTATGTAGTTCACTGGTTGAATCCTAGCACCATATTTATGAATTGGAAGCACTACGTGCCCCTCCAGGAATCTGGAGCGGGTGCTCCCTTTGCAATGATGTTAACAAGAGTAAGAACATATTTACACCAAGCTTCCACATCTTGACTGACTAAGTCAGCAGGTATGCAATCGGGAGCAGTGTCCCTGCCTCTAGAGATAGCATTAATGGATCCTTGAATCTCGTTTAAATCAAATAATAGAATGGCATTACTCAAAGGTGCTGTAAACAAGGAAGACCCTCAATAGGGAGCATAGTACCATCTTGATATAATTTCTTAAAATAATCGAACCAATCAGATGGAGAACGCAGTTGATTGAGTCTTAAGCAGAAGAGGCATTCTTGAGATTCTGCCACCTTTGCTTATCCCAGTCCCTTTTTGCTTTAACCACACATGCTTTATAAGCCTTCCTAATTGCTGGAATTTAATTGATGTCCTTTGCTTTAATAGCCCGCACCAAAGTACATTTGAGATCATGGCATTCCTATTAAACTGAGAGCTGGATTTAGGGACATGCTTCTTGGAATGGGGAGCAGGAATAGTAAAGTATTCCAGGATGTGCTAAAAAAAAGTATCTATGTAAATCACTAATGGCCATAAAATCTACTTCATTAGCCGGACCACTGAGCATTTTTATATTAAAAGACATGAGAATAGATATGAGAATAGAAATTATGAGGAAAGAAGACTAGAAAGCTCTTGCTTCTTGCATGGTTAGTGCTCTGTTTCCACATATTGACTCACCTGAATCTTTAATGTGACATCTCTTGAAAAATTACAAACAGATTGTGTGCCTCATGCCAACATTGGACGAGGCGCTCAATTGAACTTAGAAATGCTACATTTGGAAAAACAAGGGATTGTGAGACTTAATAGTTAAGATAAAATGGAAAATCAATGTTTAAACATATCACTATGTCAATAAGTTGTTAAAAAACAGTTTTACATAATGCTTGTGTAGAAAAGACTGTAAATCCCTGTAAGTTTGCAATGAAACTTTGAGAAGGGATTACTGAATGGTGCTTCAATTAACAAATATCTCAACCACAAATATCGACCCACAGAAATATTGAATCCTAAATATCGTTGACAAAAATATAATCCCCCATAACTTATAACGGTAAGTACAATAATAATAGAAACAAATATAGTTTTTGTAAAATATATATATATATTTAAAAATAGTAAATATGAAATATTTTAACATGTAACATTGATATAATGTAAATTAATACATATGTGTATGTGTTTATGTAATAGAACAAAACCAGTATGAAGTTCCTAACAGAGAACGCAAGATTTATTATGGAGAGGAGGCCTCTCCTTCGGAAAGAGACCCTCACACACCCAGGCAGCTAGGTGTCTTGCTTCATCATCGGGTCTGCTCCTTATCGGGTCAGCGGTGCAATACCCGATCAGGCCCCCATGGTGGGGCCTACTTAGCGGTTTTTGGTAGTGGTGAAATGTAGTGTTGTGCTGTGCTCAGCCCAGGGTGTGTGTCCTACCCTCACGAGGCCCGGACCGGCCTCGTGAGGGTAGGACACACACCCTGAGCACAACACAACACTACATTTAAGTGTCTACACGAGCCAGTACTGTTGATGTAAAGTTCTGACCCGAGTAGGGTTGTGTCTGTTTGATCTACTAAGTACCACTTTTTAGGGTGCTGTATTGGTGGTTACTTATACACTCTAAACTCCTTTTTGACCACTACCAAAAATTGTAGGTAGATCCTCTGGTCCTGATGAATTGCCATCTAATAGGTTCAAAGGCAAGAAACATGTTGACCTCACTTCACAAGCACGTATACTCCACATCCTTAGAGTGAAGATACTCGCCTTGTTGCATTTTGTAACTAGGGTAGGGGCCATGGTCATTAAAATTGTTCTGAGTGGACCTCCTGCCTTATTTTACCCACCTTACTTACACTCCCCTTACACCTACACTCAGCTAGGGCCCTCACACGCACCTCACCCACCGGCATAAAGGAAAAAAGATCTCCGCCAAGTAGGCCCCACTATGGGTGCCTGATCGGGTATTACACCGCCGACCCGATAAGGAGCAGACCCAGTGATGAAGCAAGACACCTAACTGGCTGGGTGTGTGAGGGTCTCTTTCCAAAGGAGAGGCCTCCTCTCCATATCGCATTCCGTGGAGCTCTTGCATCAAACACACTAAATCCTGTGTTCACAGTTAGGAATTGCAAACTGGTTTTGTTCTATTAATATCCCAGACATGTATGCTGGACCTGGTTAAATAACAGTCCGTACTACCCCTCCTTTGTTTCTTATGTGTTCATGTAAACATATATACTGGAAACTTATTGTTAAAAATATTCATTTTAATTTATATTTAATAATACCAAATAAACTGCAAACAATGTAAAAAAAATACCAATGTATTATACATAAAAAAGTAAACAATAGAAAAAATACATTTTATTAAAAATACCTTAAAAACTACAAAAATGTCTATACATGAAATATATCAAATTAAATACACAAACACATAATATTAATATTTTTTTTAACAATCTTAAAAAAGCTACTACATTTTAGGAATAATAAATATACTATTCCCATTCCCGTTTTTGCAACAAGAGGGAAAGCATTGGATGCCAAAGGGATGAGATTTTCTAATACCACTCCCATATGTGCACCAGTAGAGAAAGTGCAGACTCAGGAGCGGTAACATTTATTATTCCCACTCGAGTCTGTGCATCATTAGGGAAACCATTGGACTCAGGAGGGGTCAAATTTACTGTTTCCACTCCAGTTTGTGCAACAGTAAGGAAAGTTTTGGGACAGGAGGGGTAAAGTGCACAATTCTAACTCTAGCCTTTGCAACAGAAGGGAAAGTGTTGGTCTGTGGAGGGGTAACATTTACTATTTCCATTCCAGTTGGCGCAATAGGGAAAGAGTTAGAATGTGGACGGGTGAAATTTACTATTCCCACTCCACTGGATTCAATGCTAGGAGAAACGTATTGGACTGTGGAGGGGTTATATTAACTATTCCCACTCCAATCTGTGCTACAGTAGTGAAAACATTGGACTCAGGAGGGGTAACATTTACTATTCCTACTCCAGGGGGTAGGAAGATGCTTTTTTGGCCTGTAAGGCCTTCAAAGAAAGCTTGCATGGACCACATTCAACAACCCCAACTTGGTCCTGAAACCGACCGCCTCATTAGGATGCGACTGAACACTGTTAATCGCATTCCTATATTTCACTATAGAAACGTGCATTACAGCCATAAACCAGCTGTAATGCATCTTCCCATAGAGAAAGGGGAGGTGTGGTTCATCCCTGCACCCCGTGGCAGCCACCTCAAGGTTTAGTTCTCCAAACTGTAATATTTGGAAACGCACTTGAAGGATGTTGAACATGCTCTCTTCTTTTGTCCTGTTTATGCCAGACCCAGGCAGAGATGGATCAAACCGTTGTGAAGTCTTTGGGGTGTGAGGGCATGCTGGGTAGCTTACCATGTTTTAAGATGTGACAATAGCGAGAAAGTGATATTTGGAATGTGCTAGCTCCTGTATTTATTTTTGAGATAAAGCCTCTTTTGGTCAAAGCACAGATGGACTGGGTTTGGCGATATCTTGCTTTTATCTGTTGTAACTGATTTTTTCCATTTGTATAACTTGTTTTATGATCTTACCCACTTTATCAAACTAAAGGGGCCGATTAGGATGGCGGGCAGACGATAGCGGTGCTGGGACCGGCCGCCAGTGGGGTTGTGGTCCCGCACCACACCACTGGCACCTGCAATTATATATATATATATATATATATATATATATATATATATATATATATATATATATTACCTACTGGCGATAGCCAGTAGGTATATATAGTTAGGATCTAGCTACCATAGGAAATCCGCAACATTCTATTGGGAATAACTTTGGCGCCGGTTGAGGAATTTGCGTGTAATTTTCCAAAATTTAGGCCAGCTCTGCTCCGCTGCTTCCCTGGAAGTTTTGGGGGGATTCGTCATGCGGGGGGCTGAGTAAAAAGTGGGGTCCCAAAACGTGTTTTCCCCATGTTAATTTCCAGAGGACGAATAGACAAGGCTACAGCCCGAACCGCTGAATGGAATTACACCAAACTTTGCAAAATTGTAGGGACTGGTACGCAGAAGTACCTTTTTGTGTTTTGTGTAAATTGCTGCCGTGGTTTTTATGAAAATTAACTTCAAAAACACATATATATCTGGGCGGAGCCTAACCACACATTTCATCGTGAGATCTGATTGGCTTGTCAGCACTTCATCCAAGAAGTGTTGGAAGCCATCTTGGGACCAATATACATGATAGCACCTCATTAAAAAGCATTGTAGTTAATAGTTACATTATAAATCACTTGTTGATGGTACCATACTCATTTTAGGAATTGTGGTGTGTTCTAAGGTGATTTTACCATGTGAAAAAGCCTTCTGCTGGGATATCATGAATCATGTTTGAAAGAAAACTATTATCTCATGCTTTTCCCACAGTGGTTTGGAAGGGGATCTATAAGCTAAACTGCAAGCATATTTTCTGTAAATTCACATTATCTTTCTCAGTCATGTGAGAATGAAATCTGACATTCTCAGTAAAACATGTACAACCAACAAGGACAGAGACTGTCAGTTTATTCCTTTGTGTTCTACTGCAGCCTCCTAGAGTGTTCTAAAGAACAACTTGAGCGCTAACAGTCCTACTTATTACAAAGGTATGGCACACCTGAAGACATCTTGATTGGAATAAAGTGGTAACTCTTAAAACATTTTTTGCTGCAGCGTGACCACGTGAATTCGAGGAAGACGGGGGTCGAAGCAAGGACCTTAGCGGCATGTGACACATGCGATTGGAAATCTTTCACGAAAGCATTCAGGTGAGCGCATTTGAACTTTCACATTAGCGGGACATAAGCGGCAGAGTGACAGTAGACAAGGTTTGGGTAAATGCCTGCCTGGAGCACAGTGTCTGAAAAAATCACAGCTATCACAGGATATGTACTGTGAAGACGCGCGCAGAGATGCAGCGAAGGGGATGTTCAAAAAGCAAGACACTGTAACCGCAAACACCAGCACACATCCGCCGCTACCAAAGGCAAGAACCAAACTGGATGAACTCCTCACGAAGTTAGAAAGACTATACGAGCGCGAAGTGCGCAAATGGTGGGAGGCAACGAGCCTACAAAGCTATATTGACGACAAGCGGGTTCCCAGAGGATTAAGGGTTTATACCATCCCGTCATACGAAAACCCTGACCCCCAACTACTAACCGACTGGGCGGAACACACTGCCAATTACTGCAAAGGTACACTGCATATATTGGTTAAGTATGCTTGGAGCGATCGACAAAAAGCACTAGCGGAGATCGCACTAACAGAGGACGAAATCCAGAAAGAAGGAGATGCAGACACAATAGCAGCATTGAGGGAACAGATGAAAAGTAGACTGACTAAGTACGAGGAAAAGATCAAAACCAGAAAGCAAGAGAAATATGCCAGAGATGAGAGCGACTACCTGCAGGGGAGAGTGCTAACCTTTGCAAGGAAATATGATGCACCCAGAAAGGAGGTAATACGGAAACAGGCCTTGGGAACAGTCTCACCAGAAGTTACATCAGAATCGGATGTAACAGACAACGAAACTGTGGAGAGTCATCTAAGAAGACCAGCATCAGGAAAGGCAAAAGGCGGCCAACCCCCCTCGCCTCCCCTTTTTCACCGCGAATGCGATGTGATACGCCAGGCTTGGCTACGTGGAGGCAAGGTGAAACCACCAGACAAGTTAAACGAAGGACCCGCAGGGCCGGAGGCGGCCGGAAGAGGAAAAGGGCAAACGTGGAAAGGCAAGAAAAAGACCCACAAACGCTAGGTTTAAAAGACTGCCTCACGGTAGTAAATCTCACTCCAAGACACTTAACAAAATCGGAAGAACAACTTCTAAGTTTGGGTCTGAGCTTCTGCCCCAGTAATAAGAGCGAGTACACCCAAACCAGGATCGATTTATACAGTTTCATCAGAAAACTGAAGTTGCATAAGTATCACAAACTCAGAGCAGCAACCAAAGGTCCTATACTAACAACAAAAAGAATGACGGCCACGGATATATTATCATGTGATGATATAAAGGGCATTGACACTCTGGAGAATCTGAGACTTGAGCAACTTACACAGAATGAAACTATAATTGATAAAGCTAGACAACATAACATCGAACAAGAAAGGGAGGAGAGCATCTTCAAAACTGCCTCAACCTTCTGTCCAGTAATGCCGTGGGACGCAATTGATGCATTCTCGGAAACAGTACTGAAAGATCTGGTGGATATGAGGGGGAATCAAAGAACCCGCAAATCGAATTGGAAGGACAATCTAACAATACAAGAAAGAAATGCACTTAAATCCTTGCAGGAAGAGGAGGATATAATTATAAAGCCCTCAGACAAGGGAGGTAACGTCGTGCTATTAACACGAGAATACTATCATAAGGAAGCAGTCAGACAACTTTCAGATACAAACTACTACCACAAAATTGAGATGGACAGATACAAGGAGAGCATTTTGCAATACGAAGAACTAGTGAATAAATGGTACAAGAGAACAATGGTGGGGAGTGAAGAAAACATCTTTCTACGGAGCAATAACCCAACAATACCCACCTTTTATCACTTACCAAAGTTGCACAAGAATGCCACTGAACCACCAGGGAGGCCAATTGTATCTTCAATCAATGGCCTAACAGAAAACATGTCGAAATTTATCGATAGTTACCTCTATCCCCTGGTGACACAACTGAAGTCTCATGTGAAAGACACAAAGGATTTTCTAGTCAAAATAGAGGATCTTGTGTGGGACCCAACATATCTAATAATGGTATTGGATATTACCAGTTTGTACACCAACATCAAGCACGAACTGGGGTTAACCGCGATTGAACACTTTCTGAACAAGAGACCGGCAAGATATGCACTGCATAATTGTATGCTATTGGAGTTCGTGGAATTCTGCCTTGCCAAGAACATCTTCCTGTTCGATGACCAACTGTACACTCAAGTGTCTGGGACTGCGATGGGCACTTGCTTTGCTCCCAGCTACGCGAATTTATTCGTTGGCTGGTGGGAGGAGCGGGTGCCCATGGCACTTGAGAAGGACGAACAGGTGGCAGGTAGAGTAGTGAGGTGGTACCGGTATATTGATGACCTCTTCATCGTGTGGCAAGGGACGGTGGAGACGGCTCATCAATATACCGAGGTCCTGAACAATAACACCTGTAACTTACACTTCTCTGGGACAGTAAGTCCGGTGGCAGCGGACTATCTCGACCTTAGAGTGTTTGTGAGTGAAGGCAAATTGCACACCTCGCTATACCGTAAGCCTACGGCCGGAAACTCCACGCTGATGGCGAATAGCAACCATCCAATGAAACTCATCCAAAGTATCCCTTATGGGGAGCTACTGAGACTGAAAAGAAATAGTAGCAGGAATGAGGACTTTGAAGTGGCAGCAAAAAACTGTATCGAAAGATTCACTGCAAGAGGGTATGACACTCAGGTACTCACCAAAACCCTAACAAGAGTAAGAAAAATGCCAAGAGCAAGCCTGCTACAGCCTAAACCGAACAAGGAGACAGATACAGGTGGAAAATTCAGGATGATCACACCTTACTGTACTGAGTCACAGAACCTGAGAAGAATTTTTTCAAAGAACTGGCACGTGCTCCTGACGGATCCAGTAATCAAAGAGGATATTCCTCCGAAACCCTTAATAACTTTCCGCAAAGCATGGTCCCTTAAAGACAACTTGGTGAAAAGCCACTATGAAAAAAAGAAACCTAAGGCCGGCGGATTGGCGGAAATGAAGGGCTTCTTTCCATGCGGCAAATGTAAAGCCTGCGCAGGGAGTAGAAGGATTCTATCATACTGGGTGGCAGGGGCTGAGATTAGTAGACCCATCAAGAAATTTCTCACATGTAGCACACCTTTTGCGGTATACTGCCTTGTCTGTCCATGCGGCCTTCGATATGTGGGCAGCACGATTCATCCCTTAAAGATCAGGATACTTGAGCACCAGCGGGCCATTGAGAGAGTTGACCCAGCCTATCCGGTTGCAAGACACTTTTGTGAAAAACACAACAAGGACAGGAATAAACTCCAATATTTTGGTCTTGACTACATTCCAGCAAACATCAGGGGAGGAGATAGGCTGAAACAGCTCAGACGCCTTGAATCGAGGTACATAATTGACATGATGACCAAGACACCGCTGGGGCTGAACAGCGGGGAAGAGCTCGCAGTACACCTGGGCAAGTAACGTCATTGACTGGATGAACTGAATTGTGCTAGATGGATACTAGCAACATACCAGGGATCTAATTGACAACTGAGTGACAGAGGATGATGAATATCTCTAAATATGATCTATGACTGAAATGTAATCTTGCTGGAGATCTCGAGATATGGCTGGAAGCAAAGAAGAGCATGCATGAACTCTTTTTCCACCTTGATGATGATCTATATGACTTCGAATTTAGTCTAATCACTTTTCATCTAAACCTTTGTGTAGAATTGTGGGTAATGCATCAGAATAATAACAGTAGTTAGTTACTTTGGATTGCATAACTTTATGTGCTTAAGCGCGGTAGAAAGTGAAATATTTTGAGACTGAGGCCAAGGGGAGCTGTGCCCTTCTTTCTCATCCTAGGTACAGGGGCTTGCCAGTCATCCATAAGAATCCCCATTATGGGGTGACCTGCCGATACACGGCAACACTGAGACCAACAAATGTTTTCATCGTTAAATGTCAATTTTTAATATAGAATAATATGGATGTAAAAAAACATAGGCAATGATCAATATGTAAACCCCAACATTAGGATGACTGGCCGATACACGGCTTTATGCTTTGTAGAGCATGGAATTGTACATATGCTATTACAGCATTTGCACACTCCAAAATGGCGCGACCCCTAGCACATCAGTCCTTCTTCTAAATGTGAATCTGATCACATGACATCCCTTTAAATGTTTTGGTTGCCAGGCGCGCGTAGACAACACTGACGAAGGCTTGTAGCTGAAACGCGTCTGTTGACACTGTAAAAATAAAACCCAGGAAAGGCATTACCCTTTTGTCTACGAGTGCTGATTTTCGAAAAGAATCACCGAGGGAATTGAGCGTGATGTGAGCGCGGGGCCCCGCCGCCGCAGACTGCACCCACTCGCGAGTGACCCGTCTCTTCGGCAGGGAACAGAGCTTTGAATATATATATATATATATATATATATATATATATATATATTACCTACTGGCGGTCGCCAGTAGGTAGTTATAGTTAGGATCGTTTTCCATAGGAAATCTGCAACATTCTATTGGGAATAACTTTGGCGCCGAATGAGGGATCTGCCTGTAATTTCCCTTAACTTTGCCTCGCTGCGCTCCGCTCCTTCTCTGAAAGTTTTGGGGGGATCCGTCAAGCGGGGGCCGAGATAAAAGGGGGGTCCCTAAACGTGTTTTCCCCATGTTAATTTCCATAGGGCGGTTGGACTCACTTTTAGCCCGAACGGCTGAATGGATTTCCACCAAACTTGGCAAAATTGTAGGGACTGGTACCCCGATGTGCCTTTGCTATGTCTCAAGATATATGCTCCAGTGGTTTTTACGAAAATTAACTTTGAAAAAATATATATTGGGCTACATTGGGCTATATATATGTTAGAGCCCAAATGTAGCCCAATGTAGCCCAATGTAGCCCAATGTAGCCCAAAGATGGCCACCAGAGACAAAAAAAAACCAAATGTAGCCCAAATATCAGCCAGATGTAGCCCAACTATAGCCCAATGACAGAATGTCCCAGAGTGTTCTAAAGAACAACTAGAGCGCTAACAGTCTTACTTATGACAAAAGTATGGCACACCTTAGTCATCTTGATTGGAATAAAGTGTTAACACTTAAAACATTTAATTTGCAAAGGAACAAAATGAGGGGGTTCATTTTGCATTGAAATTATGATTAGTGCTGAAGAAAGAAAAATTAGGGCACATTTTGAGTGACTTCTCAAATTCTCTTATATTTCATTAAAAAAATTCTGATATGCAGTCTCCCAAGATGGCCACCAGAGACAAAAGAGCCCAAATGTAGCCCAAATATCAGCCAGATGTAGCCCAACTATAGCCCAATGACAGAATGTCCCAGAGTGTTCTAAAGAAAAACTAGACCGCTAACAGACTTACTTATGACAAAAGTATGGCACACCTGAAGTCATCTTGATTGGAATAAAGTGGTAACACTTAATACATTTAATTTGAAAAGGAACAAAATGAGGGGTAAATATATATATATATATATATATATATATATATTCACTGAAAAAACCATAGGTTTCACACCAGTTATAGTTAGGTGGAAATTGTACTTGCATAAAACCATTAAAAAACCCACGTTATAGTTAGTTGGACTCACTATAACTTGCGCGTGCAATGCACTGCTGATGACGTCACATATTACATCACTCATGACATGGTCAGTGACATCACTTATGACATCACTGATGACATCTCAAATGACATCACTGATGACATCATCCAGTGAATGTGTATCTTTCTGAAAAATAAATATTTTTTATATATGTATATCTAAAGGTTGATGGAAGAATAAATGGGTAAATAAATGTCTAAATGGATGTTTTTTTGTGTAAAATTGATTGGTTAACTGACTTATTAAATGTATCTTAGTGAATACATATATTAGCGAGTAATGTTTAAATATTTAAATATCTGTAACTGTGTCTCACTTTGTGTATAAGTGGCTGCATGGGTTGGTGAGTAGCTACATGAGTGTGTATATGGGTTATTAGTTGTTTTTTTGAGTATCAGTATCAGTGTCTGTATGGTTCGGTGGGGGATATTACTTAGAGCACAGATGCATGAATGAGTGACTCACTATTTGTATGTATTTTGAAGACAACATGTGTGCAAGACTGTATGGGTGGATGATTGTGTGTATGGGTGGGTTAGTGAGTATGTGTTTTTATAATTGATTGTTTAAGAGAGTAAATAGGTTTCCGTTTCTGTAGAAGTATGTGTAGTGGTGTGTATATAGCAGTATAATCAAGTAAATGGTTGTTTGATAGTTTATTTGCATGTCTGAATTTGTGTGTGAGTAACTATATGGATGAGTATTAGTGTGTAACAGGATGTATAGGTGTATGAGTACATATGATGAGTAAGTACATGCATGAGTGACTATATAGAACTGTTGGTGAATGAGTGGATGTGTATGTAGATGTTGGAATTACCTAATAAGTTGTTGTAATTGGCATTGGTTTCTCCTTTTTTAAGAAAATGTTAGTTTCTATTTTTGAATGTGTGTGTCAAAGGTTATTTTATGCTGATAGGAGGTCTGCCACTTTGTCACAAGGATGTTGTCATCAGTGATGTCATTTGAGATGTCATCAGTGATGTCATGAGTGATGTCACTGACCATGTCATGAGTGATGTAATATGTGATGTCATCAGCAGTGCATTGCACGCGCAAGTTATAGTGAGTCCAACTAACTATAACGTGGGAATTTCAATGGTTTTATGCGAGTAGTTTCAAGTTTCAAGTTTATTTATTTACGATAACGGAACTCAATTGAGGTCCACATAATAATTCAACAAACAGAAAAAGGCAATAAAATTCCATAAGAGAAAGTGCATAATATCAATTTGTCAATATAGCGGCAAAAAACATTTAAAATAATGGAACAATTTAAAGCAAAACATTTCATTTGGCGGGTTAAACATTGCTTCAATAAAATCAGAGGCTGTAAAGATACCCATTTGAAGACACATAGGTCTTAACCATTTGCGTCTAAAAACCATGAGTGCCGGACAGAAAAAAATGACATGATACACGTCCTGGGAATTTAAATTACAAAAATCGCAAATATCGGAGCGGCCATACCATTTAGACAGAAGACAATTCAAAGGAAGTAAATTATGCCTTAGCAATAAGGTAAATCGCCGGACTCCATGAGGGAGATTCCAGCATATATATAGCTGAGGTTTTTTCATTTGACAAAAGCTATTAGTAAGAAATATTCCTCTCTTCAATTTACTCGCCCCTCTGTCTATTCTATAGCCTAGCTCCCAAGAAGCCGACTTTAATATCGACTTCAATTGTGCTGCGGATAGTGAAAAAATATCTAATTCATCTAACTGTAATAATACAACTGCCTGTCAAAAGTTCCTTACAATTGAAGAATAAACATTAAAGGTACCTAATAGTTCATTTTTTATGAGATGTCTCAACGTACCCGGCATTCCTTTGGCTAGGTTAAAAACCCAACGCACCACACTCGCAACTGCCTGGGCCCAGGAACTACGTAGACCGAATTCCAGTCTCAAAGAGTACGTAGAATTCGCTGTACTTGCAGAGGTGAGGTTGCGTAATATTTTTCCTTCAGTTGAATCTAAAAAATTCCAACTTGTCATATCCACTGTTTCTAGTCCATATGTGAGGGAAGCGGGAATTTTTGCTCGGAATACCTCGAGCAAAATGGAAAAGTGCCTTCTGCCTGTCGCCTTGTAGAGAGAAACAAGGCTCTTTCCTTGCACAAGGGCTTTCCTGCTATTGTTCTCAATATGGGCTGTGTCACTTAAACTACTCATGACAACTTTTCAGAGGAAAGGGTAAGATTTCATTACTTCTAGTCTTTCCCCTCCAACAGACCAGCAGTAATTATCATATTTAGGTTTTTTCCTTCCCCGGAAACACATTATTTTACTTTTTGAAATGTTTATTTTTAGGAAATGGGTCTCAGCGTATGTATTTAGGGCATGTAAGCGACCATTCAAGCTTTTTGGGGTAAGGTCCAAATTTAAAATGTCATCCGCGTACATTAGGCATACTATTGGAGTTCCCCCTAAAACTGGAGCAATGCCACTGCTGGATAGCAATAAGGCCTGGGGGAGATCAGCTATGTATAGTGAGAACAAAAGGGGAGCCAATAAGCAGCCTTGTTTAAGTCCATTAATCGTAGGAATAACCCTAGATAGACCTCTCTCCCCTCCCATTAATACTCTGCACCAAGTGTCTGTATGTAGGGCAATAACTAACCTTAATAAACTTGAGGGCATCCCTAGATCAGATAACTTCCTCCACAGCAGAGATCTGTCCACCTTATCAAAGGCCATAGAGAAGTCAATAAAAGCACGATATACACCTCCTCCACGGACTTTGATATATTTTTCTGTTAAAACCTGGAGTGCAGTAAGATTGTCTAGGGTACCGTGTTGTTTTCTAAAGCCAGTCTGCTCAAGTGGTAGTATTTCAGTCGAGGATACCCAGTCATTTAGAGAATTAAGTAAGCATTTGGCGAAAACCTTACCGATGGCATCTAGGAGGGCGATTTGTCGGTAGTTTTGGGGTGAATCTCTTGCCCCCTTTTTAAAGAGGGGGACCAATAAACTTCCCTTCCAAGATTGCGGAACAATGCCTTTGGTGAAGCAGAGTCTAAAGACTGGATATAAAATGTTTCCCCATAAAATACTATGAGATTTTAGCACAGAGATTGGGGCTTCATCAGGGCCCATTGCACCGGATGTGCGCAGACCCTTAATGGCGGAAACAATTTCCAATTCGGACGGAGGTCCATAAGGTAACAAATCGTCCTGTAGCTTACCTGGGTCAAACATCATATCATTGCCACTATATAGATGCTGAATGAAGCCAACCCAAGACTGCTCATTAATAGATATCGGTAAGGGTCTAGACCTTTGCCCGCATCCTTCTCCGATTAATGACCAGAAAGTCTTAACCTGCCCACTGCTGGATGCCTCACGGAGTTTAACCCATAGGGCATCTTCTTTCTCTCGTTTTAATCTGGCCTTAATTCTATTTCTCCTTCTTCTTAAGAGAGTTATCCTTTGATTGCGTTCGGGTATATGGGAGAGATACTGATCCCTAACCAATTTATTTATTTCTATGTTTAAATAACGAAGGTCAGAAGGGGTTTTTGGAGTTATTCTCCCGGAAGGGGACTTTTTTGCTTTAGATTGTAAAGTATGTAGAAAGGAAACGAAACACAGTAGTTCATTTATTTTATTTATTTTGCGTGTTTGTAGAGCGCTAGAATAGACTCCCTGGGGAGTATCTCCGCGCTTTATGACTGCCGAACCTACAGGAGAACAAGTTACATAACTGCAATCCAATTCTGAGACTGTATAGTTAGCCCTGGAACAGGAACGTCTTCAGCTCATTCCCTTCCCAAAGGTGTAAGTTCTCTACTGTGTATTCCAATATCCTGACTAAGCTTTTAATAGCCCCTGGGTGCCAATAACAAATCCCTTTTTTAGTGTTAAGATTCAATAAGTCTTCCCCGATATTCCATGCATCCCTTTGGAATGGTATTACATTTAATTTGACAGACAAGACATTATGATCACTGAGATCAGTGATAAGTACAGTCAAATCCTTCAAAGAACTAAAAAAGGAGCTATCTACTATCATATAATCAAGGATCGAGCCACCATTCCTTGATTTATGAGGGGGAGACTTAGATTCCTGAAGATTCTGTATAAAAGAACAAATAGTCTTTATACCAGTATTATAACATAAATCTGGTGGTATATAGGCATTTATTAGCACAAAGGAGTTCTGAGGGACATCCTTAGCTGAGTTCGTCAGAGTTATTACCTGAAATAATTTATTCGGATCCATATAATGAGAATAATTCCAATTAATTTTGTTGGACAATAAACAAGCTAGTCCTCCCTTCGCACGCCCTCTCGTAGAAGGGGTGGCTCTACCCTCTAATACATAAAAATCTTTTACCCCCGGGAATTTCCCCGCCAACCAAGTTTCCTGCAAACAGATCACATCTGCCTCTGTAGATTGCAGAAATAACAACTTCTCTTGGCTCTGTGATAGTCCAGCAATATTCCACGATAATATTTTTAATTCAGCGTTAAAAATGGGAATCCATTCTTGAGGAAAAGCCGGATTTAATTGATAAGATTGCGGGGAGCCAATTCCACTCCAAATTGGCGTCCTTTGCCATAATTTGTTTTATAGCCTGAGGGTTATTTATAACCACCTGTCGCTCATTTTTTAGTATACATATTTTTAATTCCTCAGGCATTACAAAGGATCCATCTGAAGGACCGGAATTTATACCCTGAAACAATGCCATTTTTTGGGTTTTTTGACTTCCTATTTTAACCTGAAAGAAAGGGACAACATCAGTCCCCCTTATTTGAAGTTCCTCAGCCCGTTGGAGAACATAATTTGCTACCAATTTGGAGTAGAATTTTGCCCGTGCTATCTTTCCACCCTCTACATTTATTAGTGTTATTGTATCCAAGTCTACAGATTGGATTAGTTTTAAACTCTCTATTTCACCAAAACATTTAACCAATGCGGATCTATTTAAAATAAGATCTGGGTCAAAAAGAGATATAAAATCTAGGAAGAGGGTGTCCACATTTTCTCTATTCTTGGGTACCATCTTTGAGTCATTTTCAATTACGGCCACATCTAAGAAGGGAATAGCCAAAGGATTCAGGATTGATTTTAGTTTTGGATCAGGAATTGGTTGTGGTTTTGGATCGTTCACCATTTTGATCTGCTCATCAGAACATGACTGACTTAAATTAAGCAAAGAATCATGTTGTATCTCTGTAGGGATCAACTTTGTGAATCCCACTGGGTTATACAACAAATTAGATTAAGAGACCTCTAGGTTAAAGTTTTCCATAGAGGGCTCTTGATCGCAATCAAAGGTAATTTTCCTTTGCCATTTTTGATAAAATCTACGGTGCGGTTTTCTTTTTTTGCCTCTTTGCTTTTTTGGTACTGCTTTTATAGGTTTTTTCTCTTTTATCGGAGAGACCTTATTCAGAGAAACGGTAGGGGTAGGGGTTTCATTATTTATTTGAGAAATAAAGATAGGGAAAATGGGAGGAGGAATCGTAGTCAAATTATCATCTGAAATCCTCAAGGCCTCAACCTCCTGGTCAATAAGGGCTACACAATTACCATTAGTAAGATACTCATTCCTATTTTTGGGAGGTTCGGAAATAACCGCTGTGTGAGTCTGTATTTTAACCAGAGGATCTAAAACTGCGGCCGGTAGTAATTCCTCATTTACTTCCTTACTGGGATTTTTTGTTGGAGTAACTATTTTTAAAGGTGTAACAACTTCTGATCCTTTTTTATGACCCAGAAGCGCCTTTAGAATTAGGGTTACTGTATCAAATACATTATCCGACCCACTAACTAGTTTTTCCAGAAGCTGTAGGATAGACGAGATGAGTTGCTCTAGCGAAATTAGGGATTTAGATATTACGTTATCGTTACTTGGATACATGTTAAGGGGATCCTCATTTCGTATGAGAACGGGGCTAGAGAAGGAATTCACTTGAGAAATAGCGAACTCAGAATTTTTAGAGGGAGTGCTACTAAAAAGATGTAACCTGGGGGTTGCTGCTATGTCTTGTGTAATAATAGGATTCTGTACTTTAAATAATTGCTTCTGGGACTCTAGGTTTATATCAGGTAAAGTGAAGTCGTCTGGAAAGAAGTTTGCAGAAGGTAATGTATCAAGATGGGTTTTTTGGTCTGCCTTAAGAGGAAGAGGGAAATTATCTGCTCTAGCCGCTGTAGAAGAGGCAGAGATGTTACCTAAATCTGCTGCATTAACAGTTTTAGCTTGATTTTCACATAAATACACAACGTCTCCCATTTGGTTCTTATAAGATAACTCTTCTGTAAGGGGCAGGGGAGCTATACCAGATAAAGTACTATCACCTTTAGTGGCAACAGAATCCCACACCTGCTCTTTGTTGTTAATATCTTCAACATGGCCCTCTGGCACTACTTTGTCCTTTCCCTTATCCCATAGAGAATAAAGTTGACATTTGCTTTTTAGTTGTAAAGCTGACCCATCTCTATTCCGTAAGGGGTTGGATTTAGTCTTGGAGCAGGCTCTACCAACTTATACTCTTCCAGATCCTAATTTTTTCGTCGTCATTATTAACTAGGAAGAAAATAAAATGTAACACTTAAATAGGATCAAATAAAAACTATGTATCCTACAAGCCAATAACTTTGAACAGAAGAGCACAGAGAGTCAAAAATGAGAAGGACTAAAGGGGTATGGCCCTGCCCAGCCTCAATCGGCCCCTGTCGGTCTCAGTCGGTCCCGCCCTTGTCCCGGGCTTCTCCCGGTCGTTCCCGCGCGCTCCCGCGCAGCGGGACTAGGCTATTGTATTTAAGTAGTCAATGTGAGAGGGGAGGAGCTTGCAGGGAGAGCGGCCCAGTTGCTGGCTATTGGGACTGGCGGGCGCTCCTGGGACTTGAAGTCCTGCGCCCGCTACTCGCTCGCAGCCCTGCACGAACAAACACCCACAAACACAACCTTATGCGTCGGGTAACAGGCTCCTCAAGAAACTTTGCCAGTAATGTTATAGATCAATGCCCCACACGAAGCGGGACCCGCGAAGCGGGTTCCGCGAGCAGTGGCGTCAGAAGCAGGGAAAAATCAGCGCCTCACTATCCCAGCGTGAGCACAGAAGTAAAGTGGTCCAACAGGTATCCAATGGCAAAAGTCTTTAAAGAGACGGTGATGGGGAGAAGCTTGCAGGGAGAGCAGCCCAGGTGCTGGCTATTGGGACTGGCGGGCGCTCCTGGGACTTGAAGTCCTGCGCCCGCTACTCGCTCGCAGCCCTGCACGAACAAACACCCACAAACACAACCTTATGCGTCGGGTAACAGGCTCCTCAAGAAACTTCGCCAGTAATGTTATAGATCAATGCCCCACACGAAGCGGGACCCGCGAAGCGGGTTCCGCGAGCAGTGGCGTCAGAAGCAGGGAAAAATCAGCGTCTCACTATCCCAGCGTGAGCACAGAAGTAAAGTGGTCCAACAGGTATCCAATGGCAAAAGTCTTTAAAGAGACGGTGGTGGGGAGGAGCTTGCAGGGAGAGCGGCCCAGGTGCTGGCTATTGGGACTGGCGGGCGCTCCTGGGACTTGAAGTCCTGCGCCCGCTACTCGCTCGCAGCCCTACATGAACAAACACCCACAAACACAACCTTATGCGTCGGGTAACAGGCTCCTCAAGAAACTGCGCCAGTAATGTTATAGATCAATGCCCCACACGAAGCGGGACCCGCGAAGCGGGTTCCGCGAGCAGTGGCGTCAGAAGCAGGGAAAAATCTGCGTCTCACTATCCCAGTGTGAGCACAGCAGTAAGGTTTTATGCGAGTAAAATTTCCACCTAACTATAACTGGTGTGAAACCTATGTTTTTTTCAGTGAATATATATATATCAGAAGCAGGGAAAAATCAGCGCCTCACTATCCCAGCGTGAGCACAGAAGTAAAGTGGTCCAACAGGTATCCAATGGCAAAAGTCTTTAAAGAGACGTTGGTGGGGAGGAGCTTGCAGGGAGAGCGGCCCAGGTGCTGGCTATTGGGACTGGCGGGCGCTCCTGGGACTTGAAGTCCTGCGCCCGCTACTCGCTCGCAGCCCTGCACGAACAAACACCCACAAACACAACCTTATGAGTCGGGTAACAGGCTCCTCAAGAAACTTCGCCAGTAATGTTATAGATCAATGCCCCACACGAAGCGGGACCCACGAAGCGGGTTCCGCGAGCAGTGGCGTCAGAAGCAGGGAAAAATCAGCGTCTCACTATCCCAGCGTGAGCACAGAAGTAAAGTGGTCCAACAGGTATCCAATGGCAAAAGTCTTTAAAGAGACGGTGATGGGGAGAAGCTTGCAGGGAGAGCAGCCCAGGTGCTGGCTATTGGGACTGGCGGGCGCTCCTGGGACTTGAAGTCCTGCGCCCGCTACTCGCTCGCAGCCCTGCACGAACAAACACCCACAAACACAACCTTATGCGTCGGGTAACAGGCTCCTCAAGAAACTTCGCCAGTAATGTTATAGATCAATGCCCCACACGAAGCGGGACCCGCGAAGCGGGTTCCGCGAGCAGTGGCGTCAGAAGCAGGGAAAAATCAGCGTCTCACTATCCCAGCGTGAGCACAGAAGTAAAGTGGTCCAACAGGTATCCAATGGCAAAAGTCTTTAAAGAGACGGTGGTGGGGAGGAGCTTGCAGGGAGAGCGGCCCAGGTGCTGGCTATTGGGACTGGCGGGCGCTCCTGGGACTTGAAGTCCTGCGCCTGCTACTCGCTCGCAGCCCTACATGAACAAACACCCACAAACACAACCTTATGCGTCGGGTAACAGGCTCCTCAAGAAACTGCGCCAGTAATGTTATAGATCAATGCCCCACACGAAGCGGGACCCGCGAAGCGGGTTCCGCGAGCAGTGGCGTCAGAAGCAGGGAAAAATCTGCGTCTCACTATCCCAGTGTGAGCACAGCAGTAAGGTTTTATGCGAGTAAAATTTCCACCTAACTATAACTGGTGTGAAACCTATGTTTTTTTCAGTGAATATATATATATATATATATGACCGCCCGGACCCTCGGATGAACTCAGGAATACGGAGGTATTTGATGTCCATTGGGCGTAATGCCTCGCATTTGGCAGCCCCTTCCTGCATGCAATCCTTGGAGAAACGGCTGTGGCAGTACTAGGGGGCCCAGGGAAACGCTCGTGGACATTGGGGAGCTGTAAAGATTTCATTTCCGCTCACCTGAATGTCTGCACAGACCTACAGTCTTCAACCTGCTCGCCCATGACACCGGCCCGGTATCGACGACACAGTGCATGCTGGGTTGGGTAGTTCCCTGAACTGTATTCAAACTGCCCAGGTGTGTCCACTACATATAAGGGGGAGGAGTTATTGCTGCAGACGAACATTTTACACAGGACGGAGCAACAGAAGGAAAGGACAACAGTGATGAGTACTGAAGAAGGCCTGGTTGCCGAAATGTATCTACCACCACTGACAACAACTCAATAAAGCTTGGTGTTTCCTTGAAGCCCCCTCTGGCCTCTAATTTCTTCAGACAAGAAATTGTTCTTCTATATATATATATATATATATATATATATATATATATATATATATATATATATATATATATATATATATACAAACAGATACTTCATTCATCAGAATAAACATCACCGACACTCAGGAAAATGCTGTGCACGAAAATTTAATTGGCAGGAAAACAAAGCTTTGCAGTTTATATATATATATATATATATATATATTCAGGCTCATGCTTGGCTTCCAGTTGCTTCAAATGCACTCAGACTCTAATGCGGGGTTCGAAGCTCCAACCCCATTGAAACAACATGGAAGACCCCAGCCAGCTCCCCTTTCACAGTAAGATTATTTATTTACATTCCCACACTATACTCCCACCCACCTAGCAGCCTACATTTAAAATATAATTAAAATAAGAAATTAGAATGTAATTGACATATTAAGCCATAAATAAAATTATTAATAATCAATGTATAATTTAAGTGCTAAATAATTATGACTTAAATACCTTCCGACCGTATCCCCCTAACAAACACAACACACACCTAATATATAACATACAAATGATACGCATTAAACAATTTAATTATTTGTAAATAAATTTCATACTTTAATCAAAAGTAATAATTAATTCATATTTAATATTTACTTAATTAGCTCATCAACAAACCAAATATCCACACCTAAAATATATCTTAAAAATATATTATTGCACAATTTACATAATTAATTATTAATTAAATAATTGATAATAAATTAATAGTTATATATTAATTAATTGTTACTTAATTAACTTCCCACTGCATACCCCCGTAAGCCCAAGAACCCTCACCAAAAATATACATAAAAATATATAATAATTACACAATTTACATAAATATATATCAATTAAATAATTAATATTAAATGAATAAATAATGGTGATTCAAATATTACTTAATTATTTTACCACCCTATACCCCCAAAACCCAAATACCTGCACCTAAAACATGTTAAAAAACAATAATTACAAGATTTACATAATTAACTTTCAATAAGATCAATAATATTTATTTTAAAGTACTTTTTAATTAATTATACTTAATTACCTTCCCAACTTGTACCCCTGCAAACCTCAGAACACCTCTGACACTGTAAAAAACCTTTCAACAATTACATTAAAATTTTAATAATTAATAAAATTAGTTACAATTACAAACTATATTTGAAAACATTAACAACAACTATACAAACAATATATAACATAAACAATTCAAGTATTATTTAAAACACAAAAAGATAATAAACAAATCAATATTTTTTACAACTATATTATTAAAAACGATATCAGCAATAGCGATATTCTTGAAAACAATATTGCTTACCTTAAAAATGCGATGTTTTTGTCAACGATATTCCTGCATCACGATATTTCTGTGACACGAATTTTAAGACTCAATATTTGTGTTGCTTGATATTTATGGCTCAATATTAAGTTATAATACTGTAAATGGTGCAATTGGAAAGGGGCGACCGCTCGGTCCCCCCGAACGTATGGATGGGTGCCCGAACCTCCCGGGAAGCCATTTTGGGCGGGGTGCGCGTAGCCCGGCTGGTATGCCCAAAGCGGCGTAGCCGGGGCGCGCCTTCCCCCGCCCGAGAGGGGTTGTCCTAGACACCTCGATGGAAGACCACGCCCTGTAGGCGTATCGGGGACGGGTACACGCCCTCCCGCAGAAGGATAAAGGAGCGGGAATCCAGAAGATCGTCCTCTTGTTCCTCGGATCGGAAGGCTGCACCCACTCGTTGCTTGTGAGCCCTCGACGGAACAAGCAGCAATTTTGAATGTGGTAATCTTGTTTTTTCTCTTTCAGTTTCGAGGGCCCACAGATTTCAGGACCTCGTGGATCGACCAAGGGCGGAAGACTCGAAACCATGCCTAGCAAGAAAGCAGGAAAGGGTTCCGAGACAGAGAGGATGTTACGCCTGTTGTCGAATCGGATGGCTTGTATGGACCGAAAGCTCGGACAAGTCCAATCGCTCGGGAGAGGTTTAGCGGAGGTAAAGAAGCAATTGGCCACATTGAACGACCCAGGTCACCCAAAAAAGGTTATAGGCCCGGCTTTACCGGGAATAGTCCCCGGGGGAAGAGGGAAGCGGGTCAAGGAAAGGGCGGTTTCGGGGGGGGCCCCAGTGCCAGAGGTACCTCTCATTGCCCCCCTCGTACCGGTCGATAACCCGGTTCGGAACCCAGATGTAGGCCAGCCTACCGAGGGAATTGAGCGTGATGTGAGCGCGGGGCCCCGCCGCCGCAGACTGCACCCACTCGCGAGTGACCCGTCTCTTCGGCAGGGAACAGAGCTTTGAATATATATATATATATATATATATATATATTACCTACTGGCGGTCGCCAGTAGGTAGTTATAGTTAGGATCGTTTTCCATAGGAAATCTGCAACATTCTATTGGGAATAACTTTGGCGCCGAATGAGGGATCTGCCTGTAATTTCCCTTAACTTTGCCTCGCTGCGCTCCGCTCCTTCTCTGAAAGTTTTGGGGGGATCCGTCAAGCGGGGGCCGAGATAAAAGGGGGGTCCCTAAACGTGTTTTCCCCATGTTAATTTCCATAGGGCGGTTGGACTCACTTTTAGCCCGAACGGCTGAATGGATTTCCACCAAACTTGGCAAAATTGTAGGGACTGGTACCCCGATGTGCCTTTGCTATGTCTCAAGATATATGCTCCAGTGGTTTTGACGAAAATTAACTTTGAAAAAATATATATTGGGCTACATTGGGCTATATATATGTTAGAGCCCAAATGTAGCCCAATGTAGCCCAATGTAGCCCAATGTAGCCCAAAGATGGCCACCAGAGACAAAAAAAAAACAAATGTAGCCCAAATATCAGCCAGATGTAGCCCAACTATAGCCCAATGACAGAATGTCCCAGAGTGTTCTAAAGAACAACTAGAGCGCTAACAGTCTTACTTATGACAAAAGTATGGCACACCTTAGTCATCTTGATTGGAATAAAGTGTTAACACTTAAAACATTTAATTTGCAAAGGAACAAAATGAGGGGGTTCATTTTGCATTGAAATTATGATTAGTGCTGAAGAAAGAAAAATTAGGGCACATTTTGAGTGACTTCTCAAATTCTCTTATATTTCATTAAAAAAATTCTGATATGCAGTCTCCCAAGATGGCCACCAGAGACAAAAGAGCCCAAATGTAGCCCAAATATCAGCCAGATGTAGCCCAACTATAGCCCAATGACAGAATGTCCCAGAGTGTTCTAAAGAAAAACTAGACCGCTAACAGACTTACTTATGACAAAAGTATGGCACACCTGAAGTCATCTTGATTGGAATAAAGTGGTAACACTTAATACATTTAATTTGAAAAGGAACAAAATGAGGGGTTTCATTTTGCCATAGAAATTTTATATATATATATATATATATATATATATATATATATATATAATATATATATATATATATATATATATATATATATATATTCACTGAAAAAACCATAGGTTTCACACCAGTTATAGTTAGGTGGAAATTTTACTTGCATAAAACCATTAAAAAACCCACGTTATAGTTAGTTGGACTCACTATAACTTGCGCGTGCAATGCACTGCTGATGACGTCACATATTACATCACTCATGACATGGTCAGTGACATCACTTATGACATCACTGATGACATCTCAAATGACATCACTGATGACATCATCCAGTGAATGTGTATCTTTCTGAAAAATAAATATTTTTTATATATGTATATCTAAAGGTTGATGGAAGAATGAATGGGTAAATAAATGTCTAAATGGATGTTTTTTTGTGTAAAATTGATTGGTTAACTGACTTATTAAATGTATCTTAGTGAATACATATATTAGCGAGTAATGTTTAAATATTTAAATATCTGTAACTGTGTCTCACTTTGTGTATAAGTGGCTGCATGGGTTGGTGAGTAGCTACATGAGTGTGTATATGGGTTATTAGTTGTTTTTTTGAGTATCAGTATCAGTGTCTGTATGGTTCGGTGGGGGATATTACTTAGAGCACAGATGCATGAATGAGTGACTCACTATTTGTATGTATTTTGAAGACAACATGTGTGCAAGACTGTATGGGTGGATGATTGTGTGTATGGGTGGGTTAGTGAGTATGTGTTTTTATAATTGATTGTTTAAGAGAGTAAATAGGTTTCCGTTTCTGTAGAAGTATGTGTAGTGGTGTGTATATAGCAGTATAATCAAGTAAATGGTTGTTTGATAGTTTATTTGCATGTCTGAATTTGTGTGTGAGTAACTATATGGATGAGTATTAGTGTGTAACAGGATGTATAGGTGTATGAGTACATATGATGAGTAAGTACATGCATGAGTGACTATATAGAACTGTTGGTGAATGAGTGGATGTGTATGTAGATGTTGGAATTACCTAATAAGTTGTTGTAATTGGTATTGGTTTCTCCTTTTTTAAGAAAATGTTAGTTTCTATTTTTGAATGTGTGTGTCAAAGGTTATTTTATGCTGATAGGAGGTCTGCCACTTTGTCACAAGGATGTTGTCATCAGTGATGTCATTTGAGATGTCATCAGTGATGTCATGAGTGATGTCACTGACCATGTCATGAGTGATGTAATATGTGATGTCATCAGCAGTGCATTGCACGCGCAAGTTATAGTGAGTCCAACTAACTATAACGTGGGAATTTCAATGGTTTTATGCGAGTAGTTTCAAGTTTCAAGTTTATTTATTTACGATAACGGAACTCAATTGAGGTCCACATAATAATTCAACAAACAGAAAAAGGCAATAAAATTCCATAAGAGAAAGTGCATAATATCAATTTGTCAATATAGCGGCAAAAAACATTTAAAATAATGGAACAATTTAAAGCAAAACATTTCATTTGGCGGGTTAAACATTGCTTCAATAAAATCAGAGGCTGTAAAGATACCCATTTGAAGACACATAGGTCTTAACCATTTGCGTCTAAAAACCATGAGTGCCGGACAGAAAAAAATGACATGATACACGTCCTGGGAATTTAAATTACAAAAATCGCAAATATCGGAGCGGCCATACCATTTAGACAGAAGACAATTCAAAGGAAGTAAATTATGCCTTAGCAATAAGGTAAATCGCCGGACTCCATGAGGGAGATTCCAGGATATATATAGCTGAGGTTTTTTCATTTGACAAAAGCTATTAGTAAGAAATATTCCTCTCTTCAATTTACTCGCCCCTCTGTCTATTCTATAGCCTAGCTCCCAAGAAGCCGACTTTAATATCGACTTCAATTGTGCTGCGGATAGTGAAAAAATATCTAATTCATCTAACTGTAATAATACAACTGCCTGTCAAAAGTTCCTTACAATTGAAGAATAAACATTAAAGGTACCTAATAGTTCATTTTTTATGAGATGTCTCAACGTACCCGGCATTCCTTTGGCTAGGTTAAAAACCCAACGCACCACACTCGCAACTGCCTGGGCCCAGGAACTACGTAGACCGAATTCCAGTCTCAAAGAGTACGTAGAATTCGCTGTACTTGCAGAGGTGAGGTTGCGTAATATTTTTCCTTCAGTTGAATCTAAAAAATTCCAACTTGTCATATCCACTGTTTCTAGTCCATATGTGAGGGAAGCGGGAATTTTTGCTCGGAATACCTCGAGCAAAATGGAAAAGTGCCTTCTGCCTGTCGCCTTGTAGAGAGAAACAAGGCTCTTTCCTTGAACAAGGGCTTTCCTGCTATTGTTCTCAATATGGGCTGTGTCACTTAAACTACTCATGACAACTTTTCAGAGGAAAGGGTAAGATTTCATTACTTCTAGTCTTTCCCCTCCAACAGACCAGCAGTAATTATCATATTTAGGTTTTTTCCTTCCCCGGAAACACATTATTTTACTTTTTGAAATGTTTATTTTTAGGAAATGGGTCTCAGCGTATGTATTTAGGGCATGTAAGCGACCATTCAAGCCTTTTGGGGTAAGGTCCAAATTTAAAATGTCATCCGCGTACATTAGGCATACTATTGGAGTTCCCCCTAAAACTGGAGCAATGCCACTGCTGGATAGCAATAAGGCCTGGGGGAGATCAGCTATGTATAGTGAGAACAAAAGGGGAGCCAATAAGCAGCCTTGTTTAAGTCCATTAATCGTAGGAATAACCCTAGATAGACCTCTCTCCCCTCCCATTAATACTCTGCACCAAGTGTCTGTATGTAGGGCAATAACTAACCTTAATAAACTTGAGGGCATCCCTAGATCAGATAACTTCCTCCACAGCAGAGATCTGTCCACCTTATCAAAGGCCATATAGAAGTCAATAAAAGCACGATATACACCTCCTCCACGGACTTTGATATATTTTTCTGTTAAAACCTGGAGTGCAGTAAGATTGTCTAGGGTACCGTGTTGTTTTCTAAAGCCAGTCTGCTCAAGTGGTAGTATTTCAGTCGAGGATACCCAGTCATTTAGAGAATTAAGTAAGCATTTGGCGAAAACCTTACCGATGGCATCTAGGAGGGCGATTTGTCGGTAGTTTTGGGGTGAATCTCTTGCCCCCTTTTTAAAGAGGGGGACCAATAAACTTCCCTTCCAAGATTGCGGAACAATGCCTTTGGTGAAGCAGAGTCTAAAGACTGGATATAAAATGTTTCCCCATAAAATACTATGAGATTTTAGCACAGAGATTGGGACTTCATCAGGGCCCATTGCACCGGATGTGCGCAGACCCTTAATGGCGGAAACAATTTCCAATTCGGACGGAGGTCCATAAGGTAACAAATCGTCCTGTAGCTTACCTGGGTCAAACATCATATCATTGCCACTATATAGATGCTGAATGAAGCCAACCCAAGACTGCTCATTAATAGATATCGGTAAGGGTCTAGACCTTTGCCCGCATCCTTTTCCGATTAATGACCAGAAAGTCTTAACCTGCCCACTGCTGGATGCCTCACGGAGTTTAACCCATAGGGCATCTTCTTTCTCTCGTTTTAATCTGGCCTTAATTCTATTTCTCCTTCTTCTTAAGAGAGTTATCCTTTGATTGCGTTCGGGTATATGGGAGAGATACTGATCCCTAACCAATTTATTTATTTCTATGTTTAAATAACGAAGGTCAGAAGGGGTTTTTGGAGTTATTCTCCCGGAAGGGGACTTTTTTGCTTTAGATTGTAAAGTATGTAGAAAGGAAACGAAACACAGTAGTTCATTTATTTTATTTATTTTGCGTGTTTGTAGAGCGCTAGAATAGACTCCCTGGGGAGTATCTCCGCGCTTTATGACTGCCGAACCTACAGGAGAACAAGTTACATAACTGCAATCCAATTCTGAGACTGTATAGTTAGCCCTGGAACAGGAACGTCTTCAGCTCATTCCCTTCCCAAAGGTGTAAGTTCTCTACTGTGTATTCCAATATCCTGACTAAGCTTTTAATAGCCCCTGGGTGCCAATAACAAATCCCTTTTTTAGTGTTAAGATTCAATAAGTCTTCCCCGATATTCCATGCATCCCTTTGGAATGGTATTACATTTAATTTGACAGACAAGACATTATGATCACTGAGATCAGTGATAAGTACAGTCAAATCCTTCAAAGAACTAAAAAAGGAGCTATCTACTATCATATAATCAAGGATCGAGCCACCATTCCTTGATTTATGAGGGGGAGACTTAGATTCCTGAAGATTCTGTATAAAAGAACAAATAGTCTTTATACCAGTATTATAACATAAATCTGGTGGTATATAGGCATTTATTAGCACAAAGGAGTTCTGAGGGACATCCTTAGCTGAGTTCGTCAGAGTTATTACCTGAAATAATTTATTCGGATCCATATAATGAGAATAATTCCAATTAATTTTGTTGGACAATAAACAAGCTAGTCCTCCCTTTGCACGCCCTCTCGTAGAAGGGGTGGCTCTACCCTCTAATACATAAAAATCTTTTACCCCCGGGAATTTCCCCGCCAACCAAGTTTCCTGCAAACAGATCACATCTGCCTCTGTAGATTGCAGAAATAACAACTTCTCTTGGCTCTGTGATAGTCCAGCAATATTCCACGATAATATTTTTAATTCAGCGTTAAAAATGGGAATCCATTCTTGAGGAAAAGCCGGATTTAATTGATAAGATTGCGGGGAGCCAATTCCACTCCAAATCGGCGTCCTTTGCCATAATTTGTTTTATAGCCTGAGGGTTATTTATAACCACCTGTCGCTCATTTTTTAGTATACATATTTTTAATTCCTCAGGCATTACAAAGGATCCATCTGAAGGACCGGAATTTATACCCTGAAACAATGCCATTTTTTGGGTTTTTTGACTTCCTATTTTAACCTGAAAGAAAGGGACAACATCAGTCCCCCTTATTTGAAGTTCCTCAGCCCGTTGGAGAACATAATTTGCTACCAATTTGGAGTAGAATTTTGCCCGTGCTATCTTTCCACCCTCTACATTTATTAGTGTTATTGTATCCAAGTCTACAGATTGGATTAGTTTTAAACTCTCTATTTCACCAAAACATTTAACCAATGCGGATCTATTTAAAATAAGATCTGGGTCAAAAAGAGATATAAAATCTAGGAAGAGGGTGTCCACATTTTCTCTATTCTTGGGTACCATCTTTGAGTCATTTTCAATTACGGCCACATCTAAGAAGGGAATAGCCAAAGGATTCAGGATTGATTTTAGTTTTGGATCAGGAATTGGTTGTGGTTTTGGATCGTTCACCATTTTGATCTGCTCATCAGAACATGACTGACTTAAATTAAGCAAAGAATCATGTTGTATCTCTGTAGGGATCAACTTTGTGAATCCCACTGGGTTATACAACAAATTAGATTAAGAGACCTCTAGGTTAAAGTTTTCCATAGAGGGCTCTTGATCGCAATCAAAGGTAATTTTCCTTTGCCATTTTTGATAAAATCTACGGTGCGGTTTTCTTTTTTTGCCTCTTTGCTTTTTTGGTACTGCTTTTATAGGTTTTTTCTCTTTTATCGGAGAGACCTTATTCAGAGAAACGGTAGGGGTTGGGGTTTCATTATTTATTTGAGAAATAAAGATAGGGAAAATGGGAGGAGGAATCGTAGTCAAATTATCATCTGAAATCCTCAAGGCCTCAACCTCCTGGTCAATAAGGGCTACACAATTACCATTAGTAAGATACTCATTCCTATTTTTGGGAGGTTCGGAAATAACCGCTGTGTGAGTCTGTATTTTAACCAGAGGATCTAAAACTGCGGCCGGTAGTAATTCCTCATTTACTTCCTTACTGGGATTTTTTGTTGGAGTAACTATTTTTAAAGGTGTAACAACTTCTGATCCTTTTTTATGGCCCAGAAGCGCCTTTAGAATTAGGGTTACTGTATCAAATACATTATCCGACCCACTAACTAGTTTTTCCAGAAGCTGTAGGATAGACGAGATGAGTTGCTCTAGCGAAATTAGGGATTTAGATATTACGTTATCGTTACTTGGATACATGTTAAGGGGATCCTCATTTCGTATGAGAACGGGGCTAGAGAAGGAATTCACTTGAGAAATAGCGAACTCAGAATTTTTAGAGGGAGTGCTACTAAAAAGATGTAACCTGGGGGTTGCTGCTATGTCTTGTGTAATAATAGGATTCTGTACTTTAAATAATTGCTTCTGGGACTCTAGGTTTATATCAGGTAAAGTGAAGTCCTCTGGAAAGAAGTTTGCAGAAGGTAATGTATCAAGATGGGTTTTTTGGTCTGCCTTAAGAGGAAGAGGGAAATTATCTGCTCTAGCCGCTGTAGAAGAGGCAGAGATGTTACCTAAATCTGCTGCATTAACAGTTTTAGCTTGATTTTCACATAAATACACAACGTCTCCCATTTGGTTCTTATAAGATAACTCTTCTGTAAGGGGCAGGGGAGCTATACCAGATAAAGTACTATCACCTTTAGTGGCAACAGAATCCCACACCTGCTCTTTGTTGTTAATATCTTCAACATGGCCCTCTGGCACTACTTTGTCCTTTCCCTTATCCCATAGAGAATAAAGTTGACATTTGCTTTTTAGTTGTAAAGCTGACCCATCTCTATTCCGTAAGGGGTTGGATTTAGTCTTGGAGCAGGCTCTACCAACTTATACTCTTCCAGATCCTAATTTTTTCGTCGTCATTATTAACTAGGAAGAAAATAAAATGTAACACTTAAATAGGATCAAATAAAAACTATGTATCCTACAAGCCAATAACTTTGAACAGAAGAGCACAGAGAGTCAAAAATGAGAAGGACTAAAGGGGTATGGCCCAGCCCAGCCTCAATCGGCCCCTGTCGGTCTCAGTCGGTCCCGCCCTTGTCCCGGGCTTCTCCCGGTCGTTCCCGCGCGCTCCCGCGCAGCGGGACTAGGCTATTGTATTTAAGTAGTCAATGTGAGAGGGGAGGAGCTTGCAGGGAGAGCGGCCCAGTTGCTGGCTATTGGGACTGGCGGGCGCTCCTGGGACTTGAAGTCCTGCGCCCGCTACTCGCTCGCAGCCCTGCACGAACAAACACCCACAAACACAACCTTATGCGTCGGGTAACAGGCTCCTCAAGAAACTTCGCCAGTAATGTTATAGATCAATGCCCCACACGAAGCGGGACCCGCGAAGCGGGTTCCGCGAGCAGTGGCGTCAGAAGCAGGGAAAAATCAGCGCCTCACTATCCCAGCGTGAGCACAGAAGTAAAGTGGTCCAACAGGTATCCAATGGCAAAAGTCTTTAAAGAGACGTTGGTGGGGAGGAGCTTGCAGGGAGAGCGGCCCAGGTGCTGGCTATTGGGACTGGCGGGCGCTCCTGGGACTTGAAGTCCTGCGCCCGCTACTCGCTCGCAGCCCCGCACGAACAAACACCCACAAACACAACCTTATGAGTCGGGTAACAGGCTCCTCAAGAAACTTCGCCAGTAATGTTATAGATCAATGCCCCACACGAAGCGGGACCCACTAAGCGGGTTCCGCGAGCAGTGGCGTCAGAAGCAGGGAAAAATCAGCGTCTCACTATCCCAGCGTGAGCACAGAAGTAAAGTGGTCCAACAGGTATCCAATGGCAAAAGTCTTTAAAGAGACGGTGATGGGGAGAAGCTTGCAGGGAGAGCAGCCCAGGTGCTGGCTATTGGGACTGGCGGGCGCTCCTGGGACTTGAAGTCCTGCGCCCGCTACTCGCTCGCAGCCCTGCACGAACAAACACCCACAAACACAACCTTATGCGTCGGGTAACAGGCTCCTCAAGAAACTTCGCCAGTAATGTTATAGATCAATGCCCCACACGAAGCGGGACCCGCGAAGCGGGTTCCGCGAGCAGTGGCGTCAGAAGCAGGGAAAAATCAGCGTCTCACTATCCCAGCGTGAGCACAGAAGTAAAGTGGTCCAACAGGTATCCAATGGCAAAAGTCTTTAAAGAGACGGTGGTGGGGAGGAGCTTGCAGGGAGAGCGGCCCAGGTGCTGGCTATTGGGACTGGCGGGCGCTCCTGGGACTTGAAGTCCTGCGCCCGCTACTCGCTCGCAGCCCTACATGAACAAACACCCACAAACACAACCTTATGCGTCGGGTAACAGGCTCCTCAAGAAACTGCGCCAGTAATGTTATAGATCAATGCCCCACACGAAGCGGGACCCGCGAAGCGGGTTCCGCGAGCAGTGGCGTCAGAAGCAGGGAAAAATCTGCGTCTCACTATCCCAGTGTGAGCACAGCAGTAAGGTTTTATGCGAGTAAAATTTCCACCTAACTATAACTGGTGTGAAACCTATGTTTTTTTCAGTGAATATATATATATATATATATGACCGCCCGGACCCTCGGATGAACTCAGGAATACGGAGGTATTTGATGTCCATTGGGCGTAATGCCTCGCATTTGGCAGCCCCTTCCTGCATGCAATCCTTGGAGAAACGGCTGTGGCAGTACTAGGGGGCCCAGGGAAACGCTCGTGGACATTGGGGAGCTGTAAAGATTTCATTTCCGCTCACCTGAATGTCTGCACAGACCTACAGTCTTCAACCTGCTCGCCCATGACACCGGCCCGGTATCGACGACACAGTGCATGCTGGGTTGGGTAGTTCCCTGAACTGTATTCAAACTGCCCAGGTGTGTCCACTACATATAAGGGGGAGGAGTTATTGCTGCAGACGAACATTTTACACAGGACGGAGCAACAGAAGGAAAGGACAACAGTGATGAGTACTGAAGAAGGCCTGGTTGCCGAAATGTATCTACCACCACTGACAACAACTCAATAAAGCTTGGTGTTTCCTTGAAGCCCCCTCTGGCCTCTAATTTCTTCAGACAAGAAATTGTTCTTCCATATATATATATATATATATATATATATATATATATATATATATATATATATATATATACAAACAGATACTTCATTCATCAGAATAAACGTCACCGACACTCAGGAAAATGCTGTGCACGAAAATTTAATTGGCAGGAAAACAAAGCTTTGCAGCTTATATATATATATATATATATATATATTCAGGCTCATGCTTGGCTTCCAGTTGCTTCAAATGCACTCAGACTCTAATGCGGGGTTCGAAGCTCCAACCCCATTGAAACAGCATGGAAGACCCCAGCCAGCTCCCCTTTCACAGTAAGATTATTTATTTACATTCCCACACTATACTCCCACCCACCTAGCAGCCTACATTTAAAATATAATTAAAATAAGAAATTAGAATGTAATTGACATATTAAGCCATAAATAAAATTATTAATAATCAATGTATAATTTAAGTGCTAAATAATTATGACTTAAATACCTTCCGACCGTATCCCCCTAACAAACACAACACACACCTAATATATAACATACAAATGATACGCATTAAACAATTTAATTATTTGTAAATAAATTTCATACTTTAATCAAAAGTAATAATTAATTCATATTTAATATTTACTTAATTAGCTCATCAACAAACCAAATATCCACACCTAAAATATATCTTAAAAATATATTATTGCACAATTTACATAATTAATTATTAATTAAATAATTGATAATAAATTAATAGTTATATATTAATTAATTGTTACTTAATTAACTTCCCACTGCATACCCCCGTAAGCCCAAGAACCCTCACCAAAAATATACATAAAAATATATAATAATTACACAATTTACATAAATATATATCAATTAAATAATTAATATTAAATGAATAAATAATGGTGATTCAAATATTACTTAATTATTTTACCACCCTATACCCCCAAAACCCAAATACCTGCACCTAAAACATGTTAAAAAACAATAATTACAAGATTTACATAATTAACTTTCAATAAGATCAATAATATTTATTTTAAAGTACTTTTTAATTAATTATACTTAATTACCTTCCCAACTTGTACCCCTGCAAACCTCAGAACACCTCTGACACTATAAAAAACCTTTCAACAATTACATTAAAATTTTAATAATTAATAAAATTAGTTACAATTACAAACTATATTTGAAAACATTAACAACAACTATACAAACAATATATAACATAAACAATTCAAGTATTATTTAAAACACAAAAAGATAATAAACAAATCAATATTTTTTACAACTATATTATTAAAAACGATATCAGCAATAGCGATATTCTTGAAAACAATATTGCTTACCTTAAAAATGCGATGTTTTTGTCAACGATATTCCTGCATCACGATATTTCTGTGACACGAATTTTAAGACTCAATATTTGTGTTGCTTGATATTTATGGCTCAATATTAAGTTATAATACTGTAAATGGTGCAATTGGAAAGGGGCGACCGCTCGGTCCCCCCGAACGTATGGATGGGTGCCCGAACCTCCCGGGAAGCCATTTTGGGCGGGGTGCGCGTAGCCCGGCTGGTATGCCCAAAGCGGCGTAGCCGGGGCGCGCCTTCCCCCGCCCGAGAGGGGTTGTCCTAGACACCTCGATGGAAGACCACGCCCTGTAGGCGTATCGGGGACGGGTACACGCCCTCCCGCAGAAGGATAAAGGAGCGGGAATCCAGAAGATCGTCCTCTTGTTCCTCGGATCGGAAGGCTGCACCCACTCGTTGCTTGTGAGCCCTCGACGGAACAAGCAGCAATTTTGAATGTGGTAATCTTGTTTTTTCTCTTTCAGTTTCGAGGGCCCACAGATTCCAGGACCTCGTGGATCGACCAAGGGCGGAAGACTCGAAACCATGCCTAGCAAGAAAGCAGGAAAGGGTTCCGAGACAGAGAGGATGTTACGCCTGTTGTCGAATCGGATGGCTTGTATGGACCGAAAGCTCGGACAAGTCCAATCGCTCGGGAGAGGTTTAGCGGAGGTAAAGAAGCAATTGGCCACATTGAACGACCCAGGTCACCCAAAAAAGGTTATAGGCCCGGCTTTACCGGGAATAGTCCCCGGGGGAAGAGGGAAGCGGGTCAAGGAAAGGGCGGTTTCGGGGGGGGCCCCAGTGCCAGAGGTACCTCTCATTGCCCCCCTCGTACCGGTCGATAACCCGGTTCGGAACCCAGATGTAGGCCAGCCTATCCCGGTGGTGATCACCTCTGTCGAGGACGATGAAATACCCCCAGAATTGGCCGCACAGTTGACGTCATGGCTCAAAACAAAGGTGGGGGGCACAGCGACCCCGGGAGATCCGGCCGAAGAAGCCAGAGTGTTGATAAAGCAGTTGCGGCAATCGAGAGATGTCGCGAAGGCGAGTGTTCCTCTTGTTTCCCCACAGGTGGCGCCGGGAGTGCCAGCAGCTGGTCAAGAAAAGACGGCGGCAACAACAGCCGATCCGGGTAAGCTTGCATTGACGATGGTGGGGGAGGGCTCGATACCCTCAAGGCGGGAAAAGGTTGCACAGCACATTCCCTTGGCCACGAAAGAGTTAATATGGGGAGACAAGTATGTCAATATGTTTTCTTTGTTAACGGACCATCGTGAGATGGAGTATGCTAAAACGCAGAAAGATTTGTGGCACCCTAGTGTCTGGCGCGCCAAGATGGCCGAGTTCAGGGTGGAAGAGACAGTGACGAACTGGGTTAAGGCCTTCTCTATATTTACTGCAGTTATGGGGGAACGTAAACCTGAGGTTATGACTGAGTTGGTTTGCTATCAGAATCGCATTATGGATTTTTATTCAATGTATGAGGGGGAAGAATGGAAAGGCTATGACATGAAGTTCCGTAAAGCAAAAGAATATGATGCTTCTTTGTCTTGGGATTGTTTGGACTCGGTGTCATGGCACAAGCAACTCCTGCCAGGGGCGACAGGTACGTCCTCGCCAGGCGGGAGCGGGTCCGGAGTGGTCCGCCAAAAGCCCGGGGTGCCCTTTCGAGCAGGCACAGGTGGGGGCTATCAGCCTAGGGTTGGCAGGAATGGCGGAAAAGGAGGGGTCTGTTGGGGCTTCAATCTAGGCAGTTGTAACAGACCGCAGGGGACATGCAAGTTTAAGCATGTGTGTGCCGGCTGTGGGAATTCCTCACACCCGGAAAGTGCATGTAGATCAAAAAGTAGCGGGACGGGAGGAAAAGGTGGACCTAAGCAGGAGTGAGGTAGACCTTTGTAACCGATTGCCTACACCCGTTGATCTCATGGTTATGATTCCGTGGTTAAACAAATACCCTGATCATGTATCCGCTGGGGTGTTGAGGAAGGGATTCTTACATGGTTTCCACATCCCGGCGGGGGAAGTTCGGGGGAACTCCTTTTGTAGAAACCAGTTATCGGTACGGGACAACCCAGGCGTGGCAGAAAAGAGAATAGCAAAAGAGGTCAGTTTGGGACGAGTGGCTGGCCCCTTTTCCTGCCCGCCGGTGGCCGAGTTCATCTGTTCCCCGTTAGGGGTTGTCCCGAAGAAAGATCCGGGGGAGTTTAGACTCATACATAACCTTTCTGTTCCTAGTGGTTCCTCGGTGAATGATGCCATTGACCCAGAAGTTTGTTCGGTACGATACGCATCGTTCGACGATGCCGTGGCCATATTGAACCACCTAGGCCCTGGGGCGCTGATGGCAAAATGTGATATCGAATCAGCATTCCGGTTGCTTCCGGTGCACCCGCAGGATCAGCGCCTGCTAGGTTTTGCATTTCAGGGAAGTTATTACATGGATAAATGCATGCCCATGGGTTGCTCTATTTCATGTGCATATTTTGAGATGTTTAGCTGTTTTTTGGAATGGGCATTTACCGAGGCTACAGGGCATAGACATGTTATGCATTATCTGGATGACTTTCTATTTTTGGGGGCAGCCGGGGGTACGAACTGCGCACAGGCGCTGTATGATTTCTGCATCCTCATGAATGAATTTGGTGTCCCATTGGCACCAGGTAAGACGGTCGGACCGTCTACTTCACTGGAGTTTCTGGGAATTGAGCTCGATTCTGTGGAGGGGTGTTTCCGACTACCAGTAGACAAAGTGATAAAGTTCCAGGCTTCCTTGATGCAATGCCTGGGTGGGGAGAAAGTGACCCTGCACCAGTTACAACAAACAGTGGGTCAGCTTAATTTTGCCTTGAGGGTGATTCCTATGGCCCGCCCGTTTTCGCGCTCTATCGCGCAAGCTATGGGTGGTCTCAAAGAGGCTCACCACCGTACGAGACTGTCTGGAGAGGTTCGCCAGGATATGCGTATTTGGTTGGCATTTCTGGCGGACTTCAACGGTCGAGTCGTCTGGAGCTCCCCGCCAGAGTCTTCGGAGGAATTAGGTCTATGGACCGACTCGGCGGGGAGCGTGGGTTTTGGCGCCATTTTAGGTGATCGATGGTCGGCACAAACATGGCCAACATGGTGGCACTCCGACGGTCTCACAGGTAACATTGGGTTCCTGGAGTTATTCCCCATCTGGGTTGCTCTGACGACATGGGCTGACGACTTCAGGGGCCGCTCAGTGGTGTTTTGGTCCGACAATATGACGGTTGTTGATTGCATTAACCAACAGGCAGCACGCTGCAAAATGATCTTGAGATTGTTGAAAGAGATTGTGCTGCTATGCATGAGATTGAATGTACTGTTCAGGGCGAAACATGTGCCAGGTGTACTGAATCATGCGGCTGATGCACTCTCTCGTTCACATATACAGGCATTCAGGGGTTATCTGCCCACAGCAGACCTAGAGGCAGCACCATTCCCAGAAGCAATGTGGCTAATCGGTGCCTCGGATTACAAGACCTCGTGGCAGCGAGTCTAGCCCCCAGGACAAGGAAAGCATACGAAGGAGCGTTTCGTTCCTATTGCACATATTTAGGTCCCACGGGGAGTCAGAATTGGGGTCAGGAGGAATCCTTCCTGGGGTACCTGGTTGTACTACACAGGGAGGGCCGATCAGTGGCAACGGCCGGTAGGCATAGGGGGGCCATTTCATTCATGGCCCAGGTACACGGCATAGAAGACCCTACAGGTTCTTTTTTGGTGAAGAAAGCCCTTAGCGGCTGGCAGCGCCTTGAGGGTTGCAAGAAAGATACGAGGCACCCGATTGGCTTAGACAGACTGTCTCTGCTTTTAGCAAAGCTGGATGAGACGTGTTCCTCCCATTACGAAGCAGTTCTGTTCCGGGCAGCGTTCACATTGGCATTCCATGGGGCCATGAGGGTGAGCGAACTTGTCGCAAAGAACAAGAGAGATATGGAGGGAGGTTTGTGCAGGGATCACATCCAGATAAGGGGTGATTCGATGGTAATCATGATAGCCAGGTCCAAGACTGACCAGGGGGCTATGGGAGATAGTGTTGTCGTGCAGCGCAACCGTGGGTCCCCCGTCTGCCCGTTGAAGTGTGTGGAAGACTATTTGGCGCTAAGAGCGGCCACTTGGGGGGGGGAGCTTACTCCGACACAAGGATGGCACCCCACTGACGAGATTTCAGTTTCAGAGGGTGCTAGCACTGGCAATCGCTGACGCGGGCATGGACCCGTGCGATTTTGGGACCCACTCCTTTAGGATAGGGGCTGCTACTGAGGCTACAGCCAGGGGTCAGAGTGCTGAGGAAGTGAAACAATTGGGCCGTTGGTCCTCGAATTGCTTCAAGAGGTATGTGCGCTTGCACATGTTGTAAGTGATCAATTGACATGCACTCACGTTTTCTGTCTTTTGTTTACTTTGCAGTTTCGCGAGCCTGCCATGCAGGGCGGAATTGGAGGTCGACCCTGCATCGAGAGACCAGCGGTCAGAGATCACCGACTGGAGAGAGGATGGTATGGGTCGTGGGCCACTCATACGTGAGGCGCGCCGGTGACGTATTCAAGGAAGGTGACGCGATTCACGCACCTGGGGAATACGGGTTCAGAGTGGCTTTCCATGGAAAAGGTGGGCTCGTTTTGGACAAATTTGAGTCCTTTTTCGAGGGACTTTTAGGGCGGCATAGGTCACCGCCATCTGTAGTCATAGTACACCTGGGAGGCAACGATTTGGTGACACTGGGTAGACGAGTGTTACTTGAACGAATCTTGTCGGCTGTTAGCTGGTTGGCTAAAAGAGTCCCGGGGTGCACGATTGCCTGGTCCCACATGATTCCTAGAAGGAGGTGGCAGGGGGGCCTTTCGGTGTCAGCTCTGAACCATTCAGTTAAACGGGTCAATAATAAGATTGGTAGATTGTTCCGTTCTGCACAGTTGCATGTCATTCCTCATGGGTGTATCCGGGGTGACCATATATATCTGAACGATGGGGTTCACCTGTCCAGGGAGGGGAATGATCTACTCATAGGAGACTTTTTTGCATGGCTAAGAGGTTTGAGGAAGCATGACCTATAGGAGGAGTTGGGGGGACCGGATAGTCGGTCAACTATCCGGTCTGTGGCGGTAAGGTCATGATCGGTGAGCAGTAAATTCAAGGTCCCTAGAGTGGGGCGCCACCCACAATGGATGGGAGCGCCCGGGGGAAGACGGCCATTGGCCCCTTCCACGGGGAGGCGGCACCCACTAAGGATGGGGCGCCTAGGGGGAGATGGCCATGGGCCCCTCCCAGGGGGGGAGGCGGTTATATGCCCCTCCTTACTAATTTCCCGGGGGCCGGATATCCGCGACGGCGGATAGAGAGTGTGGGGTTGGGGGGGAGAGTCCACGCTGTCCTTCCTACAGAGACCTCATACGGGAACTCGGACGACCCTTAAGATGGCGTCGAGTAGAAAGGGGGCCCCCACCACGACAAGGGAAGTTACAGTTGGCAATGAGGGTAGAGCCCTCTGCGCATGCGCCGCTCACACAGTGAGGGCGGGAGTTTGGTAGTAGGGATCTGACACCGGTTAAGACCTTGCCGTTGGCCCTTAATGCTAGGATGTACAATTTGAATTAGAGTGTATGCATTTTCAGGATGTTAGCCAAAAGTACATGACTGCATCGAAATGTAATAAATGACAAATTGTACATAATGCATAATGATTAAACTTTTATTTAATGTTTTAAATTTTGTTTCATATTTTAATAAATACGGCCGGGAGGGTGACTCCCTCCCGTCTTCCAAAAGTTCAACTATTGTCCGACTTCCCATCCTTGGGGATATGTGTTGGGAGGGGGTGGCGGGCATCCCGGCCATATGGAAAGGGGCGACCGCTCGGTCCCCCCGAACGTATGGATGGGTGCCCGAACCTCCCGGGAAGCCATTTTGGGCGGGGTGGGCGTAGCCCGGCTGGTATGCCCAAAGCGGCGTAGCCGGGGCGCGCCTTCCCCCGCCCGAGAGGGGTTGTCCTAGACACCTCGATGGAAGACCACGCCCTGTAGGCGTATCTGGGACGGGTACACGCCCTCCCGCAGAAGGATAAAGGAGCGGGAATCCAGAAGATCGTCCTCTTGTTCCTCGGATCGGAAGGCTGCACCCACTCGTTGCTCGTGAGCCCTCGACGGAACAAGCAGCAATTTTGACCCACCCACCAGCCCCTGATAGCAAATGTTTGGAGGAAAATAAAGTTTTCTGAGTGATGAAAGTATAGGCCTTTTTTCCTTGGTACAGTGAATAAAGGAACTTTGAGAATAAAGATTTGGTTTGCATTGGAGAAATGTCTTCTTGCAGGAAAGATCAGTGATAACAGTAAGATTATGTGAAATTTTTTCTTTTCGTAGGTAAACAACTGTCGTATTTATTTGTCGGGCGGTAAGGTCATGATCGGTGAGCAGTAAATTCAAGGTCCCTAGAGTGGGGCGCCACCCACAATGGATGGGAGCGCCCGGGGGAAGACGGCCATTGGCCCCTTCCACGGGGAGGCGGCACCCACTAAGGATGGGGCGCCTAGGGGGAGATGGCCATGGGCCCCTCCCAGGGGGGAGGCGGTTATATGCCCCTCCTTACTAATTTCCCGGGGGCCGGATATCCGCGACGGCGGATAGAGAGTGTGGGGTTGGGGGGGAGAGTCCACGCTGTCCTTCCTACAGAGACCTCATACGGGAACTCGGACGACCCTTAAGATGGCGTCGAGTAGAAAGGGGGCCCCCACCACGACAAGGGAAGTTACAGTTGGCAATGAGGGTAGAGCCCTCTGCGCATGCGCCGCTCACACAGTGAGGGCGGGAGTTTGGTAGTAGGGATCCGACACCGGTTAAGACCTTGCCGTTGGCCCTTAATGCTAGGATGTACAATTTGAATTAGAGTGTATGCATTTTCAGGATGTTAGCCAAAAGTACATGACTGCATCGAAATGTAATAAATGACAAATTATACATAATGCATAATGATGAAACTTTTATTTAATGTTTTAAATTTTGTTTAATATTTTAATAAATACGGCCGGGAGGGTGACTCCCTCCCGTCTTCCAAAAGTTCAACTATTGTCCGACTTCCCATCCTTGGGGATATGTGTTGGGAGGGGGTGGCGGGCATCCCGGCCATAGGGAAATGTGAAAGATTTCATAACATATCCCAGTAAAGCAGAGTATTAGTATATTTTACCATATTGAAGAGGGCAAAGAAATAGTCAGATGTACTCCTGAAATTCTGTTGGGGAAATATCACTATGTAAGAAGGCGACAGTTTCCCTTGTGTTTGGCCTACGCTGTCAACTTTAACAAATTTCAAGGATTAAGGGTCAAATTTATCAAGGGTGTGCGTTAACCTTGCACCATGTAAGGTGACACAGCACAATTCAAAACCTAGAATGAGATTTACCAAGCCACGAAAGGCCACCTTTTCACTGCCTTGCATTACCCTGCCCTGGGAAGACATTCCATGAGTGGAGGATGGGTGTTCCCACTCATCAGCGAATAGGTTTTGGTACATTTCCAGATTTACCAAGGTGTTAAAATCCTATGCCTTCCAAGTAGAGGTGCAATAAAAAGAAATATATTTATTTCTCCTTGTTTTTCCTTTTTCTAAGTTTGCTGCATTCTGGAAAGAGGAAAATGCCTCTGAGGATTGTTTTTGTGCCGGTAGATGCCCCTTCCGGCACAAAAACAATCCTACCAACAAGGCAGACAACCTTTGCGTCATCGAACAAGGGTGCCTGTAATGGTGGTTCACAGTTCACTTTATTTGTGCAACAGGATGCCTAGGAACGTTTAATGGTTGTGCTAAATGTGCTAGAAAATTAGCTAATTGCAATAAATTACTTTTTCAGAGCAAGCTATTCATGGAATCATGAGTGTGTTAATTATTCCTATTCTGGCAGCTCACACATTAATTCAAAGCAATTTGTTTACCTTTCCGTTCCAAATTGCAAGTCAGTAGCTTTTGAAAATATTTTGGTTAAAGCTGTGTAGAATAACTCCTGTCCAATGTATTAGGAAAACATATAGGTCTGTTGGCAGTATTTTCCACCACAGAAACTCTAGTCACAACACTGCATACCGTACAAATGTATCTGGCGGGACTGAATGTACTGCCACGTGTCCTACAGTAAAGTAAAGGTTACCCTGGAAACTTCCAAACTTTTATCTCATATTTCTGGAGCCAAATTTCTAGAAAAAACAATATTTACATGATGTTATATACATTTAACCAAGACAAAACTTTCAAAGTACTTGTTCATTTTCGTGATGAGGCCTACCAAGGGTAACAACTGTTTAATGAATTAACTTTTTCTTTTAGTAATAAATGAAGTTTCTCTAAAAAAAAACGTAATAATAATATATGTGCATGAAATAAATATGGTACACCAGTTTACTAATAGGCTTGTTTAATTACTTTAACTTACAAAAAAAGAGTTACTGGCAGTGACGTCCATTAAGTATTCTTTAACTTTCTACTCCTACGTAGTTTAGAGATGTGGAGTTTTAAAAAAAAATCATAAGGATTTATTTTTACCCCCATAATTCAATGATGGTCTGCATTATTGAGAACTATTCACAGTAAACACATTGGGGCTGATTACGATGTCTGTGAGACCCCTGTGGTCTGCTAGCTTCATTACGATGTGGTGGGCAGAAGTATTAGGTTGGAGGGACCATCTGCGGAGCTTCTGACACGTTCAAGGAGCCTGTCGTGTGCGTTGGAAAGACACCACAATCCCCTAATGACGGCGGCTCAGCCATTGGGATTAGGATGTCATTTTCCGACAAACTTTCCATGGCGGTATTTCCGACACGTTCTTCGTCTGTGTCTAACACCTCTGAAGTTCCGTGCACATTCACACGTGATCAATGCTTTTGTTAAAATGCGTTGTGTGAATTAAAACTGGATATCAAGATCGCTGGTTGCCTTTTTTCCTGAGAGCGTACGGGATTACTTCTTTTGGTTTGTTAAAATTACCGGCACGCAGCACCGGGGTGTACGCCACCCTTCCAGGGTCCCAGTGTTCCAGGAGGAGCTATTTGCTTATTATATATATATATTTATAAATATATATATATATATATATTACCTACTGGCGGTCACCAGTAGGTATATATAGTTAGGATTTTTTCCCTATGGGATTTTTGAAAATTCTATGTCTAATAACTTTGGCGTTTGTGGACGGAATTGGCTGAAATTTTCTGGAAAATGGAACATTTTGTTTCTGAGCAGCCCCTGGAAATTTGGGGGGGGTTCGTCCAGGGGGGGTCGAGAAAAAAGGGGGGTCCCAAAACGTGTTTTTAACATTGAGTTTTCCATAGGGCGGTTGGCCTCACTTTTAGCCCGAACGGCTGAATGGATTTGCATGAAACTTGGCAAAATTGTAGGGACTGGTAGCCCGATGTGCCTTTTGTAGGTCTCAATATATGTGCTCCAGTGGATTTTGAGAAATTAACGTTTAAAAAAAGATATATATCTGTAAGCGCGCTCTGGGCAGCGCTCCGGTCCGCGGACCCTAAGCGTACCGGAACTTCGCGTAGCGAAGCTGATTGGCTCTCCGGTGTCTGTCAACATTCTAAACAGTCCGGAGCGGCCGCCATCTTGTCTCTCGGTAGGATTGAGAGACAAGAGGAGGCCAAAACAAAGGGGGAAATAACCATAAGGGGGCATACTACATCCTCCCTGACCCCCTAGGTTTAATGTGGAGGTTTTAAAAGGGCCCCGCGGGGCAAAAAAAACAAAAATATTTTTTTGTTTTTTTTGCGTGGGTAGCGCCCGGTCCGCGAACCGGGAAGCGTTCTGGGCAGCGTACTGCAATGAAAAATGAATGATAGACTTTTCAAATGCTGTATGTTAATTGATTGTTGGTTTTGTTTATTATTTTTTATTTTTTTTTATTTTTTAAGCATTTTTTTTTATTGTGATTGTGTTTCATAATTTATTAAACTTTCTAACATTTCATTGTCAGAAATTTCATAATTATCATTGAATATACATTGTAGTCTCTGAGGGTGTAAAATGTCCTCATTTTCAAGGAGGTTATCTACTGCTTGCACACATTGCAGTAGTTCTTTGTCCCAAGTTTCATCGAAAAATTCAATATCATTTTCATCAATGATTTCTTGGCTGCTCTCTTGCAGGACAATTTGAAATTCAACTTTCTGTTCGCCTTCCATTTTGCCTGAAATTTAGATTAAAAAAATATATATTAGTAGAGATAGGGCACTGTTGGGATTAATTTTAGATAGGCAGTTTTTATCAGTGAATTTATCTTTGGGGAGTGTATAGTATCAGAGTGGAAGTAGGAATATAAAAAAAGTGTATGTGATTTAACGTAAGTAATTTCATAATTATACAAGAGAAACCTAACTCCATCCATAACTATAACAGAGAAGTCTATCTAAATCTATAAGTACTACAGAGGGATAGTATATAACTATCAGAAAAAGTTTACCATATTAACTTATAGTGCACAATATACTTCAGTTTTAAAAATAAAAACTTACCTTTAGAAAGAAGTTGAAGGAATTAGTGAAAATACTATTGAAATGTACACCAAGAAGTAGTAGTCAAAATGGCTGTGTTTTCTTCTCTTCCTTTATATATATTCAGGTATATAACCAATGAAATGTCAGGTAAAAAAAGTAGAAAATGAAAGTAACATTTTCATTGGTTGTCAATTCCAACACTTCAGATGTGTTTTGTGAAGTAATTTACCTCAGGGTATTTAGAGAGGTCTACAGGCTAAATGGCTCAATGGAATTCCAACCAAATTTGTGAAAATGGTAGGGATTGGTATGTAGTATGAGCTAATCTATATTTGGTGAAATTGTCTCCAGTGGCTTTTCTGTGAACTACTTTCCCACCTTTTTTGATGGTGCGCTTCCCAGGGAGCGACCCGGTACGCGAACCGTTGAGCGCCCCGGTTCGCGAACCTTAAGCGTTCCGGGAGTCCACCATTTTGTGTTTCGGTCGAATTAAGATACAAGATGGAGGGCAAATAATGTTCAGAATGGGTAGAAGGGGGCACGGTAGAGTTATCTTGACCCCCTAGGTTTTCTGAGGGTGGCTGAGGAGGCTTATATGTGCGAAAAAAAAACATTTTTTTTAAAAATTTCGCGAGGTTAGCTCCCGGTTCGCGTACCGGGTAGCGCCCCAGGGAGCGTACTTTGTTGAAAATTAGTGAAAAATGTTAGAGTTAAATAATAATTGTGAGTGATCAGATGTAGGGTAGCTCTGAGAAGAGCTTTTGGGTTTATGGTACATTTAGGTACTTATAAGTAGGTACCAATGCACATTCTTAAATTCAGAGTGAAAATTCTGTTGCCCTCATCTGAGAAGTGAACTCCATCTCCTCTGTAGATATCTTGCATGTAGTAACGCAAGTTATTGTTGTACAGGGAGCCCATTCCATGGTCTCTCATGTAAGCTGAAACAGATTTGTTTACATGCTTCCTCGACTTCTCAATTTGTGGACAAAATTGGTTTGACCACCTCCATTTCTGTCTTTGGCATATATTTGAATATACCAAGGCAGTCTGAGGAAAAAGTGCCATTAATTGCTCAAAGGTGTCCTTTAAAAGCATTTCCAGACCTACACCAGTCAAAGTGCCCAAGTCATTACCTCCACAGTGCACAATTAACAGGTCAGGTTTGGGCAAATGCATAAAGGTTTTCACCAATGGTATCAATTGGTGACATTTTAATCCTCTGTGGCCAAACCACTTAATTTCCACATCTTGCAAATTGAGGTTAGGTAAATTCCTGTTTTTAGCGTACCTTTGAGCCCAGTGAATATAACTATGTCCAACAATCCAGACAGAAAACATGGTGAGAGAAGGTTCTCCTGCAGTCAGATGAAGTGTGGCAATGAAATGGCAGTTGAAAAAATGAGAGTTTAAAATGAAAAAAACTGTGGAGTGTCTGTGTTCATGAAGCAGTAACAGTGATTGGTGGATTTTGATTGCTGAAAACAGAAAGTTAGGGTGCACGGATGAGTTATTTGAAAGATGTATTTTGAATGGTCAATAAAAAATCATTAAATGAAAGAATGCACTGGATATGCAGGTGCACTGAGAGTTCAGAGTTCAATTGCAACATTGTTGTGTGAACTTGCAAACACCAGAAGTCTTCCAAGAGGTGGTTGCCATGCAGAAAAGGCAGAAAGGGCAGAGGGGGGAAGGGTTTTCATTTGAAAAAAAGTGAGGGAAGAGTTTTGATTGGGTGACATGAGAGATATGTGTGAAGAATTACAGCATTTCTGTGCTTTTGATAGCTGCAGACTCTGGAGTGCATACCTTTTGCTCTGCTGAAGACAAATTGGTGTGTTTCTGAGACTGTTTTCAAACTCAAAGTATTTGCTAAGGTGAGAAAATATTTCTTTAATTTAGATAGAGAATAGTGTGCTTTAAGGAGAAAATTATGAATTATGTGGCGCAAATTGCTTGTAAATATGCTCCCACCTGTGCATGGAAAATTTAGATTTTGAATGTTTGTGTTACATAGCCATGTTAAAAGTGATACAAACATGATGCAAAGGCAATCAAAAAACGCTTTTATGTGTCTTAAGGACATTTTAAGTAATTTTCCCATGTGCAGTGTTTTGAAATTATGATTTGAAAATCGTTTTTGGGGAAAAGGAATTGTTTTTAAATTTATGACAAGGACATAATGGTGTATGCTTCTTTATAAGGCAATTGACTGTCCCTGATGTTATTTTTCCCATTTTAATGTAAGACCTTTCTCTGTGGCGCAAGTTGCTTGTAAATATGCTCCCACCTGTGCATGGCAAATTTAGATTTTAATTGTTTGTGTTACATAGCCATGTTAAAAGTGACCCAACCATGCTGGAAAGGCAATAAAAAAACACTTTCATGTGTCTTAAGGACATTTTAAGTAATTTCCCTGTGGGCAGTGTTTTCAAATTATGAATTGAAAATCGTTTTTGAGGTAAAGGAATGTTGTTAAAATTTATGTGCGCCATATGCCCCCAAATTTCTTTTTCAAGGGTGCAGCAGGGTGTTATTGAGACACCCCTGCACCTTTGGAAAAATTCCTAATTTGCGATGAGCTAATTGCTAATCGCAAATTGCACCTTCTTTCATATGGGCATCCTGGCGCATGGAAATGAATGGGTAATTTGAAATTAGCAATTTGCTCATCGCAAATTTGGAATGGTAAAGAATCGCTATTTATTCCTTAAAATTCGCTATTTTGGAAATGCAAAATAGTTATATGATACATATGGCGGTTGATGTCTAACAAGATAAGAAGCTTAGGGATACATTTATGATGACTGGCGCAATGAAGTGGACATCACTTACTTCATTGGTAGAGCTTTACATGTATTATGTCCTCTGTATTCTTCATCAAGCGTAACTTTAATCTGCAATCCTGAGTAGGCCTCACCTTAAACAAACCTCTGGATAGGCCACATCTTATTGTCATCCTGAATTAATCATTTAAAATGCTAGGGACAGATTTATGATAGGTGTATGCCTCTTTTGCGCCACTTAGAAAACACTGTCCATGGGGAAATGACTTAAAATGTCCTTAAGACACATGAATATGTTTTTTTAAAGCGTTTGCAATTTTTTTGGGTCACTTTTAACATGGCTATGTGACTCAAACAGTCAAAATCTAAATTCACCATGCACAGGTGGGAGCATATTTACAAGGAATGTGCTCCATGGGGAAAGGTCTTATAATGTAATATGGGAAAAATGACATCAGAGACACTGAAATGCCTTATAGAGAAGCATACACCATTATGTCCTTGTCATAAATTTGCAAACCATTACTTTTCCCCAAAAACGATTTTCAAATCATAATTTGAAAACACTGCACATGTGGAAATGACTTAAAATGTCCTTAATTCAAAATTTGCTATTCCTTATTTTGCGATTGCACTGAAGGATTTGCAAATTTTGCGATTCCTTAAATGCAATGTATCAAACAAAAAATATGTAAAAAATGATATTAAGGATTTGGAAACTACCACCAACTTCTAGTTTGTGGTAATTTGCGAATTCTTTTCAAAAAGCATTTTTTTCCAAAAAACAAAAGGTGCCATATGACGCCAATACATGTCCTTAGGGCATGTATGTGTGCCATATGCCCCCAAATTTCTTTTTCAGGGGTGCAGCAGGGTGTTCTTGAGATACCCCTGCACGCTTGAAAAAATTCCTATTTTGTGATGAGCTAATTGCTAATCGCAAATTGCAACCTTCATTCCTATGAGCCTCCTAGCCCATGGAAATGAATGGGTAATTTGCAATTAGCAATTTGCTCATTGCAAATTAGGAATGGTAAAGAATTGCTATTTATTCCTTAAAATTTGCTATTTAGGAAATGCAAAATAGTTTGATGGTACATATGGTGGTTCATCTGTAACAAGATAAGAAGCTTAGGGATACATTTATGATGACTGGCGCAATAAAGTGGACATTACTTACTTCATTGGTAGGCCTTTACATGTATTATCTCCTCTATTCTTCATCAAGCGTAACTTTAATCTGCAATCCTGAGTAGGCCTCACCTTAAACAAACCTTTGGATAGGCCACACCTTATTGTCATCCTGGATTAATCATTTAAAATGCTAGGGACAGATTTATGATAGGTGTATGCCTCTTTTGTGCCACTGTGCGTCACTTTTATGATGCAGCGGCGGTGCTAATTTGCAATTAGCAATTTGCTCATTGCAAATTAGGAATGGTAAAGAATTGCTATTTATTCCTTAAAATTTGCTATTTAGGAAATGCAAAATAGTTTGATGGTACATATGGTGGTTCATCTGTAACAAGATAAGAAGCTTAGGGATACATTTATGATGACTGGCGCAATAAAGTGCACATTACTTACTTCATTGGTAGGCCTTTACATGTATTATCTCCTCTGTATTCTTCATCAAGCGTAACTTTAATCTGCAATCCTGAGTAGGCCTCACCTTAAACAAACCTTTGGATAGGCCACACCTTATCGTCATCCTGGATTAATCATTTAAAATGCTAGGGACAGATTTATGATAGGTGTATGCCTCTTTTGTGCCACTGTGCGTCACTTTTATGATGCAGCGGCGGTGCAAAAGATTTGCTATGAGGCGACAAAATTACAAATTGATGCATTTAGGCAGATATGTCATGGTGTAAAAAAAACGTACCACATGAAACCGATGCAGCAGTGATGCAAAAGATGCACCATGTCGCAAGACAGGCCTCACTTGGGGCCATATGTATCAAGCTAATTAGCATTCGCAAAGATCAAAATTCTACGAATTTCGGCCTTTGCGAATGTTAATTAGACAAATGGTATGTATCAAACAAGTTTGATGCAAAATAAGGAGTAGCAAAATTTGCTATTCCTTATTTTGCGATTGCACTGAAGGATTTGCAAATTTTGTGATTACTTAAATGCAATGTATCAAACAAAAAATATGTAAAAAATGACATTAAGGATTTGGAAACTATTGTGGTAAATTGGTGGTAATTTGTGAATTCTTTTCAAAAAGCTTTTTTTCAAAAAAACAAAAGGTCCCATATGACGCCAACACATGCCCTTAGGGCATGTATGTGTGCCATATGCCCCCAAATTTCTTTTTCAGGGGTGCAGCAGGGTGTTCTTGAGGCACCCCTGCACCCTTGAAAAAATTCCTAATTTGTGATGAGCAAATTGCTAATCGCAAATTAAACCTTCATTCCTATGAGCCTCCTAGCCCATGGAAATGAATGGGTAACTTGCAATTAGCAATTTGCTCATTGCAAATTAGGAATGGTAAAGAATTGCTATTTATTCCTTAAAATTCGCTATTTAGGAAATGCAAAATAGTTTGATGGTACATATGGCGGTTCATCTGTAACAAGATAAGAAGCTTAGGGATAGATTTATGATGACTGGTGCATCACCAGGGATGTGTCAGTCATCCTGCGCCGCTGTTCCGCCACCCATGGTGTGCTGCATTTACAATGCGGGGCATCATGGGGCAAAAATGGCACAGATGCGTGATGTATCTGTGCTGTAAAGGTAGTGATTGCTGGAGTTGTATCGCAAGTGCGATGCAGCTCAAGCAAGGCTCAGGGGTGCCCCATCTCCACAATGTTGCGTCAAGACCTATGAATGCTTAAAGCAGGCGCAGGGTTTTGACGAAGCTTTCTCCTATCTGATTGTAAATACGGCACACCATGGGTGGCAGAGTAGTGGTGCACGTTAACTGGTGCATGCCTGGGGATGTGCCATTTAACATAAATCTGCCCCTTTACATTTAAGTATGTGCAGGACACACAAAGTCGGTGAGGCTTATCCAAGGTTAAGAAGAGATGAGTCCTGTTCACTGAAAAATTAGACATAGTCTTCACCTGCTCAGCATTGCTGGACATGGCTAAATAATAGCTGCAAAATATTACTCTTGTTAAACAATTTTACTATTATAATCTCTGAGATTTGTCTCTTACTCTGCAACATCTCATTGTTGTTATCTTTCTTTAAAGATAAAGACAACATCAACATGAGCGACAATCTGCAATCAGTTGATTTTGACCTCATCATTGAACTTGTAATTGAAACATCAGTGGATGTTGATCCCTTGGATGATTTAAATCCTGAGGATGAAGAAGAGCGTGATGAGGATGCAGATTTGTCCGAATTATATGACATAGGGTGGGAAGCTGACCTGCTTGAGCCTATGGAAATATAAACATTTATCTTTAAAATTTATAATAAATAAAAAGTAAAAATGTAAACCGTTTAATTTAAAAATAAAGACACCTTCAAAAACAGGTTATGTGTAGTGTCTTCAATAAAATATTAAAATATGCTCATAAAATTAGATCAGATTCACATATAAATTAGCACAGGTAACATAAATATAAATGTCATTTCTTTTCTGCTATTTCTGTATTGTAAATTTGCCAAGGACTAAAAAATCTTCTATTTAAAATGTCAAGTAGTGTGTTAAGTTTTTGATCACTGTTATTGATTTACTGTTTGGTAATAATGGTTAATAACATTTTTTATTATATTTTACCACAGATTCAACTGCAGATCATTTCAAGATTTCACCATGCCAACAATAGAAAGACAGAGAAAGGCTGCAAAACGTCAAAGACAGCAGGTGAAACAAAATAAGCAGCAGTCCTCTAACAAAAAGATTTGTCAAGTCACGAAGAAAGCACCGGGTAAGAGCACAAAATATTTCATAAGAAATATGTGTAGTAAAAAAAATATTACTACAGAAAATGTTTCAGTCCATAAAACGAGAAGGAATTCAAATGGAAAGGAAAGGCCAATCAAAAATGTTACTGCTAGAGCAAGAGATAACTCTGTGCATGATAGTAGAAGGAAACAACAGTTTAGGGAGATTCGTAAACGAATGTTCCGCAACAGGATAATTGGCAATTTGTTAAAAAATATTAAGAAAGGTCAACAGAAACTGGTTTTTTATAAGAGAAAAAATAAAGTTGAGAAAGTTATTGATCAGGCATTTGTAATTAAACGTAAGTTATTTATTTTGATAATCAATAGAATTAGGAAGCTAAACAAGGCAATTTATGATTTCAAAAGAAATAGTAGATGGAAGAGAATAGTTAATCGTAGTAATTTTTGTGAAGTTTTTTCTGGAGAATGGATGCATAGTTCAAGCTGTGAGGCATTTTTTAATGAGGAGAGTTATTTCCAGGATAATGATTTGGTGCATGCAGTTGACACCAGTGGTCGTGCTTATGAAGTGAAAGATGGTTGTCCAGTTGAAAAAGAAAAACTTGTGACAACAGAGACAGAAGAGGTGTTAGGTAATGAGGATTTAGGAAGACGTGCTAAGGGTCCTGTCTACACCTGGAAGTGTAGTAGTATTTGTAGTGTGCGACAGGATTCCATCAATTTGCTTTGTGATTTTGTACGGTCATTTAATAAGAAAAGTTTGAAGCAGAAAATAAGGTTGTTGCAAGAATTAGATCCTTGCAGAGTGAGAGAAGTGACAGGTTTGCATGGTCATTCACTGGCTTGTCTTTCCAGGAGAGTATGCCAGAGTGTTTTTCATCATTTCAGGATGCTAGCAGTGCATCATAATAAAGTGAGGAAATTAGTTAGAATGTTGTATTATGCTAAGAGTCCAGCAATTATGCTTAAACAATTATGCGCTGCTCTTTTGCATGGTTCTGAAATAGATGTGAAGAATATATGTGAAGAAATTGAGTTTTGTTACTTTGGAAGTAAAGAGGAGAATGTTGAAATTGACCAAGAAGAAGAGGGTAATGTGGAAGATAGTGTACAGGTTTCCAGTACAGATAATTTTCAGAAGGAAATTGCGACGTTTCAGGTGAAATCAAGTGAGAGGCCTAATTTCACTTGTGTGTGTTGTCGACGCACTTATTATAAGAATCAGACTAAGTTCGTGGATTTATATGCAAAAAGTGAAAGGGAAAATAATAGTGAATGGAAGGATTTTGCAACATACTTGATGGTAGAAAATTGTTTTGATTTGGGATTCGATCAACGTGTGTGTACTTATTGTTGTTGCAAATTAAATCAAAACCAGATGCCTGCTAGAGCAGTTCATAATAATCTGGAATTGGTTGAGATTCCTTCTGAATTGAAGGATTTAAATACTTATGAATCTATTTTGATTCAAAGTATCCATCCCTTTCAGGCTATTGTAAGAATGGAGCCAAAGACAGGGAAATTGCCTCCATCAGATTTACAGAGAGGATTAAAGGGAAGAGTTGTTTATTTGCCTCTAGATTTGAAGAAAAACATTAACACAATTGGAGTAGAAAAAGTGGAAGAGGAACCTCTGGTTATCTTAGTTAATGGGGTTCCGACAAAGAATAAGAAAATATGGCAAGATTTAGTAGATGTTAGGAAAGTTAAAAAGGCAACATTGTATTTGAAAAAAAATAATAAATACTATAAGAATGTATATGTTGCAGAAGAGGAAGTAAGTGAGGAAGAGGATAGCGATTTGTGTGCTGGTCAAATTGAGAAAGTAGAACCCTCTACTAGTGAAGAAATATATGAACATTATAGTGTTCATCCTTTGCATTCCAAGGAAGTCATGGGGAATGCTATTGAGTTGTTTCAAATGAAACAAGCCAAAGGGAGTCCCATTAGTGTTTGGGAGGAAAGTTTGGAAGCTCGGTGTTTCCCACAGCTTTTTCCAACAGGTCAGGGAGGAAGATATGATGAGCGACCTCATCAAATTCCTGCTTCTGAATACCGGACTTTGCGATTGTATGCAGGAGATGCTAGGTTTCGACAATGCATTCCTTATTTGTTTCATCTCCTGTTTGAAAGCGATCTGTCTGGACTGTCATATGCAGTGAACCACATCTTGAAAAGTGGTATACACATGCAAAACATCTCGGCAAGTGACTTTATGGATAAAGTCAATGTCCAAGACAGTATTTTGGATTCTCACCTGATTAATCTCATGGCGTGTCAGCGTGGTACTAATGAGTACTGGTACCGTCGTCATGGTGATTTAAAATGTATGCTGAGGAACTTAGGTACTCCCACATGGTTCCTCACTCTGAGCTGTGCCGAGTATGGCTGGGAAGACTTACTTGAATTTCTACGAGAGGCAAATGCTAACGTAGATAACATCGAACTCAAGACACCCGGAGAACTGTGCTCTTTGGATCCAGTCAATGTATGTAGGTACTTCAATCATAGATTTGAAGCTATGATGTCTTTCATCATGAATAAGAAGAATCCACCTCTTGGAGAGGTGTTGGATTTCTTCTGGAGAAAGGAGTACCAAGCAAGAGGTGCTCCTCATATACATATGTTGCTGTGGATCAAGGATGCACCTAAATTTGGAACGGATCCAGAAGACTCAGTGATGAGTTTCATCCAACAGTATTCTACGTGTGCTGTTCCAAACGCAAAGGAGAAGAAAAGCCTAAGAGAAAAAGTTCTGCGTTTCCAAAGCCATCGATGTGGAAAGTACTGCCGTCGTAAATTCCGAAACAAGGACAAGTTCTACACTAAATGTCGTTTCGGCTTTCCACGACCGGTGATTTCTAAAGGAAGAGTAAACAGTTTGATGTCTTCGCTGCGACACAATGTCATGAAGAAATCACCTAAAAACACATACAATTTGAAGAGGAACGAAGAGTCCAAGTACATCAATGACTACAACCCGGTGATTTTGTCCATGTGGAATGCTAACATGGATATACAGTTTGTGGCTGATAACTGTATGGCTGTGGCTCGGTATGTGACGTCTTACATCACCAAAAAAGAGAAGACAGAATTGAAGGATATGTGGGAGGACATTTCCCATGAAAAGAGCCTCAGCAAGAAGTTGTACAGTTTCAGTCTGAAGATGTTGTCGCATCGAGAAATCGGAGCGTACGAATGTTCTGACCGGTTGTCTTCAGCAAGTCTCTATGCCAAGTCCAGGAGTATCGTTTGGGCGAGTCTTGGTCTTGCTGCAACGCGTAATCGAGTTCTCAAACCTGTCCGGGAAATTGAGTATTTGGCGGAAAAGGAGCCAAACAGTACCGACATTTTGAAGACCAACATGTTGGATACATATTATCCAAATCGAAGCATTCACCTCGAGAATGTTTGTCTGTATGAGGTTCTTCAAAATTACATATTCAAGAGGAACATCAAAGAAGATACTGAGAAAGGAGTGTATGCTGTAATAGGAAGTGAGGGATGTCTGGTCAAGCAAAGAAAATGCCACTTGGTAAACCATCGAAAATTGAGTGGCGAATCTCCTGAAAAAAAGGAGTTTTTCTATTTAGCACTTTTGCAACTTTTCAAGCCTTGGCGTGCAGAAGAGGAACTGCTTGGAGATTTTCTCTGTTACGAAGACTCTTTCAATGCCGCCAAGGAGACCATAGAATGTCCTGCTTTTCCCAAATATGTAGAAATGTTGAATGCGGAAATTGAGCAGGAAGCAACGATTGCAGCCGAGATTGCCAGAGACAGTTCTCAGGACAGTCAGAGTTCTGCTTCATTGAGTCAGGATCCACTAGGAGGACCTGTTATCGAAAATGAAGCTGCCACTGCTATGAATGAAGTGGAAAGAGCCATGGCACATGCTCAAGAGGATGCGGTTAACTTAGAAGAGTTGGAAAGACAACTCAACGTTGAGCAGAGGAAAATATATGACGAAGTTACCATGCAAATTGATCATGGATTAAGTCATGATAAGAAAGAGTGCTCATGTACGTCGTTGAAGCCTGTCCGACTGTACGTGAGTGGAGAAGCGGGAACTGGAAAAAGTTTCCTCATTAAAGCAATTTCATGCTATTTGCAGGAAAGGACAGAGTCATCGCTGTCTTGTGTTGTCACTGCTCCAACTGGACTGGCAGCACATAATATTAAAGGGATTACTTTACATCGTTTACTGATGCTGCCAGTGGAGCATGACAACAAATTACAATATCACAAGCTATCTGGAGATGCTTGTTTTGAAGTTTCAAGAATCTTGAGGAAAATGAAACTTCTTATCATTGACGAAGTAAGCATGGTTTCCAATGTCATGCTTGCCTTTGTGCATTTGAGAATGCAAGAAGTTCTCAAAACAGAGTATGATGTGTTATTTGGTGGCAAACACATCATTGTTTTCGGAGATCTTCTGCAGCTGACACCAGTGAAAGGGCAACCTGTGTTCAAAATGCTCACGCATGAAGATACAAGGAAGTGCCTAGGCAGCATTGGCAATGTCAATATATGGTTAAACTTCAATTATGCTGAACTGCATGAAAATATGCGTCAGGCGAAGGATGAAGTTTACAAGACTATTCTACAAGATGTTAGAATTGGAAAAGTGACCGAGCATGGGAAAGAAGCTTTACATGCACGATTACTGTCAAATTTATATCCAGAACAAGATGTTGTGCCTGAGAATATTTTTCAGAAAATTACTGAGAAGAAATCTGGAATATGTTTGATGCCAACTCTTGCAGAATGTGCCAAATTTAACAACAAAATGTTGCATTTAGAAAAGCAAGAGATTGTGAAACTGGAAGCTATTGACAGAGTAGAGCATATGGGATCAACAATTATTTTGTCTGAGAATCTGAAAACAAAATTGGATTCATTAGAGAAGAGTATATCTAAAACTGCAGGTTTTGAAAAGACTCTGAATGTGTGCTTGAACTGCCGTATAATTTTAAGAAGGAATTTACATGTTGAAAGAGGTCTGGTAAATGGATCAATGGGTAATGTTGTTGATTTTGTGAAATACAGAAATAGAGATGGAATTGAATTTTTAAAAATTAAATTTGATGGCATTGAGGAAGTACAGCTAATTGGTCGTTGTTCTGCTAGATTTTTGCTTGTAAAAGACTTATATGTTCGCCGTAAGCAGTTTCCTGTTTGCTTGGCATATGCGGTGACAATCCATAAATCGCAAGGTTTAAGTGTAGACAGTGCATTGGTGAATATTGGCAGTTCTGTGTTCAAGGAGGGTATGGCATATGTGGCATTGTCACGAGTTAGAACTTTATCGGGATTGTACTTGATTGAGTGTGATGTCACAAACATTTGTGCGGATCTAGATTGTGTTAAGGAATACAATAGGTTAAGAAGAGAGTATGCGCCACATTTGCCTCAGTATCCTTTGTTTGAGAAACGTGTGGTAGGCCGGAAACGAAGAAATGTGACCAATACTGGGGAGGTTGTAGCAAAAAGACAAAAAGTCAATGAACCTAAAATTACAAGCAGAAAGAAAAAGGATTCTGTTGAAGATGTTGTTGGTTTTCAGTTTGAAAACAGTTCTGGTGTCAACTGCTATGCTAATGTAGTGGTTAATGTTTTGTTTTCTCTAGAAAATGTAAAAGAAGAGATTGTGGTCAATTCTGATCAAAGATTTTGCAGTTTGTTAAATTCTGTGTTAGAGAAATGTAGCACTGATAGAAGAAACATAGAAAGTGTGTCTGAAATTCGAAATCTGTTAGACAGATGTTCAGGCCAAACACAATTCTCTCAAAATATTCAGCAAGATTGTCAGGAGTTTTTAATGTATATGCTTGATGTATTACATGCTGAAGGTGTAGATGTAGATCAGCTGTTTGGGCTTTCTTATCAATGGCAGCATGACTGCGAGAACTGTATGGTATCAAGTACTACTAGTGTAGACTCAGAAAGATTTATATATTTAACTTTGCCAGACAGTAAATCAGTCTCCTTTAATAAGCTAGTAAAAGCAGCTGATCACAACATGGAGTGTAGCCAATGTAAATCTGAAATGATGTCCACATTATTTATACGAACATATGGCCAGTATGTCATTTTAATGTTCCAACGATGTAGGCCTGATGGAACAAAATTGACAACTTTAATTAAAAATTTTGTAGCTTCGCAGTTGTCAATATCAGGAAGGACTTTTGTAACTGCAGCAATTATATATCATGACGGCCCTTCAATAACATCAGGACATTACACAGCTTATTTAAAGTCTAGAAATGGCTGGTCATTCTGCAATGATTCTATTTTAATTTTCAAAAAAAAATTGCCGTATGACCTTAAAAACTCTTACCTGGTGTTTTTAAAACCAAAATTTTAGGGAAATAATCTCGGGATGTGCTCTGTGGAATTTCAAGAAGTTCTAATGGCTCCTACACAATTTGGCCTTGAGGATAAGTGTAGTTCAGAGACATAACTTCTAACAATAAGACTGGACGTCATGGAGAAATACGTGCACTTTGAATGAGTTCAGAAAAACTGTTTCTTTTTATAAGCTAATTGAAGCAGCCAATCAAAACATGGAGTAGAGGGAATGTAAGTCTGCAATGCTGTCTACTGTTTTACATTGCTTTGTGATTAAAAGTGATGTAGAGAATTAAATAATTGTAGTAGTCATAGAGGTAGTGTAAGTCTGCTTCATAGTAAGCAGTATCAGTGTCATAGGAAATGTAGAACATGACTGAGCAAGAAGGGGAAGATATTACTATTCCAGGATTGTGAAAATGATCTTCAACATTTTAATTCTGAAAGTTGCGGAAATGCCAAATGACGGGATTGGCTTACAAGAAATCCAAGAGTTATAAATGGGTCTGACAAGATTTGGCCTTGTGGAAACTTGTGGTAGAGAGCAAGAAGTCATTTATTGCATGTAACATGTTTTTAAAAACGATGGAGATTTTCTTTCAGAAAGTGGCGGGCTGAAAGTAATAACAGCACAAAAGAGTGTAAGTTGTTCATAGGACATCCTTTGACGTCATGGAAAGTAAGTTAACTTTAAGGAGTTCTGAATTCTGATTTCTTATGTTGTATGGGTTTTTTAAACACAATCATTTTGATTGTGTTTTTTTTTCCCCGCTGTTATATGATGAATACCTTCAAGTCACTGTTTTTAGTGAATTTTGATACATTCTGAGAACAGCAAAAATAAACCATTTAACATGTATAATTAATTCTGTACTGTTTGCATTTATGATGTATATGTAGAACTGTGTAGGAGGCATGGAGAAGGTGAGGCTTCTGTAAGTGTCAAAGTTGTTGCATGCAGTGCTGCACTTCTGCGTATTCTTTCATATGCTAGACTACATCTGCACAATGAGATACCTAAGCAAAGGAAACACAAGTGATGTGATTGTGAAATGAGCAAAATAAATTGCACGTATTTCAATTACATCACCTGTGTTTCCTATCATTACGAATCACATTGTGCAGATCAAGTTTAGGTCTGTCCAGGGAAACATAGGAGGTTTGGACTTTGTTCAAGAGTGCAGTGGACATGACTCACTTCATTGGTAGACCTTCACATATATTATCTCCTCTGTACTGTTAAACAAGTGTAAATCTCATCTGCAACCCTGAGTAGGCCTCACCTCAAACAAACCTCTGGATAGGAGACATCTTATTGGCATCCTGAAGCAATTATTTAAAATTTTAGTGTCCTGCGACACTTTTCTGAAACAACAGCAATGCAAAAGATGCACCATGTTTTAAGATAGGCCTCACTTCATCTGCATCAAGATACTGTTAGTTTAAAATGTATATCTTTAGGACTGTGTAGGGGGCCTGGAGAAGCAGAAGCTTCTGTAAGTGTCAAAGTTGTTGAAAAACTGTTTGTCCTTCAATCTTTTCCCTTGTCTTTTGTAATTTTTAAATACATGTTTTAATATTTTTCAAATGTTTGTTCTCTCTTTCACAGATTGAAAGTATAAAAACAAAAAGTGAGTAATTTAACGACAATTATAAGGTAAATATTTTGTACTCTTTTCGTTACATTTCTATCACATTTAACTACTATTAGTTCCACTGCTTCATTTCTTTAACCCTCAGTTTCCTGCCTTTGGTACTTCCCTCATTCCTTTCTCTATTACCTACTTACTCAACTCCTTCCACTCTTTTTCTCAGTCCCTCTCTTCTCATAGTTCCTCACTCTTGTTCACTCACTCCGTCTCTATTACTCTTAGTGTCTTTGACTGATCACTCTATCACTACTTGTTCATAATGCTTTCTCTGTGTAGTTGAAGCACACTAAGGGGAATATTATGAACACAGCCAATAAAATTATTGCTCTTTTTATTGGCAGAAAACTGGTTAAACAGTGGTTTTAGCGGCAGTTTTCTGCCGCAAAAGCAGCTTTAGCGACACATTTCTGCCAATAAAAGCTGCAAAACTTGTATTGCCTATGTTGATGATATGGCTCTATGTTACTTACATTTCTTTGCTGTTTCAATTAATCTTTTTCTGTTATTTTTTGTTTTCTGTTTTCTATTTTTTCTCTCTGTTATTCCTCATGTTTTAATCTTATTTTGAACATTCACTCACATTCTCCAAGAAACTCTTCTTTGTTAATGTTATACTCTCTTTTTTTTTCTTTCACTTCGTTATCTATTTTGTTTTTCACAATTATACCCTCTTCCGTCTTTTCTTCGGTAAATAGATCTATTAAACAGTATCTCTTCTTTACTCCCTATAGCTGTCTTTCTTTTAACATCACTCTCTGTTTACTTTCCTTATACTTACACTTTTTTTTTTTTTTTTTTTTTTTGGGTTAGCTCCCGGTCCGCGTACCGGCAAGCTAACCGGGGAGCGAACCAAAAGAAATAGAGCTTGCCAGAGTGCTAAACATTCTAGCAATTTTTTTTGAAAGGGAAGGTAGTTCTGAAAATAACTTTTTATTTTATATTTTTGTTGTTTTATATTTTTTTATTTTTTTTTTGAACATTTTTTGTTTTTTTTGTATTTTTGGAACGATTTTATTTTTTTGGGGTTTTTTTTGGGGGGGGGAAACAACAAAAAACAGGCATTGACAAGGGCTCAACAGGAGCAAAAAAATATTACTGGGGGCGGTTAGGGCAATTATGGTGTTCATATGCTAGGTTTATAGCATTTATGCTCATGTTGCCACAAGCTAACAATGCACGACAGTGCATACAAGAGTGAATCATGTGCCCAAAATTTTCTTGAATATTTGGCACAGTTTCCCGTGCCTCTTCTGGTGTTAATGAAATTTGTATTCTTGGTCTGGCCACAGGAGTTGGTCTTGGATTGTCCTGTAAATCCCTTATTTCCGCCCGGCTGTAATTGAGCGGATGCTTCCTTGTCATGTGCCTGTGCATTGTGTGATTTCCGTAACTATAGTTCTTGTCCGTCCCTCTGGACAATTGTTCTTTGCATATGAGGCAGGTGACATACCTCGCATTGACTTTTTTTTGGCCACGAGGGATCGAATAAAACTGCCAGATGAAACTGGCTTTCTTTCTGGAAACACGGGGCACCTCTTCTAAGAACTGTGGTTCTTCTCCCTCCTCATCCATTTCTTCCTCTTCCTCCTCAGTGTTGGTCAGGACCTGGGGAGGTGGTCCTCTCTTCCCATGAGGAGGTGGTGGTGGTGGTGGGGGTCCACCAGCTGAAGCTACCAATGAAGCCATTTTCCAACAAGCAAAATAGGTCTTCCTCTCACAATGATGAAAGTCAGAGTGAGGAAAGAAGGAGGGATTTTCATCATTTGGGAAAAACAATACTTCTCAACCAATGAAAAGTGTTATTTTTAGGTCACCTGACCTAGCCTTACATCATTATGAAACCAAAAGTGAAATGAACCAATGAAAAGTTTTATTAACAAGTCACATGACCTCTCACGCTCATGTTACGCGCTGCGGAACGCGCCCCGGTTAGCTTCCGGGTCGCTAAGCTTCGCGCCTCGGTCCACGCCCCGGGACACTTCCGGGTGCGCTAACGCGGTACGTCACAAGACGCATTACGCGGCAACGCGATACGTCGCGCTTTCGCGACGCGCCGCGGATCGCTTCCGGGGAGCTGCGTTTCGCGCCTCGGTCCGCGCCCCGGGGCACTTCCGGGTGCGCTAACGCAGTACGTCATAAGACGCATTACGCAGCAACGCGATACCGTCACTATGTTGATTTTTTACCGGTTCGCGGACCGGGTCGCGGCATCAAATTGAGCTAACGGGAAGCTTCCCGGTTCGCGGACCGGGAGCGAAACAAAAAAAATATTTAAAAAAAATTATTAATAAACATATAAAATATATTTTTGGATTTAAATAAGAATACATTTTACAGCTATAGATATTTGCTATTAAAAAACCATTGAAATTCACTGAAAAAACCATAGGTTATAAACCATATATAGTTAGGAATTAGCATTTACAAAACCTTGAAAATTCACTGAAAAAACCATAGGTTATAGACCATATATAGTTAGGAATTAGCATTTAAAAAACCTTATTTTACTCACACAAAACCAATGAAATTCCATATATAGTTAGTTGTACTAACTATATATCACGCACCCGCAATCCACTGCTGATGATGTCACATATTACATCATTCATGACATGGTCAGTGACATCACTGATGACATCACTGATGACATCTCAAATGACATCACTGATGACATCACTGATGACAACATCCAGTGACTGTTTTTTTCTGTAAAGTTAAAATATGTCTTACATATTTAAGAATGAGTGGATGTATAAGTGTCTGGATGAAGGATTTAGTAGGTGCATGACTGACTGTATGAGTGAGTGGTTAAATGTGTCTCACTGAGTGCATGGGTTAGTGACTAAACTGTCTTAATTTGTGCATCATTATGTCTGTTGTTCTGTAAACTGCTGCATGTGTTGATCAGTAGCTATATGAGTAACTATATGGGTTATTGATTGGTTGCCCAAGCATTTGTATGGGAGACTGAGTGTGTGTGTGGGTGGCTGGGAGGTGTATGACTCTGTGAATAGATGTATGGGTTCAAAAGTGCATGTGGAAACAGCTGTATGGGCGGTTGACTGTGTGCATGACTGTATTGGTGAGTGAATGGATATCTCAGTGCTACATGTCAAAGTAAGTACATATGTAAAATACAGTACATGTGAGAGTTGACATATATAAATAACTGTGCATAAGAGCCAGTGAATGTGTGAGTGGCTGTATGGATCATTGTGCTCTTGTATCCAGGATTGTATAAGTGAGTAAATATGTTTTAGTATATGTTTGAATAAGTAAGGTGTGTATAACTGTTTAGTTGTGAAAATGGAGCTGTGATTGATTCTTTGCATGACTGACTAGGTGTGTAAGTAACTCCATGGATGAGTGACAGTCTGTGAGTGTCTGTTTACACTGAGTGTATCTAAGGTTATATTAGAGTCTGAAGAGGTTCATCGTATTATCACATGAATGATGTCATCAGTGATGTGATCAGTAATGTCAAATGAGATGTCATCAGTGATGTCATCAGTGATGTCATTTGAGATGTCATCAGTGATGTCATCAGTGATGTCATTTGAGATGTCATCAGTGATGTCATCAGTGATGTCATTTGAGATGTCATCAGTGATGTCATCAGTGATGTCACTGACCATGTCATGAATGATGTAATATGTGACATCATCAGCAGTGGATTGCGGGTGCGTGATATATAGTTAGTACAACTAACTATATATGGAATTTCATTGGTTTTGTGTGAGTAAAATAAGGTTTTTTAAATGCTAATTCCTAACTATATATGGTCTATAACCTATGGTTTTTTCAGTGAATATATATATATATATATATATATATATATATATATATATATATATATATATATATATGTATACGTTCCAATCCTTGATTTATTGTGCTTAAATCAGGCGCTGACACCGTGGGAATCAAGTTATCAAAGAAAAGTTTGTTTATTCCATACGAAGTGGCTTGACGAGTATCGGCGGCAAAACCGCCTTGTTCACAACATCTCAACACTCAATGTGGCGTGCAATATATACAGATAATGAGCTTGGTCATGTCATAGGTTGGTTGCCATGGTGAACTCCCTCACACAGTAGTCATGGAAAAGGTATGCTTCTTACAACATGTGGTGTCATGGTTCATACAGTCTTTCTTCCCGAATTACAGATTCTAGTCACACAGTTACGAATACGTGAAAATCGCACTCTAAAATACAATTACATTCATTGTAAATTAAACACAAGGTGAAGGAATATACGAATTTGTACAAAGATAATTATATTCATTGCCAGTCTGATTGTATGTGAATGTGTGTCATACGGCACGCACAAGCTTATGCCGTGGGCGCACTCTAGGAGCAAATCGCATTGCCATGGAGGGAAGTACATGTGTAGAGGCATAAATAATTGAGGTGTTTAATCCTAAAGCATATTAACAGTGTGCAATATTTACAGTGCAAAGAACTAATACACAGCAATTGAATAGAATACTTCGACCCTTGCAAGGGTCATCTTTGGTCCGCAGAGCAGGCTTAATACTCAATTGCGTTCTACACTCTGTGATGAAAGGTCAGGATTTCCGTTTGTGTGTCGCGGCTAGGTAGCCGTGGGAGGAAAAATTACTTAAACTCCCTCTGGGCAGTGGTTTGCAAGTTAAGCCCCTGTGGGCCTCTGTGTTCCCAAGTAAGGCCTGATAGGCGCATTAATTGCTGCTGTTTCCCTAGTGGGCCTGTGTGGCTTGAGGTAGTCCCTCTCCACTGGGTGTGTGTGGGGCTATGGATAACGTCTGTGAGGGAACACTCTCAGTTATGCCTAGGGTGTCTAGTATTCCGCTGTAAGGGAAAAAAAGTATATACTAACGTGCTTAAAGTGGGATATGTGGAATTTCTGTGAAAATTAACCTAATGAGTGGCTTCCTCCAAGCTCTGATATGTGTTAATAGTGCATGTGACAAGTTAAAAAATTGTGTTTTAAGTGTTGCTAGCACGTGTGTTAAAAATGTTCTTAGAGGAGCGGTCCCGGGGCGGAGGAGGAGCATTAGACTAATGGATGAGTGCTAGTATTGGCCATCTGGTGTAAGGTGTTAAAGGTGTACACTCATTGCTTCGTCTGCATTAAGGCCGTTCGGAGTCTTGGAGTCGAGCATAATAATATATCTGGACTCCAATCTCCTGAGTGCTAATAGTCTGTTGCCCCCTCTTGCATTTTTCTTGACGCTGTCGATGACAAAGTATTGTAGGTCTTCTGCTTTCCCACCGTGATATGCATTAATGTGACGTGCAACTGGGTAGGCCTGGTCATCGTTAGTGATGGCCCTTAAGTGCTGTAGTATTCTGACATGTACAGGATGTATTGTACTGCCCACGTACCTCTATTTGCACATGCACTGTAAGACATAGATTGCATACTCTGTTTTACAAGTAAAGTTTTCTCGTATGTCAAGTGGTGTTTTCCTAAGTGGGAGCTGCACTTTGCTGGTATTTACGCCATATTTTCAGGCTTTACACTTTGTACATTTGTGGAATCCCTTCGTACTCTGTAGCCAGATAGTGTTCCTATCTCTGCTGGGAATGTGGGACACTAATTCTTGTTTCAACTATTTGGCCCTTCTGTAAGTTATCTGCGGCAGTTTGGCACATGAGATTCCTATTGTGGGGTCGCTGTGCACTACGGGCCAATGTCTGTTGATGGGATATGAAATTCGATATATGTGATATTGGCCTGATGTATCCAATATATGTCTTAGCCTGATGTACTTATCCATTCTTTGCAAGATATATATATATAGTATTGGCCTAATGTGTCTAAACCAATATGCAGTTGCAGCTTATTATTCATGTGCTGCAACCCACTAAGCTATCTTTGTAAGGTGCAAGCTTCAGGTGTATAGAATTGTTCCTGTAATGTGAAAGCTTTTATCTTATTCTTGCCTTCTCAGTAAAAGACCTGTTGTGGTACATTGCTTTCCTTTGATTAGGTTTACAATATGGATATCCCTGTATACTTTGCTATAAGAAAGAGAGGCTTGTTAATGACAGAGAGACTTCTGATGCAGACACTTGCTTTGCATCTCCATACAGTTTGCCCCCTTCCTTCATGGAGCCTGAGCAGCTGAAAGTATACCGTCCGAGACCCAAGGCCACATCTTGCTTAAGACTACGATAAGCACATTCCTGCAGACACTGTTCCTGTACTCCCATGCCCGAGATAGAAAGGGAGTCATCCTTCCTGACCTACCCAGTAATGAATAGCTTGAGCTGAGTTTCGTTCTAATCTATTGTGCCATATATGGGTTTTCCTCTAGGCTTCACGAGAAATAGAAACTTGCCATGTGTGGTGATTTCATGTGTTCACTGAGAGTATATCTGTCTGGTTTTGACTGTAAGCCAGGAGTCTTCTCCGCGCACCTAGAGGGGTGAGGATGTGAGAGGCTCCTCTGTGCAGAGTTCTTTTGTATAATAAATGATTGACCCTTCTTCACTGCCAACTGACTGATTATTGATAACTGGTAATTGGGGCGGGGCTATTGGTAAGAATAGCTCCATAGCTCTATGGTAATGTAATATTTTGTATTCCTTCAGTTGGGGGCTCGTCCGGGATTCCGCGTTTAGGGTCACCCCATCCCATAATCAGGAGAAGAGGGATAGGGGGGAGTTCTGGTCAAAGGGGTGGATAAGAAAATAAGGATCCTAATTGCAGAGCCAGTTTTTGGTGAGATTCCACTCTTGCGCCCAGAGGTCTCCCCAGCTGCTAAATGACCCCTCGCCGGAATCCTATAAGGTGTAACCCAGGAGCTGACCGTGTTGGTCTTCAGGGCACTTTGTCAGGAGCTGGCAGTGAAGAATATGCAATCAGACCTGAGTGCACCAGGTGAGTGAATTGTATTGTTGGTGTCTTTTGGAATAGCACTGTTGAGCGGTGCTTTTGGTAACAGTTAACTGTATTTGGAATTTGGTGGTTAGTGAACCACAAGGGAATCTGGGGGTCTGACGTGGCTGCACGGGCAGATGCCCCACAGGCTTGTTTGGTGATATTTGAGAAAATATTGGACGCCCTAGTGTTGCAGAAGGGATTTTTGCTCACTCGGCCGAATTCTCTTCAGAAAAGCCCTAGGAGCAACTGGGTAAGCTAGGGTTCTGGAGCTACGCGCCCAGACGCCCGGCCCAACCAGCACAGGACTATGGGATGGTCTGTAAGAGGGTTTGTGGTTCGCCTGTCCGATGATCTCAAGACAGTCTAACAACTGTCTCTTTTTGTTGTTGAATTTTTTTTGCTTTTGAATCGATTCCCCGAACAGGAGTCGACGGGCTCTTTTCGTTTTGAAGACATGTCACTTTGGTATTTGGAATTGTCGCCGATTTTGCACTTTGTTTTGGTTAAAAGCGCCAACTGTTTTCTTGCTTTCAATCACTTTTTGAAAAATATGTGTGAGTGGTGAATATATGACTGCAGTATACAATATGGGAGAGTATGTAACATGGCCATGTAAATATGCGATTGTATGTTTGTAAGATTGCTCTTTTGAATGGAAGTAAGCAATTAGTGAATAAGAATGTTGTGTTGTGGTAAATTGTGTTTTGGATGTTGCTGGCGCCGGAAAAAGCGTGTTATTGGATGACTGTGAATATGTAAGAGAATTCTGAGAAGTGACAATGTTAAGGAGTAAATTTAACTTGGTTTCGTCACCATCCATGTGTCGCAAAAGGAAATTGAAAAGGGGTGTAGCTAGAGGAAGAGCAACCCCTGTGATTTGATGACACCCTTAATGTACAAAAAGTACTAATGAAAAGCAAAAAGGGACAGATTAAAAGTTTAGTCTGAGAAAAATTGTGTGTATTTCGAATTTGTAATTTGTTCCCATGTAGGTTTGTGTTCTTGATAGCTCAGTGAGCCAATGTGCTTGGTGCAGAGGTTTGTGTTTAATATCAGGGATGAAGGTTATAACTTTAGCAGGGCTTACTGAGACGTTCATTCATTTAAGGTTGATGAAATGTATACCATTGCAACAAACATTTGTTCCAAAAAAGCTGGTATGTGTGTTCTTAGGTTCTGTGAAAATATTCACAGTATATGTGAGAATGTGAGAATAAGAGAACTTTTTAGCCCCTAAAAGAAAAAAATATTTTTTTTAAAAAATAGGGTGAATTACTGCAGGTTAGAAGGAATTAGGAAGGCCTTTTGTCTTTGACAGCTCAGAGTGAACAGAAGGTGGGGGCTAGGAGTACTTGCAGTGGCTGGCTCACAGTCCGCACTGAGGTGCTATTTTTAGTTTCTGTAAGCAAGGGAAGGAGGCTGTCATGTCGACATCTGTGACCTCGTAAATTGGGGCCTTGTCTCTGAGAAGTGCATTTTTGAATGGCTTTGCTAAACCAGGCCTCTGAAATGGGGGTTTCTGGTTTCTCCATAAGAACATTAATAAATTAAAGAACTTTATTCTAAAGGAAATATATAACAAAGGGTTTCTTTGAAAGTCCCAACATCATGCTAAATGTTCTGCAGAAATGATACAATTGTTATCTCTGCTCTGGAAAAAGAATGTCGCTAGTTGCTTTTTTTCTTAACAGAAAATGAAATGTTGCATTAAGTCCCAGACAAAGAGTAAAATGATGCTCTTCCTTGAAATCTTATGGGCTACATGCCTAGGTGAAAACGATTTGCCAATTAAGAATTATTTTTCAAAGTAGAAATTGTGGCACAAAGCTAACATGGAGTGTCAGTGAAACAATTTTACTTTTAGCAAATTAAAATGAAGGTGGCTTAATGTTGAAAGCTGACTGATAAGAGGATTGCAGTTAAGTAAATTTTTAAAATTTTGTGGTTGGTTAATGTGTATTATGTTATGCCACTTGATTAACAGTTACAGTTGTTATTTTATGTGTTAGGAGAAGTGTCTCTGTTTCTGTGTTGTGTATTTTTTGTTTCTGCCCACAGATCATTCATGGATTGTTACTGACAAGACACGTGAGTTGGATTGGCAAACAAAAATAAAATGTCATTTTTGTACATTTTGGTACATTTTGTCCTTTTCATAAATTGTTCCTGCTGGTCCTGTGTGTCAGGAGTGACGCAGTAAGTTTAGCTGACACCTGTTCATCATAAAGATGAGCAGATGTCAGATGGGGGTAAGAAAGGCAAAGAAATCAGTTATTGATTTTAAGCCTGACAAATTAAGCAGGCCAGAATGTTGGATTTTGAGCTGCAGATTCAGTGTTGTGCGTCACTGCTCATTTATATATGCTATTGTAATTTGTCTATGCTTTCTGTGCTTGGTATACAGCAAAGCATACCTGATGGCTTGGCCTATGTATTTCTTATTTTATATATGATTTTGTCTTTGTGTCGTATTGACAATTCTATTTTTTTAATACTAGTACAAGTTCCCCTGTGATGTAAGGAGATGGCCGTGACGATGTCCATCTCTGCACAACAGTTGGCTGGAACTTGTTCAAAGTTACTAAATTTCACAGATATGATACTTCATGCTGTGAGCATAAGAGACAACACTTCACCAGTGTATGTTTTATTGGAGACAAACAAAAGAGATATACCGGATTAAAAGTGTGTCACCTGCAGTTAGCCATGATACTGCTCCTTCCCTTATGAAACGGGCAGCCCTTGATTGAAATAATTCCCTGATTGGATGATAGGGAAGAAAATATAACTTTGTGGCTCTTACTAAAGGTGACCTGAACTTTTCTGATGCTGCAGAATTTTCCCTAGACATATTGTATTAGACATTAACAGGCAAACACATAATCTGAATACATTGGATTTTGCTGTATTGCACACACATTTTAGAACTTGAAAAGTCTGTTTTAAGTAAGACTGACTGCCACCATGCTCACATTTCACCACTGAGAAACAGCGATTATTGCCGCTAAGGCCAGCAGCTGTTGTTTTTGTAGCCCACGAATAGCCACGAATGTTTATTTAGTCAGGGCTTTCTCAGTTCAACACGGGTGTAGGCGCAACATTTTTTTTCATGTTTTAAGTTAGGCTTCTGTGCTTAAGCTAGTGAATGAATGCGTCTAAATATGATAGGCAAGGGATGTAGCTTGCTTTTATATGTGGAATTATAAAAAATGATTGGTTTTATCAAAAAGTTATTAATTATGACAAATTTTTAATTTGTACATGAGTGCTTTTAAAATCGTTTTTTAACATTTATGAAGCTTAATACTCATGTTATTACCTCCTAGCATTGACATATTGTTTAAGTTATGGTGTCACATAATAAAGACATTTGCATATGGAAATTTCACTCAGCGCAGGCATACAAAAGTCATTTTTCTAAGGATTTACATGGGATATATCTCATGTCCAATCTCTGCAGTTAGTAGAAAACATTCTGAGGATGTTTAATATGTAAAAAGTATTTAGGATATTCATTTTTAAGTATCCCAAATAGCAAAGTCGAAATTAGGCACCATAATACACAACAATTTGTGTATTCAGAGCAGTTTTAATCTGCCTTAGGTTTCAGTAAAATGCATACATTTAGGTATAATATAAAAGGCTGACTTCTATATTATGACCCAAGTATATTGCCCGCTGCTTATAATTGTATATGTGAACTTTGATTAACAGATCAGCTTTGCCATATTTATACAGCCCTCATACTTATAAATTGAGGCAATGTGATTTGCTACAGTGATTTTCCAGCCCTTTCAAAATTGCTCTGTAACTTTGTTTATGCCCAGTTGCTACACACCGGGATCGATAGTGTTGACAGATGTGAAACCTGTTTTAGATTTACTCCTGTCAAACTGGAGGGAGGAGGCTAGCTCCCCGCTAGCTCCCTTACAAATTAGGCTGGGTAATATGTACGTTGCTCTATCCTTTTCTCATGTTTTATTTTGATCTTTAAGGGGAATTAGTTGTGGGTAGTTTTGTTCTACTAATCTTAAGTGACACGGCTAGTTCTTTATTAGCTAGTCTGTGTAAATAAACTCACAGTCCTTATTAGAAGCTGATGTTGCATAATTTGGATTAGGGAAAAGCAGTTTTATATCTTCTTGCAGCCCTTGGTGTATTGTTCAAGCACGCATTCCTAGGCTGTAGTGATGTACTATGCCCATATTATGTATAGTTCCCTTTTGTATGACCAAATAGGTTTTAAGACCTTTCCTCATGCCCACTTGGACTATAGTAGACACGTTTTTCACCTCAATAGAGAATACCTTACGCTTATTTCTGGAACATGGCACAATTACAAATGCCTATTTTAGTTGGTTTTTACCTTTTTGTTTCTGCTGCTTTGAATATTGGTGGAATCAGATGGGTTTTAAAAAGTGGAAATACCACGACTCTCTAGTCCTTGATTTTGTTCTCCACATTTTGATCATTAGCCTGTATTGCATCATGCACCTAAAACACCATTATTAAAGGGATGTATCTGTATGCCTCTGATAAGTTGTTTCATACCTTTCCCTTTTTGATATGTTTTAGATAAGAACTGTAGGAGCACATAGAGGTAGTATTTCAAGAGATGTTTACCCCATTATACAATGCTATTGTGTGTGAGGACATACATGCAGAATTCCCATGTAGCTATCTACACTTAGATGACAAGAAAATAATAGAAAGTACACAATTGAAAAGACTAGAGGCACTGTTTTTGCCTACTCCTTTTGTCTCTGCATCCTATGAGAGTAGCAGTGCATTTTAGATTATAGTAGTCCCATGGCGTATGGCCACTCCCTCAAAGATTGTAGGCCACCTGCTTGCAGTCACCTTGTTAAATACTAGGAATTGATTTTCTTTACTAGGAAGAGAACTAACAACTGTGTCACATTTACTACATCACTAGGTTCTGCGGGATCTTCCAGAGTCAAAGGAAGAATGATACCCTGCAGAATGGTGATCAAGACGAATCCTAACTCCCATCAATGATAGCGGACATCTTGGCCCAACAGTCTCAGCACCCAGAAAGTAACAAAGCTGGACAAAGATAACCAGCGCTTCATCAATGGCATCTCCAAAGTATCGTGCTTGCTTCATCAGACAGCGTCGGATATCAGAGAAGAAGGAGGCCTGTTTGCCACAGAATTTCAGTGCAAAAGAGCGAAAGAGAAGGATCCCTGCTATTGATGGCAGGGCTGGTTGGAGATTCAGTTTTCTAACTGTCATGTGCTAGTAACCTCTGACAGCGCGCGGTCCCCAGACCCCTTGGCCTGAGTTTTGGCAACCCCCCTTTTCCTTTGCTCCAACGGAATGGCAGTGCACTGGAGGATCTAAGATTGGGAAAAGGCACTACATTTGTGGTATCCATGAAACAGCAGCCAGAGCGTCCTCTGACACTGAATAATGAGTGTTGGAGTCTGAAAGTGTTGCTGAGCATGAAATTCGTTGCTCTTCCTCGATTAACAGTACCAGGGTCTGCACGATGTGATCTGCACCCATGACCACCGAAGAGCATGGTATTTGTAGTGCCTGCCGCAGAGGAAAGATATTGGTGCACTGCCTAGAGACATTGAGACTTTTGAGTGAGCTGAGTGTTTGCTAGGAGGGCACTCCAACGGATACTAAAAAGAACTACTTTCATGAAAGGCCTAAATCAAGAGGCCACATATGACGACGGAAGCAGATTTGATGAACAATAGAAGTCTACCAGAGATGGACTCTGGGCATAGTTGTATTTGCACAAGCGATTTCAACATGATTACACAGAATGGGAGACTGATTCTTACTGTTTTGCTGGCACTGTTTTAGAGTAGTATTCTGTTTAGTGGAAGCAGCATCAAGTCCATCCTATGATGAAAGCATCCCCTTTTCACCTGAAGGCAGTAATAAGGAATGCCATTGTCTCATTTGAGTATGTCTATGACCTGTTTGACCCCACACAAAGACTGACACAGATGGAGTAATGATAGTATCTATTAGCTGTAGGGTCCATGGATTGCTTCCCACTCTGACTAGAAACAGATGATTTGGTTTTGTCCCTATTCTTGTTATAGGTGTAGTATGGTGTATTGCATTAGAGATAAGATCCTGAGAGAACAGCAAAAAGGTATCATGCATCTAAATGCCTGCCCAAATGTAATGAGGGAAGCATGAACTTTTCTTGCCAGATAAGAAAATTACGTGTAGAGTTCCAACCTCACTGAGTACGCTAGTTCTTTCCCCTGAGCAGAAATGTTTCCCTTGAGCAAGTCAGTGATTTTGTGTAAAAACATGTGTATTCAGTTGAATCAATCAGAGATATATAATGTGAAAATGTCATTATTAGAGACTGTATCTGAATATCTGTATATAATCATGCAGAACATATTATTTCATATATGTCATCCAATAGTATAAGTGACTTAGGCTTTAGGAATCAATTTGAATTTTCCTCATGCCATTTCTTTGGCTACCAGAGACATGATTAATTAAATGAATGTTGGTATAGTGCAAGGTGGTGGTGATCTCACCCTCTGCAGACAATGGAATGTCAGGTTCTTAGTTTCAGTGGCACTTATAGATGAGGGAGTGTTCTCTGATTAATTTTGTTTGAATATTGGCTACATCAAAAGGGCCATCTGATGGGATATGAAATTCGATATATGTGATATTGGCCTGATGCATCCAATATATGTGATAGCCTGATGTACTTATCCATTCTTTGCAAGATATATATATATATAGTATTGGCCTAATGTGTCTAAACCAATATGCAGTTGCAGCTTATTATTCATGTGCTGCAACCCACTAAGCTATCTTTGTAAGGTGCAAGCTTCAGGTGTATAGAATTGTTCCTGTAATGTGAAAGCTTTTATCTTATTCTTGCCTTCTCAGTAAAAGACCTGTTGTGGTACATTGCTTTCCTTTGGTTAGGTTTACAATATGGATATTCTTGTATACTTTGCTATAAGAAAGAGAGGCTTGTTAATGACAGAGAGACTTCTGATGCAGACACTTGCTTTGCAGCTCCACACAGTTTGCCCTCCTCCTTCAGGAAGCCTGAGCAGCTGAAAGTACTCCCATGCCCGCGATAGAAAGGGAGTCATCCTTCCTGACCTCCCCAGTAATGAATAGCTTGAGCTGAGTTTCGTTCTAATCTATTGTGCCATATGTGGGTTTTCCTCTAGGCTTCACGAGAAATAGAAACTTGCCATGTGTGGTGATTTCATGTGTTCACTGAGAGTATATCTGTCTGGTTTTGACTGTAAGCCAGGAGTCTTCTCCGCGCACCTAGAGGGGTGAGGATGTGAGAGGCTCCTCTGTGCAGAGTTCTTTTGTATAATAAATGATGGACCCTTCTTCACTGCCAACTGACTGATTATTGATTACTGGTAATTGGGGTGGGGCTATTGGTAAGAATAGCTCCATAGCTCTATGGTAATGTAATATTTTGTATTCCTTCACTGTAAAGGATTTTCCGCACTTGTGCGTGGTAGACATTGTACCCTGTGATGATGCGTGATGTCTCTGCTGTTTTGATTGTTGTGGTTTGTGCAGTTTGTTTGAATATGAGACTTTCTCTGCTTTTATTATTACTTTTAGCCTCTGCTCTTTCCAGATTTTTCTCAGTGTACCCTTTGGTGCGTAATCTTTTGAACAATTGTTGTTTAGATGTTTCAACGCTATCTTGCGTTCTGCAATTGCGCTACATCCTGAGACACTCGGCATAAGGGATACTGGAGATGAGACTAGGAGGATGAAAGCTCGCGGCATGCAGTATGGTATTGCCAGAAGTGGGTTCACGGTAAGTTCTGGATTGGATCTTATTGTTGAAAATAAATAATTCCAAATCCAAGAACATTATAGATGTTTTACTGGTTGTACATGTAAACCTTAAGTTTAAAGTGTTTTGATTTAGTTGTTCGGCAAACTCCACTGCACTTTCTTCGCTGCCTTTCCATATCAGGAAAATGTTGTCCATGTAGCGACTATAGAGCGCCACATTTTCAGACATTTGTGTGCTGTGCCCTAACATGTTATGTTATGTTATGTTATAGTGGCTTTTATAGAGCGCACGGCTACTCAAAAAGAGTGTCCCGGCGCTTTTAATTAACAGGCTGCAGTGAAACTAACATAACACATTAAAAAGAGAGTAACAGCTACACAGTCAACAACAGAAAAAAATAAAACACCGAGGACCTACTGGGAGAATAGCCACGTTTTAAGGTCCTTTCTGAAGGCCAATAAACTAGATGCTCCCCGAAGAGACAGGGGCAAAGAGTTCCACAGTTGGGGCGCCAGTAAACCAAATGAGCGGCCTCCCAGGCGTGCACGCTTTACTCGAGGAACGGTCGCCAAAAGTAAAGATTCTGACCTCAGGGAGCGCGCCGGTTGGTAAAAGGTGAGTCTCCTCTGGAGGTACTTAGCCCCCGTCGCATGGAGCGCTTTGTACGTCAGAGTCAAGGTCTTAAAGGCGATCCGCTTACGGATTGGCAGCCAGTGCAAGGTCTGTAACAGAACCGTAGCACTGGCCCGTCTATTCAATCCATAGATTGCACGCGCCGCAGCGTTCTGCACAACTTGCAGCCGCTGTAGCAGGTATTCTGGCAGGCCCAGGTATAGAACGTTGGAATAATCCAACCTGGACCCTATCAGGGCCTGCACAGTCAGCCTCCTGTGCTCCTCCGATAGTAGGGGAAGAAACCTCCGTAGCATCTTCAGGAGGCCGAAGCACATACCCGACACTCCGAGGATCTGGGCCTTCATTGTTAGCCCCGTGTCCATCTTCACTCCCAGGTTCTTAGCCCATTGGGATGAGCACGAAGGGGGGGCCATGTTGATAGGCCACCAGGCCTGCCACTCTGGTTCCACATCACACCCGAAGAAAAGTACCTCAGACTTATCGGGGTTGCACTTGAGGCTGTGTAGATGGAACCATTGAAACACAGCCTCAAGGCAATCCCGGATACTTTCCCCCTCAAAGTCCACTCCTCTCTTACACGAGAAGAGGAGCTGGGTATCGTCGGCGTACGATACGATCCGGGCCCCGAAAGACTCCGCCAAAGCCGCCAAAGGGGTCATAAAGATATTAAAGAGGGTCGGGCTCAAAATAGAGCCCTGAGGGACCCCGACTCCCAGAGGCGGCATCACGGCGGAATCCGGAGCGGCCCAGACCGTTTGCCGGCGGCCGGCTAGAAAGGAAGAAAACCAGCTGAGCACCGTTCCCCGAAGTCCTATCTCATAGAGTCTTATGAGAAGACCATCATGGGGAACGGTGTCAAAAGCCGCCGACAAGTCCAACATCACCAGCATGGCTTTACCCCCTGAATCCAACGACTCCTTGATTGTTTCGGAGACCTCGAGGAGCGCGGTCTCCGTACTCAGACCCGGGCGAAAACCTGACTGGGTAGCGTGCAGAATCTCGTTCGACTCTAAAAAGTTGGAGAGCACCGTCTGCACGTGCTTCTCAACAACCTTCGTCAGAGCCGGCAGCAGAGAGATAGGCCTATAGTTGACAGGGGCCTTAGGGTCCAGACCAGGCTTCTTAAGCAGCGGGATGACCATCGCCTGCTTCCAAGCCTGCGGAACCACTCCCTGGCTCAACGACAGATTCAGCAGCGGATTAACCAAAGGATTAATAACCTCAGCCAGTTTCGCCAGAATCTTAGCAGGGCAAGGATCCAGGGGCGAGCCGGACTTCAAGTTGCTCAAAAGTGCTAAGGAAACGGGCGCCGAAATAGATGGAAATGCGCCCAGTGTGGGGCCCGGCAACGCCGGGGGCGAACGAATGGCCTTACTAACAGTCCGCTCCTCGGGAATGATCCCCGGGAAAGAGGCCTGCAGCAATTGGATCTTGCTGGTAAAAAAAACAGCAAGATCTGCCGCCCACACGTCAGAGGGCCTCTCCTCGGTAGTGTTTATCCTGGGCGATGTAAACTCCCTCACTATAGAGAAGATCTCCTTGCAGGAGTTGGAGGCAGCATCAATCCTACCTGCCAGGTAGATTTTCTTACCTAGTCGGATGTCTCGGTGATACTCCTTGACCAAGTTCTTAAAGGCCTCCTTTGCCTCCGCATCGTATTTTGACCGCCAAGTTCTTTCAGCTACCTTGCACTGCTGCCGCTTAGCCGACAGTGCAGCGGTAAACCAAGGGGCGGAGACTCGCTTGGGGGTATGATGGGGGGCTAATTCCGGGGCCAGGTCATTAAGCCTATCAACCAGCCACGCCTGCAAGGACTCCACATCCTTCGTCAGATCACCAGCAAGAGGGCAGGGGTGATCCAGAGCAGCCTGAGCCAGCATCTCAGGGGTCACTCGATGGTACGCCCTATAGGGTTGACCATGTCGCTGAGGGACAGCAGCAGCCGATTTAGCTGTGCTTTTGATCAGAAATTTAATCAGCGAGTGGTCAGACCATATAACCGGGGCAGTCTCTACCGCCTCTAAAAGAGAGGTAGAGAAAACCTGATCTAGGGTGTGCCCCCTATTATGCGTCGGCTCATGTAAGTAGGGAAGCAAACCCAATGGAGCCGTAGCCTCAAAGATTTTAATTGCGGCCGCGTCCAGAGGGTCGTCCATCCGGAAGTTGAAATCCCCGGCCACAATGCAGTGTTCTGCTTTCAGGGCCAGTCTCAGTAGGGTGGAGTCTAGATCTTCAAAAAACGTTCCGGGAGGGCCGGGCGGTCTATAAACTAATAACCCCTTCACGGATTGGTGTGGAGCTAAAGAAATAGTAAAAGCAAGGACCTCCGAGCCACGAATATCCTCCACTGGCAGGATCGAACATACAATGTCCTTCCTCACCACGAGTGCCACTCCCCCGCCCCTTCCCCCAACTCTGTCCTTCCTAAATACATTGTAGTCGGGTGGTATTGCCATAGCGACATCTGGATTCGACGCGTCTCCCCACCATGTCTCCGTAAGCATGAGACACAGAGGCTTAGCCGTGTCCAGAAGCTCAAAGATATCTTGAGCATGTCTGCATGAGTACTTGCTCCTCCCACCAGCCCATATGCAAATTAGCATAGCTGGGGGTGAAGCAAGTACCCATGGCAGTCTCCTGTGTCTGCTTGTAAAGAAGTTTTTCAAACATGATTGTATTATTTTCGAGACACCACTCATTAACATTAACATTAATGTTATGCTGGTAAAGTTCAATGTCTCTGGTTTCTAGGTAATGTCTGATGGCATTTAGACCATCACTGTGTCGACTGCTGGTGTACAAGCTTTGTACATCCAGCGTAACAAAGACAAAGTCATGTTGCCAATTCACTTCATAACTTACTTCAAAAAGTCCCCACTGTCCTTGATATAAGAAGGTAAGCTTTGTACATAGGGTTGCAGAAAATAGTCAATGAACTTGCTTGTACTCTCAAACAGCCCCCAATTGCCAATATTATGGGCCTTCCTGGAGGGCAATGTTCATTCTTGTGAATCTTCGGGATAAGGTAGAGGTGTGGTGTGACTGGATAGTTGTTCTTAAGATAATCAAACTCCTGTTTGTTGATCAATCCTGCAGTTCTCCAGTCATAAAGGCTTCTGTGGTATCTCTCCTGTATGTTCACTATATTGGTTGTACTGATTCTGACATAGCAGTCCCTGTCAGATAGCTGCAGTAGTGCTTCCTTGTTATACATGTTCTGCGGCCATAGTACCACGTTGCCCCCCTTGTCTGACAACCTTATCAATATGTCATTTCTGTCTTTAATTTTCTTCATTACCTTGTCGTATATATATATCAAAGCTCCAAGGTTCCCACCACTTGGAGACACACTCTGACATACACTGCAGCAACCTTCATGAGGTAAAGGCCGGGCGGATCCAGTTTACAGCATGCCTGTCGATTCACGCCAGACGTGTTTCGTGCTCATTGCGCTCTTCAGCGGCGCGACAATCATTTTGGCATAGAGGCCACACCTCCCACTTAAAAATATGAGCCCTCCAATGGGCGACTCAAATGAGTCTGCGTTGGTTTGTGGGTCTTGTGTTGTGTGCTTCAGTTATTTGCTGCTGTCTGAAAAGTTTCAAGCCCACCAATGGGCCTCCACTCGCACATCCGGCTTGTCAGTCCTCCATGGATATATGTATGCCTCTTTGGTGTATGTAGGATTACACTGCCTTTCCTGTCTTTGTACCTGTACAAGTGCGTGTTGCCTTTCCTGTGCTGAGGGAACAGCACTGAAGGAGGATGTAGCATCAGCAACTCTTTGCATTTCAGCATGTGCCAGGCCTGCTGGATGCATTGATTTTAAATTATGTCACATGCCTTTTGTCCCAAAACTAAACTGGTGCTTGGTGCCTCTTGAAAACTCTTATCCACATTGTTTTCATGTGACTATTTTTTCATACACCTTTTTGGCACCCTCAGGCATAACAAAATAAACCCTTACAAGGGGTTTCTTGATGGGTTTTGAGTCCACTGGTGCAGTCCTTGGTTCCGCAACCTCCTCAACAGATTCTTAATAAGATGACATATTCAGTTTTAAAAGTACAGAAAAGCACTTTCAGAAAGGAAAAGTAGAAACCAGCTCCATAGCTGTCTATACACCAAAATTCAAATAAAAATTAATAAAAAAGATGGATTCTGTCTTTGGCAACTGATGACATTGATGTTACCCAATGATAATCTCTTTGATGGTTGAATCTTCACTCTTGGGATCCTCTCGCAAACCTCCCACAGGTGTCTCAGGGGGACACAAAAACTTGGAAAACATTATTATATGTTTGAAATGTTTTAATATAGTTAATTTTGTTCACTTTCAGAAAACCTGTAGGATCAGAGTTCCTTCAGAATTACTATAAGATACTATTATCAATTCTATTTCTGATATACGATCTCACGGGTGGTCCATGAGAGCCAAATTGGAAGTTCTGTCTCTTCGGACTGCACATGGGAGATTGTGTGACATAGTATTGTGAGCATCTTGATGAGTGATATATTGTATTTAAATACAAATAAATATAATACAGAGACTTAATCAACACCCTTAATCATCACTTCTATAAAACACTCATAAAACACAAAAATGACAAGTGTATAGAACAGTATAAAAGGACAATTACGACTGAACGATCTCGCAAGTGCTTAGCAAGTCTCTCGCAAGAGAAGAGACATGCCCAAAAAAACATTTGATTGGTCAATACTAAAGGCATATATTTTTTAAAGGAGTTATACCCCTCCTTTCCTCATTTAGAATCAGCTCTTTGTTATGGAAACATCTACTGTGCCCCTGGGAAGATTATGGGGCCTATTATGATGTCAGTCGGAGTTTCCGGGTCCCGCCCACCTAATTATGATGTGACTGCACATGGTGCAATCACATTCTCCAATTTCTCTATGGGAGCTTGTGTTCCGCCGTGACGCAAGTTCCTGTAGAAAAGTGGGAGATTGTGTTAGTTCCTGCACCCTGTAGCAGGCAGCTCAAGGACCCTGCCACAAGGTGCAGCAATTAACAGGGGGAACCATAGGTGCCCCTTTGGCCCCCCAGAAGAGTCCGGAAGGGAAATGGGGCCCTGCTAGGGGCCCCCAAACACGCTTTCCAACAGGGTTTCCATGTTGGAAAGGCAAGCATGGAAACCCTGCCGGAAACTGTGCATTGTAATCCGGATCTTGTAAACCGCATTCTATATGGATTACAGGCCAGTTCCGACTGGCCGACAGGCTCCTTGAGCCCATCAGAATTCAGCCGGAATGACTGGCCGGTTTCAATTCCGAGCGGCTGTATGGTAATCAGCCGGTCGGAATTGAAACCGACCATGTCCGTCGTAAAGCCTCCGACCTAAGATCAGAGGCTCTATGACCGACATCGTAATTGGTCCATAATCTTATATTTTTATTCAACTTGGTGAGAAGTTTTCTTCATCTGACAGTAATGAATAGAGAGAAGCTGCACAACCTGAACCTCCTAAACCACCCAAGGAGTCAATTGCATAGTAATTGATCGAGATGGCACCTGGTGGGAAGAAGGTGTCTGCAAAGCATGTAGAATGCAAACTGTATCTTAAGGAGTTTAGCTAGGGCACTATAAAAAGTATATTACCGCGAGAATAGTAATTTTGATGCCACCTAAAGGTAATGCAGCCCCAATGTCTAGTTCATACAGAGATGCAGAGGAGGGTGCACAGTCTAAATATCAAGTTTGAAATATCGACCTACAAAAATATTGTGTTGGAAATATCGAAGGTACATAATATCGAGGTCAAGAATATCGTTGGACAGAATATCGACCCTAAGGTAAGTAATATCGATTTTTTTTATATCGATGTAAGTAATATCGAAGTTACTAATATCAATATTTGTATTATTTTTACGTATTTTATTATGTATGTGTAGTATTTTACTTGTTTCAAATTATATGTATATTATTGTTATATATTAATAATGTTATTTTTAAGTAAATTTTATGTTTTAGTACCGGAACGGGTTGTGGATTTATAGGGGAATAGGGTGGGAAGTAATTTAAATGTACTAAATTAATTACAAATTTTTAGGAATTATAAATTAATTTTAAATAATGTTTGTGTTTATTTCTGTGGCGGGTTGTGGGTTTATAGGGGAATTGGGTGGGAAGTCATTTAAATATAATTAATTAATGATTTATTTTTATTTATTGGAGTGGGTAAATATTTTATTTTTAATTAAATATTAATTGGCAATTCATTATTTTATTTGATAATTAATTTTTTTAATTGGTAGTTAATGTTTTTAATTGCTAAATAATTGTTTTAATTGGTAATTAATTGTTTTAATTGGTAATTAATGTGTTAATTGGCAAATAATTGTTTTAATTGGTCATTATTTTTTATTTGGTAATTAATATTGATAATTGGCAATTAATTTTTTTAATTGGTAATTATTTTTTAATAATTGGAAATTATTTTTAATTAATTGGTAATCAATGTTTCATAAAAGGTATTATTTGGTATGAAAAATAATTTTATTGTTTAATATTTGTTATTTGTGAATTAATTTTAAATAATTTAAAAAAAATTGTAACGAAAAATATTTTATTGTTCAATATTTATTATTTGGTAACTAATATTTATTAATTAATATTTATTGGTATTTATTGATAATTTATTGTTAATTTATTGTTAATGAATTATTCAATTGTAATTATGTTTGTAATAATTATCAATGGGCATTCGTAAATGATGTAGAGTTATTAAAAATTTTATTATTTATTATTTTGAATAATTTTTTTTTTATAAGTATGTTATATTTTAATTCTACCCTATCCAAAGTTTTCCCTACTGCTTCACTCTCTGGAGTTGGAATAGTAATTTTTACCCCTACACTATCCAACGATATCCCTACTGTTGCACTCTATGGAGTTGGAATAGTAATTCTAACCCCTACGCTATCCAATGCTTTCCCTACTGTAGCACCCTTTGGAGTTGGAATAGTAATTTTTACCTCTACGCTATCCAACGCTTTCCCTACTTGCCCCCTCTGGAGTTGGAATAGTAATTTTTACCCCTACGCTACCCAACGCTTTCCCTACTGTTGCCCCCTCTGGAGTTGGAATAGTAATTTTTACCCCTACGCTATCCAACACTTTCCCTACTGTAGCACCCTTTGGAGTTGGAATAATAATTTTTACCCCTACGCTATCCAACGCTTTCCCTACTGTTGCCCCCTCAGGAGTTCGAATATTAATTTTTACCTCTACACTATCCAACGCTTTCCCTACTTGCCCCCGCTGGAGTTCGAATAGTAATTTTTACCCAGGCGCTATCCAACGCTTTCCCTACTGGTGCCCCCTCTAGAGTAGGAATAGTAATATTTACCACTACGCTATCCAGTGCTTTCCCTACTGTAGCACCCTCTGGAGTTGGAATAGTAATTTTTATCCCTACGCTATCCAACGCTTTCCCTACTGTTGCCCCCTCTGGAGTTGGAATAGTAATTATTATCCCTACGCTATCCAATGCTTTCCCCCCTGTTGCATTTTCTGAAGTTGGAATAGTAATTTTAAGTGTTACGCTATCTAATGTTATCATTACTGTAGTTTTTTGGGACTTTGAATAGTAGTTTTATTTACTTAGCTATTTAATATTTTTATTATTATTTTTGATAATGTGGTATATTATTAATTTAAAAAATATTGAAAGTATATTTAATTTTTTTATTTATTAAATTCATTAAATATATTTATTTACTTTGTATTTATGTTATTGTTTTATGTAGGTAGATGTACTTGTAAATTATAATACTTTTTAATAGTTTATAAGTTATTAAAATAATTATTAAAACGTATTATTCGGTAATTATATATTATATTTTTTATGTATATGTTTAATTAATGTTATATTATTGTATATGTATTATTTAATAATTTAAAACATTATTAAATATTTTTAACTATGTTTATTTGGTTTATGAGTATTATTTACTTTATTTTACACATTTTATTTTTAAAAAAACGATCTTTTTTAATTATGATATTTTTAACTTCGATATTTTTGTTTCAATATTTTTGTACTTACCATGTTGTAGAGAGGCTGTCGATATTCTGGCTTCCGATATTCCAACATTGATTTCTGTGTAGGTCGATATTTTTCCCGTCACTATTGGGTCAGTGATCCGCAGAGGAGTACAAAGCTAGATAACTTATCAAGTGCCTCTACATTACTTCAGGAAGGCCCAGAGAGCACATTTTGAGGTTGGGGCAAGGCAGGCCTATAACAACCTGGCCTATTCGAATACTGTACTATTCTGCTGCCTTTGTAAAACCATAATTTTCTCATCAGAACTAAGTGCAGTAGCCCGTGACATGTTGGCATAGGACCTTTAATGCCCTCTTAGGCATTATTAGTATTTTGTTTTTGCAATAGGTTTATCTCCCAGCTCAGAATACTTACTTTTTTTGGAATTTCCTAACACACACAAAAAACCCACAAAATGGTACTAAATACAATTAAAAAAATTGTCATATTCATAGCTGCCTGTTCTGGTTAAAAGAAAGACAAAATCAAATGTTGCTTGTGTTTTATCTGACTACATGTTACCATTACCTACTAGTCTATACCCTAAAGGTACGTTATTATAATAAAAATTAACTCTAAAGGTACTAGTGAATCTTTTTTTTACACCCTTTTAATTTTAGGTGTAAATACTATCAGAGCATTGGAATGTTAGGAGCTCTGTTGAACACACTGAAGTGGCTCACTGCTAATGATGGATGATATAAGCCTTGTCCTCTAACCTTCCAATCTTTGTCTTTCGTATGTCTTTTTTGGTTCTTGAACATTTTACCCTCTGAGGGTTGAATGTTCTAATAGCACTACAGTTGTTTTCCCCTCTGGCTATACTGGTTGATAAAAGCCCTCTCCTTTGCTATAGGCCTTCACCTGTGTTTCTGGCCTATAATTTGGGTTCAGGGCTTTCAACAACTGGTATAGCCATCAGTTGTGGGTAATAAGAGTATGAACAGACATTTATGTCTCTTCCATACTCTATCAGACACACCCATCATATAAGAGAAAGGTCTCAGCGAAGACCCAAGCCACAACCTACTCTGCATGGCTGTTTTCCAAGAGTGACCACTGTCCAGAGAGGCCACTTTCTTCCCACACTCTAATATGCAGACTCATTTTCTAAGATCCAGATGTCAGCGGAGTGGCCACTCCTTGCTCATATTCTACTATATACACCTATCATTCTGGAAAAGAGTAAAGACGAGAAAGTAGTCCCTCATCACACCCTATAACACTCACATATCAGTCAATAGAGAGGGTTGGGTGGACAGTGCAGTCTCTTTCTGTACACTACCATGCAAAGCCATTTCCCTTGGAAGGGATGCATGCTGACAGAACAATTCCTCTCCAGATCCTACCATATGCACCTTGGAATTAAAATATTACTTTCCGTAAAAAAAACGCAAGAAATTCACTGAAATAATACAAAGGTTAAAGTGACATTATAGTTAGGTATTCAAGTCAAATGGTCTTTATTCGGATAAAAATATCCATAAAAGTACAAATCATCACCACCAATAGGACATAAATATTAAGTATGGGCAAAATTTGCAAATTCGCGGTCCGCAAATTTGCGCGAAATGGCAAAAAAATCCGCGAGTTGGTGAAATTTCCCGCGAACTCGTGGATTTTTTTGCCATTTGCACAAATATGTGACCACGTGTGCCTGTAACTTTGCCAGCGTGCCAAAAGGCGCCGAGGTCCCTTTAGTGAGCTGGCCATTATAGTGGGGACGGGTGGGAAGACGTTTCATACCGCTAGTGTGTGGTGGACGGGGCCAAACGGGCGGGTCTTCTATGCGAGTTCACATGCATCTTGTTATAAAGGGTCAGAGACCGAGCAGAGCAGCAGATGAGGAGAAAGCAGCATCCTGGTCACAGGAGCTACACGGGGATGGCGCTCGGGAAACACATGGATGCAAAAATACGTTTGGCACAGGACCCCAGAATCCTTCAGATGTCCAAGATAGATCTGCTGCGCGTTTTGGTACAAAGCCATTCTGATCCTGCTCAGTGGGTTCAGGTGCATGCAGCTGCTGCTGCTGGACAATGTCCCATCTCATACTAAACTGCCCCATACAGGCATATGCTGGCGGTGGGCAGTAGGGTGCAGTGGCATGCGGGTGCTGCACGCCTGGTACATGCGCATACCGGTGCCAGGGGGGACACGTGTTTATTGGTGCTGTGTAGCAAGTTATGACTTTACATTTTGACTGCACCAGACGGTGGTACCACCTACACGGACCAGGAGCATCCTGGCACCAGACTTCATGGTGCAAGAGCATAATGGTGCTGTGCGGTACGGATATATATGTACTGGGGGCAGGGGGGCAATTAACACAATGTGTCCTCACACCCAGAGAGCACCCAGGCAATTGAGCACGACTGATTTTCACACTGAGAGGGCTCCGGGGCAGTTCAGCAGCGCGGGGGCTCACACTCACTGGGCCCCGGGGCAGTTCAGAGGCGTGGGGGCTCACAACCCCTGGGCAGCTCAGCAGCGTGGGGGCTCACACCCACAGGGCTCCCGGGCAGTTTAGCAGCGCCACCCTCTGGTTCATCACTGCCACCCTTCGTTTCACCACTGCCACCCTCTGGTTTACCACTGCCACCCTCTGGTTCATCACTGCCACCGTCTGGTTCATCACAGCACCCTCTAGTTAACCACTGCCACCGTCTGGTTCACTACTGTCACCCTCTGGTTCATCACAGCACCCTCTGGTTCACCACTGCCACCCTCTGGTTCACCACTGCCACCCTCTGGTTCATCACTGCCACCCTCTGGTTCATCACATCACCCTTTGGTTCATCACAACACCCTCTGGTTCACCACTGCCACCCTCTGGTTCATCACTGCCACCCTCTGGTTAATCAGAGCACCCTCTGGTTCATCACAGCACCCTCTGGTTCACCAATGCCACCCTCTGGTTCACCACTGTCACACACTGGTTCACCAATGCCACCCTCTGGTTCATCACTGCCACCCTCTGGTTCACCACTGCCACCCTCTGGTTCATCACTGCCACCCTCTGGTTCACCACTGCACCTTCTGGTTCATCACAGCATCCTCTGGTTCATCACTGCCACCCTCTGGTTCATCACAGCACCCTCTGGTTCATCCGAGCACCCTCTGGTTCATCACAGCACCCTCTGGTTCACCACTGCCACCCTCTGGTTCACCACTGTCACCCACTGGTTCACCAATGCCACCCTCTGGTTCATCACTGCCACCCTCTGGTTCACCACTGCACCTTCTGGTTTATCACAGCATCCTCTGGTTCATCACTGCCACCCTCTGGTTCATCACAGCACCCTCTGGTTCACCACTGCCACCCTCTGGTTCATCACTGGCACCCTCTGGTTCACCACTGCCACCCTTTGGTTCACCACTGCCACCCACTGGTTCACCACTGCCACCCTCTGGTTCATCACTGCCACCGTCTGGTTCCTCACTGCCACCCTCTGGTTCACCACAGCACCCTCTGGTTCATCAGAGCACCCTCTGGTTCACCACCGCCACCCTCTGGTTCACCACTGTCACCCACTGGTTCACCACTGCCACCCTCTGGTTCATCACTGCCACCATCTGGTTCACCACTGCCACCCATGGTTCATCACTGTGACCCTCTGGTTCACCACTGCCACCCTCAGGTTCACCACTGTCACCCTCTGGCTCACCACTGCCACCCTATGGTTCATCACTGCCACTATCTGGTTCATCACAGCACCCTCTGGTTCATCGCAGCACCCTCTGGTTCACCACTGCCACCCTCTGGTTCACCACAGCACCCTCTGGTTCATCAGAGCACCCTCTGGTTCACCACCGCCACCCTCTGGTTCACCACTGTCACCCACTGGTTCACCACTGCCACCCTCTGGTTCATCACTGCCACCATCTGGTTCACCACTGCCACCCATGGTTCATCACTGTGACCCTCTGGTTCACCACTGCCACCCTCAGGTTCACCACTGTCACCCTCTGGCTCACCACTGCCACCCTATGGTTCATCACTGCCACCATCTGGTTCATCACAGCACCCTCTGGTTCATCGCAGCACCCTCTGGTTCACCACTGCCACCCTCTGGTTCACCACTGTCACCCACTGTTTCACCACTGCCACCCTCTGGTTCATCACTGCCACCCTCTGGATCACCACTGCCACCCTCTAGTTCATCACTGCCACCCTCTGGTTCACCACTGCCACCCTCTGGTTCACCACTGCCACCCTCTGGTTTACCACTGTCACCCTCTGGTTCACCACTGCCATGCTATGGTTCATCACTGTCGCCCTCTGGTTCATCACAGCACCCTCTGGTTCACCACTGCCACCCTCTGGTTCACCACTGCCACCCTCTGGTTCACCACTGCCACCCTCTGGTTCATCACTGCCACCCTCTGGTTCATCACAGAACACTCTCGTTCATCACATCACCCTCTGGTCCACCACTGCCAACCTATGGTTCACCACTGCCACCCTCTGGTTCATCACTGCCACCCTCTGGTTAATCACTCCCACCCTCTGGTTCACCACTGCAGCTTCTGGTTCATCACAGCACCCTCTGGTTCACCACTGCCACCCTCTGGTTCACCACCGCCACCCTGTGGTTCATCACTGCCACCCTCTGGTTCACCACAGTCACCCTCTGGTTCACCGCTGCCACCCTCTGGTTCATCACTGCCACCCTCTGCTTCATCACAGTACCCTCTGGTTCATCACAGTACCCTCTGGTTCACCACTGCCACCCTCTGGTTCACCACTGTCATCCTCTGGTTCACCACTGCCACCCTCTGGTTCAGCACTTTCACCCTCTTGTTCACCACTGCCACCCTCTTGTTCATCACTGCCACCCTCTGGTTCATCACAGCACCCTCTGGTTCATCCCAGCTACCCTCTGGTTCATCACAGCCACCCTCTGGTTCACCACTGCCACCCTCTGGTTCACCACTGCCACCCTCTGGTTCACCACTGCCACCCTCAGGTTCACCACTGCCACCCTCTGGTTCATCACAGCCGCCCTCTGGTTCACCACTGCCACCCTCTGCTTCACCACTGTCACCCTCTGGTTCATCACAGCACCCTCTGGTTCACCACTGTAGATTATGGGGAGAAAGCACACCTGCCCAGCCTCAACCGAGACAAATTAATTTGGGGCTGGTTAATGTGTTACTGAATTTGAGCTTCAAGTCCAGCACCTGCTTCCTTATCTGTAAGTGCTTCCTGTTGTGGTTTAATTTTTGTGACAGGAGCATTGTGCCATACTTGTAACTATTCTCTGACCATGCTTCGAGGGTCAGAGCAGGGTCAGATAATAGTTGCAAGTAGGCAACGAACTCTGGAGGCGCCACTCAGGAAGCACTTACAGGGTTACAGCAGGTGCCCTAATTGAAGTTAATTTCTTTGTAACCATTTTGTAATGGTTACAAACAAATTAGGTTCAACTTGGGCACCTGCTGTAACCCTGTAAGTGCTTCATGTACTTCAGTTTTGCAAAAATCCGTTCCGCTCGCGATTTCACAGAGTTTTTTGCAATTTCACGAGATTCGTGGATCGCAAAATTGCACAAAATCCGCAACTTCCGCAAGCGGAATGAATTTTCCACCCATACTTAATAAGTATACAATCAACATTATAACACTAATATAGAAGAATAGGGTTGGATTTGTCGAGTCAAACATCATTAATTAAAATCCGATGTGCACAAATAGCAATAAAGTGCTAACTGTGCTATAAGTGCATTGTACAACAAGACTGACAATAACATTGTGCAAATTTGCATGTATGTAAACTTAAGAATGAATGCAAAAGGGCAACTTATGAATCTGTTAATCCACTTTAACATTGTACTACAAGACAGACAATAGCATTTTGCAAATTTGCATATATGTAATCTTTAGACTCAGTGCAAAAAAGGCAATTTATAAATCTGCTAGTTCCACTTTAGACAGTTAATACATGTACAAAAAGGCTATTTACAGAGAATTCACATATTTCTACAGTGTGTTCATAGAGGATCGCGAGCGAACCACGGATTGCAAAAATAGGCTTACTCGATACATCACATCATCACTTCCTAGCTGCAGAATTTCATGAAATGCCAGATTAAAATCAATGATAGCGTGCACCTTAAAATAAGGAATTAGATACTGTTTAGTGTATCTGGTATAACATTTACAGAAGAATAAAAAATGTAACAGTGTCTGATTACAACCAATGCCACACGGACAGCTCAGATTTTCTAAATTTTTGATAAAACCAACCAGAAAACAAAGTGAACATTTTATGCTACCATCCCGGAGACGAAAGAGCAGACTCCTATTCCGTCTTCCAATGTTTTTCCTGAGGTATTCCTGTGGCTTGTTGTATTTGTTACCTGACGACATTAAAATGGGGATATATCTGATAATTGATTGTTTACATAATTCGATATGTCCTCTTTCCTTGCTGTATAAATCATACAATGCCCCTCTTACAGTTTTTAGATTTATACCGTCTGTATCTAGGGGATGGAGGAAGGTATGCTCCAGCTTCACACTGGCAAGGCTATTTTTTACTGCTCCAAGCCAAGGTATGAAGCTGCCCCTGTCACATTTTAGGCAATCTTTAATTATCTCCTGTGTTAAAATTGCAGCCAGATTTCGCCATATTTTTAGCAAAAATAATGCTGGCCGAGATTTCATAAAATCCTCCATGTAATGTAGATTTTATTCTTTATGGCATATATAATTTGGTGATGTGATTTGTGCTCCTAATATCTTTCTACAAAATCTATTTTCCTCAATCTGAATTCCGCTAGAATTTATGTACCCCCACACTTCAGCACCATAAGTCGCTGTTGGAACACATTGGGTTTTATAAATCTGTAGTAATGGTATCACAACCTCTGCCTGCTTAGGCTGTTGTAGGCTGATAATAGAGTTTACCGCCTTACCAAGTTTATTTTTACCATGGGCCACATGGGCTTGCCATGAACCAGATTCTGAAAATACTAGGCCCAAGTATGGAAAAGTGCTAGTGCTTTTAAGCAAATCATTTCCTGACTCTATATAATTAATGCGATGTTTCTTAGGACCGCAGGACATTATGTATGATTTTTTAAAATTAGTACACAGGTCCAGGTCAGCCATAAAAGATACAAAACCCGTAATTCAAAGTCCGAAGTGCTTTAGGTGTGCGACCCATCAGGACCGCGTCATCCGCATATAGAAGTACGGGAAGCCGTTTATCAATAATTTTTGGTACATACGGTGTCAATTTAGACAGGGAAATATTTAATTCATTTATGTAAAGAATAAAAAGTAGGGGGGCTAAGACGCAACCTTGTCTTACCCCTCTACCAATTAAAATATCCCTGGAGACCTCTTCTTCATTATTTATCCTTACCCGTGCCTTTAGGTTTCTGTGCAAATGAGCCAAAAAGTGAACAAGTGCTTCATCCAGTCCATAATTCAATAGAAACTCCCATAGTCTTGATCGATTGTCAAAATCGAAGGCTGAGGTTAAGTCCATAAAACCTAAGTATAATGGGACTTTTTTAGCGATTGTGTATTTCCCCAGTATTAGGTTTAGGTTCAAACACTGTTCTATCGTTCCCACATTACTGCTAAAACCCAGCTGATAACAATTTAAAATGTGGTTATCTTCTGCCCAGTCTCTGGTCTTATTAAAAACAACCCTGCCCAAAATCTTCACAGTATTATCTATCAAAGATATGGGACGAGAACAGCTAGGGTTGAATCTGTCGCCCTTCTTAAAAATGGGCACAATAATACTAGTTGACCAGGTATGAGGGATTGTACAAATGGACAGATTATTAAAAACATTGCATAATAAAGGGGACCAGAAGTCTGGTTCAGATTTAATAAGATCAATGGATAAACCATCTGAACCCGGAGCTTTATTCCCTGCACTTTGATGTATAGCATCTTCAACTTCGGTTATGGATATAACAACCTTATTAACTGGGCAATAGCTATCAACAATCTTACTGGGGGCTGTATATATTCTTGAAAAGTGCTCCTCCCAAGACTTGCTAGCTATATTACAATTTATGGGTGTGATGTTTAGTCCCATGGTAATCCTTATCCATGTTGATAATCCCCCGCTAAGTTGGCCAACTTCGGGGCTGGGTACACTATCATTATAGCAAACAAATCCCTCAAGAAGCAAGCTATTAGTACACCCTGTTTCTGGAAACATTAAAATGCCATAATTACAAACCAGTTCAGTCCACTCTACTATGTTTACTTTAGATTTTAGGCCTGCAATATTCCAGCTAATTATTTTTAAATTTTGTTCTAAAAATCTAGGATCGCTAATAACAGGACAGGATGATGATAATTCTACCAGGGAAGCTTTTTGGTGAGTACCAGTAATCTGGGGTGTAATCACAACCTCAATACCCAATTGTACAACCGGAGCCCGTTCTGTACTTTTTAATAGTTTACTTGGTAGTCAATCCTGTCTCTCTAAATCTGATAAAGCCGCAAACCGATTATATGTAGAATATGTTGAAATAGCTGGGTTGCAAGCTCTCTGAGGTGGTCTATAAAAGGAACCAAGTGGTAGGCAGGTTATGACGGTTGGGGTGCTAAAAGGATTGGTGTTGCTTTTGAAAATACATTTCACCAAGGTGGGGTGCCTAAAATTCATGACTATGCAGTCGCCCATAATATTCTTAACTGAAGGTCCAACCCACCCGACTCGTCGCACCATCAGAATTTCATTAGCAATCTCCATACCCGTCCCCTTATACTTAGATAACCAGTCAATACACTTATTTTTAAGTTGGTTCCAGGACTCGCTTTGGTCTTCTTTTAATGGAGGTACTCCAGCTAAGATTATGACATAATGGCAGGCTTCTGGGTGCAGATGCAGAACAGCCTCCGCATGTTTTTTGACCTGTGTGTCAGGAATAGACTTGTTGTTAAGACCTGGCACCACTTTCAAGGGGGCTAGAACAGGTAATGCAGGTGGTGTTTTTGCAGATAAGGAAGGATGACTCGGGTGCATATTAACAACAGGTACCTCTAACAAAGGCAGTGTGCTAACCCCAGTACCAGGCGTAAGGTTAGAAGACAGGCTGGTCTTTTTGCCAACACATTTTTCACAAACAATATCGGTACCTGTTATAGAACAGTTATCACTTCCCCCCACAATGCCCTTATTAATAGCCTCCATATCCTTCAGAAGCCGTTCACCCCTAATCTGATCGATAATAGTAACACATTTTCTTTTGGCATCCTCTTTCTTTACCAATCTTTCCAATCTATCCAAGCGTTTAAAAATAATATTAAACTGTTTGTCCATTAGACTTTTCAAGCGATTAAAAGTGGAGTCCACTATGGTATCAATTAAGTTTTCATTTGGCCTTCCTTGTATACCATTTACAGTTATTGGCTCAGTTTGTGTGCAAATTGAGTTAAGTGCTGCTCCAGTTAAGTCTGCTGTGCTGTCATCTAGTTGCACAGTTGTGCTGATAGCCACCCCTCCCGTTCCAGTGGCTCCACGTGATCACATACTCAGCCGTGTTGGTTGAGATTTATTGCGGGGTGGTTGTTTCCTCTTGTTAATAGTCATTTTTGAGGGACCTCTCTTCCTTTTCTCCCCCGTGTTCTTTGAATTTTCAGCCGGTTTGGTGACACTAATATTTACTTGGAGGTCCTGCTGGGATTCCAGGGTGTCGATGGTGTTATTATCGGTCATCAGTCCCTTGGATAACTTGCCTTGGGGGAGTGAGTTATTAATTATTATGGGTGGTGATAGTGGCAGAGGGGCCATAGAACCATTCCTCTCTGATGCGTCAGGCACATGCTTATTAGAGGATAGTTGGCCCATAGAAAGTCTTCTCTCAGTACTTTCAATCTCTGAGGTGACCGGATTAAAAGCATTTTCTAGCATGCGTTCGAAGAAGGAAGAAATAGTACTGGAGCCTTTAGTGCCCGGGGCAGTTGTGGTCACTGTACGTCTCCCCATAGTGTTATTGAGCACTCACCTTGATTCAAGGCTTAGGGGGGTGGCCCAGCCCTGCCCCTGCCAGCACCGGATGGCCACAGATGGCCCGCCCTTTGCCTGAGCTTAGCCCGGCGCAGCCCGCGCGCGGTCCGCGATGCGGGGGCTCTCTTCAGATTTAAGCACCTCCGGGCGCGATGTAGACGGCGGCGGCTTCCACCGCAAAGGCACCTGGGGATTGAAGTCCCCCCTCGGCCGCGCTGCGCTGGTTGAAGGGTGCTGCAGCGGCAGGGAGACCAGCAGCGGGACACGGCTGCCAGGTAATGCCCCCAAAACAATGCTCAGAGCCCCGCTCCACAGGGGCTCTCTTCCGATTTAAGCGCCTCCGGGCGCGATGTAGGCGGCGGCGGCTTCCGCCACAAAGGCACCTGGGGATTGAAGTCCCCCCTTGGCCCCGCTGCGCTGGTGGAAGGGTGCAGCAGCGGCAGGGAGACCAGCAGCGGGACACGGCAGCCAGGTAATGCCCCCAAAACAATGCTCAGAGCCTGATTTTGGTTTTTTTAAATCCTAGAAATTCACTGAAAAAAATAGGTGATAGTGACGCTATAAGTTAGGTGATTATATCAGCGCCAACCGAACTGTTTCAGCTAAAAAAAAACACAGAAATTCACCAGTTACAGTTAGCAGAGGTAACAATAACTGTGCACTACTTAGGACCTCACATAATACATCACTCAATTATTTTTTTTTGTCAAACAACTTTTATTGCAGAGTAACATATATGTAATCAGGGATCATCATCATCATTAGAGGGTACAGAAGCACCGATTTCTGAGCATCAGTTAAAATGTGGGAAAACACAGCCATTCAGCCCTCATCCCGGAGGCAGGGCGGCGCTAATGCACAAAATAGGTTAACACGTAAGATACTGTGATCATCTCCAACAACGGTCAGTGTGCTGTGGTGTCTGCTTTTATTTTTTTGTCCTCCGTGGGTGAAGTAGCCCTGACGTACCAGTGTAGCGATATATATGTCGCAATTGCCCCCCTCCTTAAACTACAACTCCCAACCCCCCCCCCACCCCCCCTGGTGCCAGCGCCTGCATGTGGTGCAACTGTAAGCACTCTTGGTCTGGGAATCCGGATCATTCGTGTTATACTGCATGTGTGGTATCCCTGGTAGTGTCGTAGGTCCATTTATTGTGGTTGGGGCCGATCCGTTCCCCCCTCCTCTATCTCCTCCTCCTCCAGTGTGCTATCTCTGAGAGCTTGTACGAGTATTTCCCATGCCATCGCCGCATCCCGTGCCTTATCATCCGAGTTACGGCGGGCCAATTGATAACGGATTGTGCTCTCCGCAGTGGCCCATTTTAAGAATTCGTGCAGCCACCTCCTGTGTGTTGGTCCCACCCTTGATTTCCAGCCTTTAGTCAATTCTCTTTTGGCAAGGAGTAAGCCCATGTCTATGAATTTACTGGATACCTTGTTTTTTTTAGTGTGGGGGAACCAGTGTAGTATAGTGACTGCACTGTCATAGAGTAGCTCCCTGTCTGTGATCGCGTTCAAAGTCTCCCCTATGGTGGTCCAGTAATCTTGGAGCGCGGGACACCCTCTCAGCATATGTACTAAGTCAGCTCCTATGTGGTCGCATCTAGGGCAAGCCGCGTCAGCCACGTGAAAGTATGCAGTGATTTTTTGCGGGGTGAGGTAGGCCCTGTGGAGGATGTATAAATGTATTAGCTGAAAACGCGCATTCCTGGTGCTCTTCCTAGCTCTACCCACTAGCTGTGCCCATGTCGTGTCCGGGATGTCTAATTGCAGGTCCTCTTCCCATTTAGTTTTAAGCGGCGTAAGAGGCAGCAGTGTTTCGGAGAGCATTCTGCGGTAGAGGCATGTGACAGCTTTAAACGTACCCGCCGCCATCATCGTGTATTGGCATGCTAGTGAAGTCGTGGGTTCCGACAGTCCTCCTCCCCAGTGCCTCTGCATGGCTCTCACCACCGCTGCGTGCAATAAGTAGTCACCTCTGGGGAGGTCGTACCGCTCTTGTAGAGTTAGGTATGGGGATAGCACTCCGTCCTCGTATAAATCGCCCAGCATCTGGAGCCCTGCTTCTTCCCAAAGGCGTAACCCCGACCAGTCTCCGCCATGCGGTAGTGCCGTCACCATGCCTAATGGGATTTCAGGGGCATACGGGCGACCAGGCCCGACCCGCTTCTGTGCACGATTCCAGCATTGTCGGAACGTCCGCTCCTCCTGAGAGAGTCCCCTCAGGAACAACTTCTGTTGTAGAGTGATATACACCAGGACATGGCGAGGGGTACCCCTTTCCCTGTCCTGCTCCGGTCCCCGATAGACTCTCGCCACCTCCTGCGTAAAGCACTGCAGCTGTCCCGCTAAGTAGTACAACTGAAAATCCGGGACTGCTAGTCCCCCCTCGTCTCTAGGGCGGGTCAGTGTCGCCAGCGCAATCCTACGCCTACCCGTACCCCACAGGAAAGACACCTATGTAGTTTTCAGGTGTTTAAAGGTCGACCCTGGTATCCATATGGGGAGGGTCCGGAAAAAGTAGAGCAGTCTCGGCAGGACAATCATTTTCAGGAGTGCCACTCGGCCGGCCATCGAAAGGGGCAAGGTGGCCCAGAAGGATATACAACTCTTTAGGGCACGGATACACCGACCAATATTGCCGTCTAGGAGGTCAGCCGGGTCGTGATAAATGTGGACTCCTAGGTAGCTCAGACAGCGGGGTTCCCATCGCAGACGTGAACGGAGTGGTGGGCTTTCCACTCCCCTCCGGAGTGGGAAAAGGCACGTTTTTGTCCAATTTACCCGCAATCCCGAAATATCGCCAAAGCACTCTAAGAGTTTCTCAGCACCCTCTACCGCCTCATCCGCGTTGTCTAGGAAGAGGAGGAGGTCATCTGCATATAGGGAGATGTGGTGGAGGTCTCCTCTGAAGGTCAGGCCTGTGTAGTATTCCCCGCTCCTGGCCGCAGCCGCGAGCGGTTCCACCGCTAGTGCAAACAGTAGCGGAGATAACGCGCATCCTTGTCGGGTTCCTCGAGTCACCTCGAATTGGTCCGACACCAGTGGTCCGATCCGTACCCTGGCCCTCGCAGTGGAGTAGAGCACTCTAGTCCATTGTATGTATCCCTCTCCCAGACCAAATCGGTGCATCACTTCGTATAAGTAATTCCATTCCAGGCTATCAAAGGCCTTTTCTATGTCTACAGCCAGTACGAGGGGGGAACCCGCCTCCAGTGGCGGGGCATCTACCAGTCGTAGCAGTCTGCGAATGTTATGCGAAGTATTCCTCGCGGGTATGAAACCCGATTGGTCTTTATGGATCAGTTCTTGCATATGGGACAACAGTCTGGTAGCCAGCACCGTGCTTAGAATTTTGTAATCAGTCGTTAGCATAGCTAGGGGCCTGTAAGAAGCAGGATCAGTGCTTTCTCTCCGCGGTTTCAAAAGAGGGATCATTATGGCCTCGCTCATCGACAGGGGGAGTCGGCCTGCTTCTTTTGCCTCGTTATAAACTAGTTGTAGTCTCGGGGCCAAGAGATCCAGGTACTTCCCGTAGAACTCAATGGGCAGTCCATCCATCCCCGGCGTCTTGTTACGCGCCATTCGCTTCACAGCACTGCGTACGTCAGACAGCGTAATGGGACCCCCCAGCGCTTCAGCCTGCTCCCGTTCTAGGTGTGGTAGCGGTAAGTCGGCCAGGAAGGCTTCCAGCATGTCAGAGTTGTCGCCCAACCCAGATTTATATAACCTCTCATAGTACGATTTGAAGCAGTCCGCTATTGCAGGTTGCGTGGCATGGACATGGCCTTCAGGTCCCCGCAAGGCCAAAATCGATTGGCTGTTTCTGCAGGGATTCGCTAGCCAGGCCAGGAGGGATCCTGTTTTGTCACCCTCTGCGAGAGTTTTCGTGAGGTATGTCCTGTAATCAAAGCTGCGGAGGCGCACCACCTCCACAGCCACTGCCTCTCGTGCCTTACACACCGTCTCCTGCAGTTCCGGGCGGTTGACCTCCGCCTCCCGCAGCGCGCTCTCAGCCCTCTCCAGGTCTTCTATCAATGACCTGCGCGCTCCCGCATATTTCCCGATACAGTGGCCCCGCACCACTACCTTAAATGCATCCCACTCCGTTGCTCTGGAGGAGGTGGTGCCCTCGTTGTCCCCAAAGTACTGGCCGATACGCGCCTCCAGTTCAGCACGGAAGGGCGGGTCATCCAGAGTGTCGGGACGCAGCCGCCACGTCGGGATTTTTGGGGGCACAGTCATCCAGTCCAGGGACAGGAGGAGCGGGTTATGATCCGACAATGTGCGCGCCAGATACTCCGTGCGGAGCACCGCTGCGAGCACTGCAGGGGAACACAGAAAGGAGTCAAGACGCACATGCAGGTCGTGTAGGCTGGAGTAGAATGAGTAATCTCGCACAGTGGGATGCTGCGTGCACAAGCACTCCGATAGGGCCCAGGCAGTTTGCCATTCGGTTCTACATTTCGCTAATCGGTACACAGGGGAGGTGCGCAGCGGAGGGTGTGATCTATCTAGTGTAACATCCGCAATGGAATTGAAGTCCCCACCCATTAAAGTTGGACCTGAGATATAACTGGCAAGTACCCTGGAGAGTTTGGTAAAATAGGTAGCCTGATCTACATTTGGCGCATAGATGTTGCAGAGCGCTATGAGTCGGCCTCTGAGCAGGCCCTCTACAGCCACGTATCTCCCCTCTGGGTCCTCAGCGTGCCTAGTGACCTGCAGAGGATTGCCTGCCCTTATCCAAATCAGTACTCCCCTAGCGAATGCAGAGTAGGTAGTGTAGAATAAGTGGCCCCTCCATCTACGCTGAAGTGCAATACCCTCCTGCTTAGTCAGGTGTGTTTCCTGCAGGAATGCAATCTGCACTCCGCGACGAATCAGGTATGAGTGAATTTTGTGTCTCTTCGTCATTGTGTTTAGGCCCCGCACATTCCAGGTCACACATTTCAACGGGCACATATTAGCCATTGTCCCATACAGTGAATGATGACGGTCTAGTAATCTGCATCCAGACCATAGGCACTGACACACACATTCCCCCCCCAGCCCCGTTCCCCAACTCCCCCCCCCGTAGCTACGCCCAGAGAACCCCCAACCGCTCCAGGCCCCCCCTCCCCCAGAATAGGACCCCTCTGCAACAGAGACACTCCCATCCAAACAAATGAGCAACGGCTCACAGAACCTCTATTCCGTAGTCGAGCTACGGTGGCCTTATGGGCCTCGGGGTGCGTACGCTAGTCACTAACGCCTGTGAGTACTGCCCTCAGGCCTCCGCCCTGTAATACTCATCACAGTTTGCAATAGTTCAGTCTCACAGCTGCCTGCTCCAGAGTTCGCAGTAGCTGCGGTAGTGGTAGCCCCCCGCCTCCCCACCTGGTACCTTGTCGAGGGTCAGCTCTCGATGATTTCACCTGACGTCTGCGGTGTGACTTTCGGGCCCCTGGCTCCACCCAGCTCCGATAGTTCAGTGTCTGAGCCCGTACCCTGGCCCTCCGAGCCCGAGCCCCTCTCCGAGTGGGTCAGTGCAGGCCCCGAAACTTCTTTAACCGCCTGCAATGCCGCTCTTCGTTCGACCGCCGTTTGAGTGTTTGTTGGTCTCTTAGGGCCTCGGGCTCGACCCCGGTGACGTCTCGATCGTCTGAGAGATTGTTCCTGGCGTTCCTCTTCCTCCCCGTGCCAAGCACCGTCCGTGCCAGCTTTGTAGGTGTCCCACCAGGTCCAGGCCGCATCTGATGTCTGAAAAAACAACGTGTTCTCATCCACTACAACTCGGAGTCTAGCTGGGAACAGAAGCGAGTATTGGATTCCTTCCGCACGGAGCTCCCGCTTGATAGAGAGGAATGAGGCTCGCTGTTTTTGGGTTTCAAAGGTATAGTCCGGAAACAGGGTCACCCTGCTGTTGTCCACCTGAAACGGGCTGGCGTCCCTGGCGCGCTGCAGCAACCAGTCTCGATCTTTGTAGTGCAGGAGTTTTATGACCACCGGGCGAGGCGGGAGGCCCGGCTTTGGGGGCCTCGTCGGCACTCTGTGCGCTCTTTCCAGAGTGAAGAAGGGGGAGAGTCCCTCTGGGGCCACCACTGAACGCAACCAGCCATCGAGATATCCCACCATGTCCGTCCCTTCTGTTTTTTCCGGCAGGCCCACGAGGCGCATGTTGTTCCGGCGGCTGCGGTTTTCGGCATCCTCGGCTCGCCTTTCCAGGGTGCTGATCCGGTCTAGTGCCTCCGTGAGCTTCCCCTCCATTGATTTCTGCGACGGCGCGATATCCTGTAGGGTGGCCTCCGCAATCTTGACTCTGTCTGCCAACTTTGCATGGTCGGCCCGCAGGAGCCCCAGGCCCGCTGATACCTGAGCGATGTCGCTGTGCAGCGACTCTTTCGTTGCAGCAATAGCGTCTAGTATTCTGTCCTGCATTAGTTGGAGATCTGTCGTCGGGTGCACGGGGCCTTGGGGAGTCCCCTCCATCCTTGCGCCTCTCGTCGTCTTTCCCATTATGTTCCGCTGACCGTCGTCCCAACGCTCGGGGGGTCCGGGTCTTCTGTCGTGTCCGCCGTCTACGCCTCCCGTGTTCCGCAAGCTCTGTGATGGAGTCAGCAGAATCGCCCCCCCGCAATCCCCGGTGGTGGTGAGTACTCTAGGCACCCTCTCGGTCAGCCCACACTTCGGGCGTCCGCAGTCAGGAAGGTGGCGGGCCAGTTGAGAGCACCGCTGTAAGCCGTCAGGAGGAATAGGGCCACCCAGCTGTTCCCTCAGGGGGTTCCGCTGATGGTCGTTGCGCCAGTGGCCTCAGTGGGAGGGGTCACCTGTGGGCGGCGGGGCTCAGCCCCGGGACGGATCGCGGTGACAGGCGACGTTCAGTGTCCGGGGGGGGGCACCCGACATCAAGCCATCTGTGAGGCAGGGGCCAGCGGCTTCCCGCGAGTCGTAGGCCAAAGCGCAACAGAGCGGGGCTGCAGGCAAGTCCGGGCCGGCCCTGCAGTGGCGGAGCGCCGTACACCCCCGTTCTCACACCGCTAAGCGGCCAGCTGGGCACTAGGGGCGGCCAGCTCGCGCCACCATAAACTCCGAGGGGGGAGCCCCACACAACAAAACAGGATCCGGGAACTCGGAGGAGGAGGGGGAGGATCCCCGTCACGGGTGTAGGCCGCTGCGCCGGGGAGTAAATTTGAAGTCTGTCCCAGCGAGGCGGGGCTCCGCCGGTGCTCCGGTGGTGGGGTGCCGCTCGGGGCTCTCCGAAGGTCGAGGTGGGCACCCGCCAAGTCGGCCCAGGGCACGGATCGCAACGCTGGTCCCCGCAGTGCTGGTGAGGGACTCCCGGGGCTCGTGGCTCACCTCCGTCTGGGACTCTCCGTCTCGTGGGCAGCAGGCCTTTTCCTCCCCAGTGGTCGGTCGCCGCCAACCAGGTTCCAGGGGGCCAGCCAGCGCCCGTCGCCCTGAGCCCGATGGGGGAGCCACGTGCAGCAATGCAGGCTCCAGGAGCTCAGGGTAGGGGCAGGCCCCCGTCCAGGGCGTAGGCCTCAAAGCCGGGGAGAAAAGTTAAGGACCGTCCCGGAGAGGCGGGGCCCCGCCGGACTCCTGGCGACGAAGCTCCGTTCAGGATGCGGCGTAGTCTGGGGACGATCGCCCGCCGGGGCGTCCCAGGGCATGGAGCTTCCGTTCGGTAGTCCCCGCTGCACGGGCGGGCGCTGTTGGGGAGCCCTCAAGGATTCGCGGCTTGCCTCAGTTAGGGAGTCTGGGTGTCGCCATCTTGGGAGCCAGAAGCCCCGTCCCTTCGCAGCGTTCTGTCGTCCTTGCGAGCAGTTCCCAGGTGTATAACTCGCACCGGAGCAGGTTTCAGTGGCAGTACCCGGGATCTACCCGAAGTGCGCGGGGATCCCGGGGCATAAGCAGGATATTAGGCGGATTTTTGGGCAGAGAGTCGGGAGCCTCGTTAGGCTGCGACCGTCCTCATCGGCTGCTAGCCACGCCCCTCCTAATACATCACTCATGACGTTCTATGACATAATTTATGACATCACTGAGGACATCATAAATTACATAATTGATGACATCACTGATCACATCATCCATGCTACATTTGCACACTTTACTCTATAAAAGAGAATGGCATTAGAGGTTTGAAAGTAAGCGGCAAATAGCTCAGATTAATATAAAGCATCATTAAGGCCATCACACATACAACCCCCTTAGGTGAAACAAGCTTGAGTTATGTACAACATTGACCGCATACCATACACTTTATGGGTTGCCGAGTGCACATTAAGAATCAACCTCAGATGGGTGTTGCCAGGATGCCTACCAAGATGGTTGCGTAGTCTCGGACCTTAGCCAGACCCCTCCATAAATAGGCATGTAACTTACGTAAAAATCCCTCTTCAACTGCAGAAACAACAGCAGGGATGGCAGAAACATAGCAGCACTCATCCTTGAAAATCTCGGTATTCCAGAGGCTCCTGGAGGTGCCATCTCCTACAATGCATGGGTGCCACAGTCGGAGCTGCGAGCGCACCCGGGAGGACGTCTCCTCCCCTTTGCTAATGAGACGCCACACTGCCAGGGAGAATAAAGGCACCTGCTAACCTATATCCGATCAACTCAGCGGCATTTGTACCAGGCCGCACCAACTGACTGGAGACTGTACTTGGTCGGAACGGCCTTGGAGGTTGGACCCAACACACTGAAAACCCGCTGTGAGGTAGGCCTTTGTCTCCTATAACTGCGACCTTCACACACACTCACAGCGCTTAATGGAGGACACGCCGCATCGGGCCCAGCACCTTCGACTCACCGCCCTAAGTGTAACCCCCAGACAGTAAATACCCCACTTTTGGCTTGGCGCTCAGCGCAGACTGCCAGAGCCACTGGCCAGGGTCCTGAACCAAGCAGCGAGCTCGGACCAGCGCAGGATAAAAATCAGCCCCCCTTGATTGACCTGAAACTTGTGGGACACCCCCGCGCCGCACGGCCACCAGCTGCTGCGTGTGCTCCCAGTGCCTGCCTCTGCCTCAGCGCCGACCTCGCTGCCGCCTTGAGCGCTGCCCTTTGGTTTCAGCCCGTTTTTGTCTAAGATTTGTGCTTGTTTTCTTTCTGTGGCCAACATCGTTTTCCTACTGTTTTTTCCCCCGTTTTGACCTGAATTGTTGCTTGTTTTCTCTGTGCCGTTCTCTCTCCGTGTTTTGACCTGTATTCAGCCTGTTTCTGTTCCAATTACTCTTCGTGTTTTTGACCCCCATTGTGCCTGCCTCCTTCCTGCTTGCCCGCCTACCTCGCCGCCCTCCGCTCTCCCTCCCCGCTCCCGCTTCCCGCCACCGCCATTAGCCCCGCCCCTTTTTCTTCTGTACCCTCCCCGCTCCCGCCTCCCAGCTGCTCCGCCCACCCGCGCACTTGGCCTAAATGGCGACCGTGCGACGCAGGTGAGTGTGACCCACTTGTGGGACACCCCCGCGCCGCACGGCCACCAGCTGCTGCGTGTGCTCCCAGTGCCTGCCTCTGCCTCAGCGCCGACCTCGCTGCCGCCTTGAGCGCTGCCCTTTGGTTTCAGCCCGTTTTTGTCTAAAATTTGTGCTTGTTTTCTTTCTGTGGCCAACATCGTTTTCCTACTGTTTTTTCCCCCGTTTTGACCTGAATTGTTGCTTGTTTTCTCTGTGTCGTTCTCTCTCCGTGTTTTGACCTGTATTCAGCCTGTTTCTGTTCCAATTACTCTTCGTGTTTTTGACCCCCATTGTGCCTGCCTCCTTCCTGCTTGCCCGCCTACCTCGCCGCCCTCCGCTCTCCCTCCCCGCTCCCGCTTCCCGCCACCGCCATTAGCCCCGCCCCTTTTTCTTCTGTACCCTCCCCGCTCCCGCCTCCCAGCTGCTCCGCCCACCCGCGCACTTCGCCTTAAATGGCGACCGTGCGAACGCGCAGCGGGCGCGCCGATTGTGCGCCGAAGGCGCGCCAAAGGTAAGCCCGTCTGCGCCCGTCCGCGCCTGGACCGCGCCCAGGGCCAGGACCCCTGGACCCCGAGGAGCCCGACCGACCCACCTGACGTACTCCGCCGCCACCCTCACCGCACTCAACACCGGCCGACTCCCAGACTGCCACCTTGCCGCTACACGAGGTACCCACGGACCTTTCAGCTGCCACGCCTGCAAGTTCTCCTGCATCCGGACCAGCCTCGCACCAGCACCCGCCAAGACGAACACCAGCAGCACCCACCTCAAGTGCATCCTGCTCAACACCCGCTCCGTCCACAGACACGCCATCGAACTCTGGAACCTCCTCGACACCACAGCTCCTGACGTTGCCTTCCTCACGGAGACCTGGATGAACGCCTCTTCAGCTCCCGACATCGCCATCGCCATCCCAGAGGGCTACAAGATCGTCCGGAGGGACCGAAACGCCAACCAGATGGGAGGAGGCATCGCCATCATCCACAGGAGCACCATCCGTCTCACGACCAGCACCGACAACACCCTGACCAGCGCCGAACACCTGCACTTCCAGATCCACACCAACCCGAACACCACCCTCAGAGGCACCCTGATCTACCGACCCCCTGGACCACGCACGCAATTCAGCGAGGACATCGCCGACTTCGTCAGCCCGCATGCCCTCCCCTCCGCCGACTACATCCTCCTGGGAGACCTCAACTTCCATCTGGAGAACAACAACGACCGCAACACTATCACCCTGCTCGACAACCTCGCCAACCTGGGACTCAAGCAACTGGTGTCCACCCCCACCCACCTCGCCGGACACACACTCGACGCCGTCTTCTCCTCCAGCACAGACATCAACTTCAGCCACGCCACAGAGCTTCAATGGACGGACCACAGCTGCGTCCACTTCACCTTCAAGAGAACGACGTCCCACCACCACCAGAAACAGGCCGCCCGCAGATGCTGGAACAAGATCACAGCAGACCAGCTCACCACCTCCCTGAGCCAGCACCCACCTGCCAGCTCAGCGAACCCCAGCCAGGCCGCAGACAACCTCACGAAATGGATCAACAACTGCGCGGATGAACTCGCCCCACTGAGGACCCCGCCCAGCAGACCCGGCAGCAAGAAGGCCCCATGGTTCACCGACGAACTCAAGAGCTCCAAGAAGAACTGCCGAGCCCTCGAGAAAGTCTGGAGAAGGGAACCGACACCGGATAACAGGACCTCCTTCAAACTTGCCACCCGGAAACACCACCAGCTGATCCGCGCCGCCAAGAAAACAGCTTTCAAGGACCGGTTGGACAACAACGCACACAACTGCAAGGAACTCTTCAACATCGTGAAAGAGCTTTCCAACCCCAGCGCAGGAAACAACGACATCACCCCATCGCAAGACCTCTGCAACTCCCTCGCTTCATACTTCCACAACAAGATCGCCGACATACACAACAGCTTCAACAACCAACCAACGCACACCATGACCGAACAACCACCCCCCACCACCACCCTCCACGCCTGGACCCCGATCAGCACCGAAGACACCATCCGCACGATGAACTCCATCCACTCCGGATCACCGACCGACCCCTGCCCTCACCACGTCTTCAACAAGGCCGACGCTGTCATCGCACCCCACCTGCGAGACATCATCAACACATCCTTCGACACCGCCACCTTCCCCGAGAGCTGGAAGCACGCCGAACTCAGCGCTCTTCTCAAGAAACCCACAGCGGACCCCACCGAACTCAAGAATTACCGCCCCATCTCGCTCCTCCCGTTTCCAGCCAAAGTCATCGAGAAGACCGTCAACAAGCAGATGGCCGCCTTCCTCGAGACGAACGGATCCCTCGACCCCTCACAGTCCGGCTTCAGAGCCAACCACAGCACCGAGACCGCCCTCATCGCCGCCACCGATGACATCCGAGCCCTGATGGACAATGGAGAAACAGCGGCCCTCATCCTCCTAGACCTCTCCGCGGCATTCGACACGGTCTGCCACCGCACCCTAGTACGGCGCCTCAGCAACATCGGCATCCAGGACAAGGCGCTGGAATGGATCATCTCCTTCCTCGACGGAAGAACACAGAGAGTCCGCCTACCACCGTACAAGTCAGAGGCCTCCGAAGTCATCTGCGGCGTCCCCCAAGGATCATCTCTGAGCCCCACCCTCTTCAACGTCTACATGAGCCCCCTTGCGGCCATCGTACGCAAACACAACCTCAGCATAATCTCCTACGCCGACGACACCCAGCTGATCCTCTCCCTGACCAACGACCCGCCGCCGCCAGAGCCAACCTGCACGAAGGGATGAAAGAGGTAGCCGAGTGGATGACGACCAGCCGCCTGAAACTGAACTCGGACAAGACAGAGGTCCTCATCCTGGGCTCCTCACCCTCCGCCTGGGACGACTCCTGGTGGCCCCCCGCCCTGGGCACCGCACCCAAACCGACTGACCATGCACGAAACCTGGGCGTCATCCTGGACTCCTCCCTCTCCATGACCAGGCAAGTCAACAACGTCTCCTCGGCGTGCTTCAACATCCTACGCATGCTACGGAAGATCTTCTGGTGGATCCCCACCGAGACCAGGAAGACCGTCACCCAGGCCCTCGTCACCAGCCGACTGGACTACGGCAACGCCCTCTACGCCGGTACCACCGCCAAGCTCCAGAAGAGACTCCAGCGGATCCAGAACGCCTCAGCCAGACTCATCCTCGACATCCCACGAACCAGTCACATCTCCGGACATCTGAAAGACCTTCACTGGCTCCCCGTCAACAAAAGAATCACCTTCCGCCTCCTCACCCACGCACACAAAGCCCTACACGACCAAGGCCCGAGCTACCTCAACAGCCGAGTCAACTTCTACGCTCCCAAACGACACCTCCGATCAGCCAACCACGCCCTCGCCGCCGTCCCCCGCATCCGAAGAGCAACTACAGGAGGAAGGTCCTTCTCCTACCTGGCCGCCAAGACCTGGAACTCCCTCCCGACCGACCTGCGCCTGACCCAAGACCACCTCTCCTTCAGGAAGAAGCTGAAGACCTGGCTGTTCGAGCAGTAGCGGCACTCCCCCCCCCCCCAGCGCCTTGAGACCCTACGGGTATGTAGCGCGCTTTATAAGTGTCATTGATTGAACCAGATTTGGGTCCCTGATGGAAGCTGTGGTGGTTCTTCTGTGGCCCGGCCAAATGGCCGTAGTGTTCACATGCCCTCACATCCTTGCAAGCATCACAACAGGCAGGCCAGCGGTGCCAAACCATGGCCTACGCATGCATATACGCCCGTGCAGCCATACTGGGGACTCAACCAGATTGTAGTATCCGGCGGGCTTGGGCTGCTGCTGGTCCTTGAGCAGCTTCCCAGACCAGACTCTATCAACTAACACCCTGTTCTGCCTGGTTTTTCAGATTAGATAGAACCAGCTCATCAGAGCCTTACTAACTCAGCCAGAACGTTACCCTCTCCCCCTCCCTAGGACCTATTCACAACAGGTAACAACATATATCTATCACCTAAGGACAGGGAATTCCTAAGATGCATACCATATACCTCTTATAATATCAGCAATCGGCGGCCTCGCGGTCCCATACGAACCCAGACGGCAGTATCAGAATCGGCGGCCTCGCGGTCCCATACGAACCCAGACCTCTCTACCCAGACAGCAGTAATCGGCGGCCTCGCGGTCCCATATGAACCCAGACCTCTCTACCCAGACGGCAGTATCAGAATCGGCAGCCTCGCGGTCCCATACGAACCCAGACCTCTCTACCCAGACAGCAGTAATCGGCGGCCTCGCGGTCCCATACGAACCCAGACCTCTCTACCCAGACGGCAGTATCAGAATCGGAGGCCTCGCGGTCCCATACGAACCCAGACCTCTCTACCCAGACGGCAGTAATCGGCGGCCTCGCGGTCCCATACGAACCCAGACCTCTGTACCCAGACGGCAGTATCAGAATCGGCGGCCTCGCGGTCCCATACGAACCCAGACCTCTCTACCCAGACGACAGTAACCGGCGGCCTCGCGGTCCCATACGAACCCAGACCTCTCTACCCAGACGGCAGTATCAGAATCAGCGGCCTAGCGGTCCCATACGAACCCAGACCTCTCTACCCAGACGGCAGTAATCGGCGGCCTCGCGGTCCCATACGAACCCAGACCTCTCTACCCAGACGGCAGTATCAGAATCGGCGGCCTCGCGGTCCCATTCGACCCCAGACCTCTCTACCCAGACGGCAGTCTCAGAATCGGCAGCCTCGCGGTCCCATTCGAACCCAGACCTCTCTACCCAGACGGCAGTATCAGAATCGGCGGCCTCGCGGTCCCATTCGAACCCAGACCTCTCTACCCAGACGGCAGTCTCAGAATCGGCGGCCTCGCGGTCCCATTCGAACCCAGACCTCTCTACTCAGACGGCAGTATCAGAATCGGCGGCCTCGCGGTCCCATTCGAACCCAGACCTCTCTACCCAGACGGCAGTATCAGAATCGGTGATCTCGCGGTCTCATACAGACCCAGACAACCTACCCAGACGGCAGCATATCCTATGATTACCATTACATAAAGGGATCAGTCTCACTATTCATCAGGGGTATAGTACTACAATATTCTGGATCACACCATAGTTGCCAAATTAGATGATGTACAACTTATCCTTCAATCCAAGAGCTCCTCTCTCCCTTATTCAGTTATCACTTACCTGATATGGGGTAGCATCTGTTCACAGTAACATCTGACTAAAAGAACAGGTTACCTTTTCATACAAGAATAAGAAGCACACTGGTTCACTATGCAAAGGTTCTAATCATATATGAGCTCTCCTCCACCCCCTTGCTCAGACCCACATGGACGGGAGATGCATCCGTTCACCTGCACCTGACTAGAAGAAAGGTTAGCCTCACTAATAATAATAACTTCTGCACAATGGTTCACCAAGAACTAGGGTATCTTTATTACACAACAATAACAACACATAATAGACACATACACAAATCTGCAGGGTCTCTGTGAAGACCACATCCACATCTAACTAACAGGGACTGTAAATAGACTGCACACCGCTGAAAGGAAAAGGATTAGTAATAATGTTTCATGGGCACTAACATAACAGGACAGATATCACCTGATTAGTATGGAGTCTTGTTCTAGCTGTCATCTGGATTCCTCCCTCGTCTGTGATTCTCCTCTGCACTCTTGGACATGCATCTGCGCTGATCACTCTGCACTGGACACCTCTCCCCCACGAACTGTCTCCGCCTTCCAGCTTCAGTCTAATTGTTTCTGCCGCTCTGATAACCGTTCGCTCCACTAGCTTCTTCATTCTGTCTGATTATCTCTGTTCAAATGTCCAATTCACTCCAGCTGCTCTCACAGATTAGTATAACTTCAGTCTCTTCCAAAAGGCATCACCTCAGACTCCAGCTGATCACAACTCCTCCGGATAAGTAACTACTTCTAACTGCTGTCTTCAGCTCCAAACATTGCTTCATCTCTCTCTGTTCAGAACACCATCTACTCACTACTGCTTCTAGTTTCTCTCTCTCTGGTTCCAGCTCACTGGCTGTCTGTCTTCCCTCTGTTCCAAGCATTCACTGTCTCTTCTCCCCTGCTCCATCTCCTCTCCTTCTGCACTCTAACACTCTCCGTTCCAATCCACGACTGCACTCCTTCCAACCCAAAGTCCTTCTCCCTGACTCCGCCTCTGCACTTCACTAATATGGAATGCTGTCTCCTCATGGAAAGTTCCAGGCATCAGCCTGCCGCCCTCCAAATTCTTGCACCTCCCCGTACCAAGGACACATCCCCAGCCGGCCGGCCCGATGTTGTGTCTTCGGCACGAAGAAAAATACAATCCTTCGACAAGGGCCGGCCTGAACCGGTTCTCTCCAAGCGAACAACACCTCATAACTAAAACATTACCTTTACCCTGTAAGCATCTCAGTCTGCAGGGACAGAAAGCAAAATGGAGTCTCTCTAGTTCTGGGCCTTGTAGGCCTGAGAAGGATGAAATAACACTTAGCTCTATCAGAGTACCTACACAAACCATACCAATATGTAATATGAAGTCAAGACAACAGGATCCACCCTCTACTATAAGTAGAATCATGAAAGGACACATAATTATGTCAAAGCCAATAGGCAATAGATGGATTAGAGTAAACAATAAGGGATCTATCATCATATTAAGCAGCTATCCTCTAGTTTATGCTTCTAGGTATAGCAAAAAGGCCTTAAAAGGACCAACACAAGGCAAGAATAGAGATTCAGGATGGTAGCAAGCTTAAAGTCACCATCACTCATAAATAGAGTCCAAAAATCGAGCAGAACATTGCACCCTTGACTTTAACTTGCTAACATCTATAAACAACAACAACCAGATAAACAAACATCAACATGATCTATCAACAAAATCAAAAACAAAAAGACTCCCTAAAATGAATGACAACCAAGGAAATACCACCTAAAGCTTGATATAGAGAACAAATCAAAATATCTGATAACCACAAAAACTAACCTAAGCACCCTTGAACTAAATGTGCCTCAACTTCTAGTACTAACTCATGAAATCTATTAATGTAGGGACATGTCTGTGAAGTAAAAACGACAAAGGGCCTAAATGAGGCCTACCTACTTCGGTCAACTTAAGAAAGGATTTGGTAAAGTCTGACAAATAAACATAACAAAGGGTCCTCAATGTCTTGTCGTGTATTTCTATAGGTTCTGAATCGATCCCCCTATTCCTGACCCTATTCTGGTTAAACTAACTATCAAGTTAACTAACAGTCAGCCCATGAGGCAAGAAAATCCCCCATGATGCAGATACCGTTATCTGACGCAGTCACACTACGGCACAGGAACGTGTTATCTGATTAGGTCATAACGCTTGAGATCTAATTAGACAAGCGACATTCCTCCAGCCCCTGATAAGGCATACGACGTTCTCATAACAAATCAAACCTATGACAACCTGGATAATCCGTGCGGCCATTGTTTTGATTTCACAGAGAACTTTAGTAAAGAATGTGCTAACGAGCAAGTCGTATGACATCTTTATTGACGTATCTATGTCCATCCTTACGTCAATCTCGGCACCTTTAAGGTATAAATATTGCCGATCTTGCCCTATGCAAACACACGCGTGGTGACAAGACGGAGCAGCCATACTTGCCGAAGCCGAGAGCAGAAGCAGACCCCGCTGGCAGCAGCCCCGCCTTCCTGACGCGCTGAGAGACGCGCTGCTATCTCAAGCCGAGAGACCCAGCACCGGCGCTTCTGGGCAGCCCTCGCAGGCAGCCTGGAATATCGAGAGCAGAGAAAGAGATACCATTCCTCATTCATCCTAAATTCCAGGTACAGAACTGAATAAACCCTCACAGAGAATTCTTTAGTTATTCACTTGGCAAAAACAAACTTAACTTAAACTGTAACTTTCTATTCCCGCCCACGCATTAGACTTAGGTCAGGTACACGGGGTAGGCGTATTTAGAAACACCAGTTGAGTACGTTTAGTCAAATGTATATGTGTATGTAAATATATTTTAATCATTTTAAACATCATATGGCTCAGAAACCATATCAATGTTTTTACAGTATTATTTTATACTATTGCTTCTAATGTATGCACTTTACTTAACTATAAGTATTGCAATAATATCGATCCATTTCTCTTGTACGAGAAAAGAGACTGATCAATAAATAACACCTTTTTATTGAACACGCCCGTCTCTTCCTTTTCTCTACATTCTGATGAGACTAAGAATGCACGTACTGACTGAGTAAAATAATTGCCTTGTGCTCACACGACTCTTGAGATTGACTCTTGATTAGGGGAGAGCAAAGTTGTCATGTTCTATGGTTGTCAGAAACTAAATCCCTTCTTGTCTAATCAGGGGAGTTAATCCCTTCCTTGAACATTCGAGAAAGTTTCTAGCGAACTCTGATCTTAGCTGGCAAACCCAAAAATTAAGTCTAGTATCGACAGTAGTAGACCTAGTTAACGTCTGGTCTAGGCCTTTACTGCTGTAGGTACTATTCCAATGCGCAGAGCCTATTGGGAAGATAGGAGCTACACTACATGGCGCCCAACGCGTTTGGAAAGGGCGATAAAACTAACGTAAGACATTTAGAGTAACTCAGTCGTGCTTTCTCACTCAGACCCCTTTTCCCAAATACTCCAAAGACGTCTGGAGTGGGTGAAAGGTAATATCCTCCAAAACCTCGCAGGAGGGAACTCCTATGTATGGTTTTTGGTCAAGTCAATGTTGAAGGATAAACAGTTCCAAAATATTGCGCATCTAATCTTTGTTCCATAAAGAAACCTGATCTGCAAATTAACATAATACCATCCTGTCCGTAAAATGGGAGACAGTGATGAAGAAAGAGAGGCAGTTAGATTAGCAGCTGAAATAGCAGCAGCTGATAATACAGCACTCGCAGCAGACCCGGATATAATACTCATCCAGGTCGCCAAAAGGAGATCTATAACTCTAAAACGTATAGAAAATGGACTGACACCTAGAGGTGGCACAGTCATATTCGTAATTGAGGCACACGAATATCGGCAGACAGAGGTATACTATTCATGGATACATTTTCCAGCAGCGAATGCTGTAACAAAGTACTTCCACTATTACAAAGTAGAGGAACCTCCTGAAACATACACTCCTTTCGAGAAGGTGGAAGTACCACTCAAATTCCAAGAGCATTTGCTCTTATTTGATGGCGCCCTAAAACATAATAATCACATTACAAGGCTCGGTCCTTTAGGAAGACCAGGAGCAACGTGGCCGGTCTTAGCCGGATACACACCACATCCAGACATCGACGAGATGCCTGCACCACAGCTGTTAATACAGCTAAAACAATTACTTAAAATTCATAGACAATTAGTTCAGTATGTAATGCGGACTTCAACAATTCAGCCAGCGATTAAACTTCCACAGCTGACCCCTCACCAGGGGAACACAAATAAAATTACACCACAGAACATCCAATCCTGCCTAGGTAAGGTTCCAGCTAAACGGGAACAAATACCATTCTGGTTGGCACAGAAAATCACCCAAATAGAGGCGGTGTTTCCAGACACCACCCCGCTGGAAAAACACAGGATTCTGACTATATGTCTCCCAATGGGAATCGCACCACACATTGAGGACTGTGACACTTGGGGTACAGTCTTTGCTTCCATCTATACAAAAACGCACGGTGTCCCATCCATTTCGGTGATACCAGATGTGCTAAAACAAATTCAAGATGAATACGGTCCAGAACCTGCTTTAACTCTTGGTATGAAATTACTGAAAGACTTCAAGCAGGTCTCGGCTATATTACTAGCCAACATAAAAGGTGAAGCAGCAAACGTGGCGATCCGCCAGAGGTTAAAAGAGACAGATATAGCAGACCAACCAGCTGAAATTGCCAGAATCATAGAAAAATCCTATGAAGAACTAGGCAGAGATAGTCTAGGTGGAATACCAGTAAAACCGCAACTGACTAAAAGTCCAGAAAAAATATTTTTTAATAATAATAATTCACCAAAAAAGAACTGGGATGGAAACAAACAATCCAATCCTAAAGAAAAGAAATTCCAGTCCAGAGGAAGGTCTCCTAGGCGAAGAGAGAAATCTTCAAACCAAAGACAGAGGTCACCGCAGAGTGACCCCTCTGGGAATAGATATAACCTTAGAAATAGGGATAATATTAAAAAACCTGATAGATATCAAGACATTGATACACGTCCCTCTCAATCTTTTCAGAATTCCTCGCGGAAATCGGAAAGAAGAGGACGATCAGAAGAGCACGCCAAGTCCAAAGACAAGGAACCTGCTCAACTGAAAAAGAAATTACAATTTCCAAAAAAGAAGGTAGCCAGTATCAAGGTAGTTAACAATGCCGAGAATACTGAGGACACAACTGAAAAACGGAGAGTGGGCTCAGACAATGCTAGACAGCGCAGCAGAGGTGAGCATAGCTCGCAAAGTCCTTATGAATCATCTGGAGACAGTGGACACGAATGAATATCTCCAAGTAGAAACTGCAGATACCAGAGTTAGCAAGCCCCACAAGATATACGAGATAACATTACGTATAGAGGGAGATAAGACTAGGAAAATAAGGGGACTATTTTGGGATAACCTCTCCAAGGGCTATGACATCCTTCTAGCTGAAAAAGACTGGCCACCAGAATTTGTCAGGGAGTGCCCTCATGGCGAAGAAGTAATTATGCCTGCCTTCTCGAATCAAATCCCGATTCATAAAAAATATACACTTGCTAGAAAGTGGGCAGTGGCCTTAGCACCTGCTTTATATAAAAATCATGTAGGATGGGATGAGGATTCTCCTCCTCACAAAATCCAGTTAAAATCACAACCAACTGCACAAAGGCAGTACCCAATTAAGCAAGAAGCTAAAAAACAAGTAAATGAAATACTAGATCAGCTAGAATACCAGGGGGTGATTGAAACTTGCACCTCACAAATGAACAATCCTTTGTTTCCGGTCTCCAAACCAGACAATTCATATCGTCTAGTTTTGGATTACCGACACCTTAACACATGTTGCAAAACTTTTGCAGTGCAAAACTCACACAGTGCTGCACTAATGAATAACATAGTGCGCAAAAAATACAAAACAACCTTGGACATCTCCAATGGATTCTTTTGTCAAAACATAGCACCAGAGGGCAGATATTTAACTGCATTCTCAGTAAATGGCACTCAAAAGCAATTCTGTCGGTTAGCCCAGGGGTACAAGAACAGCCCGGGGGTATTCTCAGCAAGAGTAACAGAATTACTACAACTATATGATGATGAAGCATTATCTTATGTTGATGACATTTACTTAACAGATGATGACTTGGAGACTCACTTGAAAAGGGTGAACACCATAATACTTGGTTTCGCTGCAGAGGGTTACAAATTCAACTTCAAAAAGTCCAGAATTGCCCATCTGACGGTCCTATTCTTAGGATACGAGTTATCAAGTGAAGGCAAAAGCCTGGCAGACAATTTCCTAGAGAAAGGTGCCGTAATCCAAGCTCCTAAAACACTAAAAAACCTACAGTCAATTCTAGGCTTCCTTAATTTCGGAAGAACATACATTGCAAATTACGCAGAAAGGGTCAAACCCCTTTATGATCTAATTAAACCAGACTTTAAAAGATCCAGTTGGACTCAAACACACACAGAAATTTTGAGATCCTTACAAACAGACATGCTAATTAAAACAAAATTAGAAACACGTGATAACACACGCAACCTTGTGATCCGAGTCATCCCAGGGAGAAGCGGATTCACATACCTGACCTCTAATGAGGGAGAAAAGGTACCAATTGCATTTAAATCACACTTGTACACTAAGGCTGAAATGAAATTTAGCCCAACGGAAAAAATTCTTACAGCAACACAGACAGCTATAGCAAAAGAACGAGCCCTGGCACAAGGTAAACGAATAATAATCGTGACACCAATACCAGCCTTAGAGGCGGTAACAAAGGCAAGCATTCCAAATGCTAAAGCACTCCATCCGAGATGGATACAATGGGCTAATTCTCTTGCTGCAACAGACGTGGTGTACGAATTTGATCCTTACTTAAAAACACAAGAATTCCTCCAATATGAATTTGAATGTCCTCCGCCAACCGAAATTCTGCCTCTAGACCAATACGGCTGTATAATATATACAGACGGATCAGCACAACCCGCAGTAGGGGGTAAACAAGCTTACAGTGCTGCGTGCGCGATTGTTAAAGGTCGTTGGCACGAAGGGAAATTTAAACCAACCCTCACTAAAACCCAATCTCTAGGAGATTGCACAGCTCAGCGAGCTGAATTACCAGCATTCAAGATGGCGCTTGAAAATACCGATCGAGAATTCCCCACACTCATAGTGTGCGATTCGTATTATTGCGTTCAATCTTATAATGAATACTTGCAGATCTGGCTTCAAAACGGTTTCAAGGATGCGAAAGGTGGCACAATCAAGCATAAAATGCTATGGGAACAAGTAGCTCTTTTACAAAAAGAACTACCAAAGACTCACGTGATACATACACTGAGTCATCAACGTGATGGCGTTCACGTTGCAGGGAATTCATTGGCTGATGAGGCCGCGAAGGCAGCTGTGCAAACGGCTTCCGTAGCTGCCGTCACCCGGTCAAAAACAAAAATAGACAGCGAAATATTACAAGCTGTCAGCACTTCAGAAAAGGATTCGATAGAACCACTCCCTAAAGGCTTTCCAGTAAAATACTCATACATAACTGATGAAAACAATGTTCCTTTTGCTCAAATCCCTGGAGTGGGGGATAGGGCAATTCCAAACATGGAACATAGATTAGGACTAATAATAGCGGCACACGAAGGGCTTGCTTCTACCCATGCTGGCGTCTCAGCCACTGTATCATTATTAAAACAGAGATACTGGTGGCCACAAATGAGAAGACAAACAAAGAACTATGTTCTAGCATGTGAAATATGTCAAAAAATGAAAGTATCAACTGTGAGACGTCCAGCACAGACGCCCCTTCTAATCTCGGATAAACCATTAGCCTGTGTTTATCTAGACCACTGCGGTCCCTTACAAAGGGATGGTAACTATAAATATATCTTGGTCGCAGTGGACTCATGCACGAGATTCATATGGATGTGGCCCCAGCGAACGGCTGACGCCAGAACTGTTATAAAAGATTTGCGGGTCTTCATCGGCACATACGCAATTGGCATTCTGCATTCGGACAATGGTCCTGCTTTTAGCTCTCGGGCTTATAAGGAGGCCATGGTCAGCATGGGCGTGCAATTGCGGTACTCTTGTCCATTTCACCCTGAGGGGAACGGAATTGTTGAAAGAAAAAACCGTGACATAAAGCAATCTATAACGGCAAAGGTATTAGGTTCGGGAGCTGGGTGGGTCAAACATCTAATAAGTGTCCAACGTAGTCTAAATAACTTGCCAAGAAATTCTCTGAAGGGATTCAGTCCGTACGAATTATTATTCGGAACTAGGATGTTGATCTCTGACCTTGATAGTCAGACTTCAGTGGTAATAGAAAAAACCTTTGATGTCAAAGACCGTTTGGCTATTTTGCAGGACTTAAACAAAACAAGAAAAGACCTGAGCAACATACAGTTGAAACAACAGCCAACGACCACTGAAGAATCACCACCTGTCCCAGCAAGACCTGTCTGGATTCCAAAAGTCGGGGATCTAGTCAGGGAGAAGATCGCGGTAAAGAAGGAATTTGGGCCTTCTTACAGAAAAGCAGTTCCTGTCTTGTCTGTCAACGGGACAAGATCAGTTGTACTACCGCCACTTGCTGGAAAAAAGGAGAACCGAGTTGTATCCATCGACCTGGTAAAACCACAACATGTGGCCGATAACAAACAGTAGGCCAAGTGGACTCCCAATAAGTAGCAGAACACCAAGGTTTGCTACCAGTACAGAGGTCCTAACAAAGAGGCTCATCACATTCGAAACGCCTACAGAAGAACAACAAGGACTATGCAACAATGCAATAGAACTCAGACCTCTGAAAACCCAAATAAAAACATTTAGCAGAGACACACCAATCTACAATGAAGTACCGAGTGACAATGCAAGAAACAAAAATCCTGAACCGATTGGAACAATTGACAGAACTGCATCCGGGTACTTCATCAACTTCGATGATTCCTCTGAAGGCTTAAGTGAATCAAAGACACAGCCATCATCAAAATCCTTTAAAGACAAAGCTAAGGAACTTTTGAAACAACTGAAAGAAACATATCTGGTTTCTCCATGGATTGAATTTTGGGTGGGTTTTGGTGCATTTATCCTCATACTTTGGCTCATCATGGTATTTACTTTGGGACGCTTCATTGAGGGAAAATATGCTAAAATGGACACAGCAAGTCAGAACATCAACTTGGTCCTCAAACCACACACATCTTCACACGTCGGGAAAAGAGAACTTTCTTCAGAACTTTCTTCAGCCAACTTCACAGCCAATCCGATACCTGGTGGGGTAGCCTGGGACAACACTGACTATGAAATTTATGGTCCGGTCGAGATCCTGAAATATCCACACCAAATCAAGATCTCTTTGAGTGACTTTGCAAAACCAAACTCATTTGCTGATGATTGGGACTTCGAGAGTATTAACAACATGATGTCTGATTTAGTAATGTCTGCTAAATTTACAAAACATGATTATTTGCAAGGTTCTACAAATTATGATAGTATGTATTGCTATAACCATTATGGTAACCATTTTTTGCATAAATCTGCACAACCTAGAAATGTTTTAAATTATAATCAATGGGAACATTGTGCTACACCTCCAAAAGGGAGCTCTAGAACCGTTTATGACAAATATTCATATTTTTCAGGTTTTAATATAACTAATGCTGAAACATTTTATTTTAAATTGTCAAACAAGACAGGGATGAAAACCATGATAACCAACACAAAATTGATATATTCAGATTCATTCTTTGAAAAAATGAATACTTTTGGATTTGATTATTGGGACAAAAATGTTGATTTGAAAAGTGTTTGGGGTACAAAAGAATGGCAAGTACAGGGTTTAGAAGCTTTGTTTAGAGCCTGCATGATCCCAGAACAAATGATATTTTTAAATGACACTGTTCAACAAACCACCTGTCTTGGCTTAGCCAAAATCAAAGATTTAATTAAACCGTCTATTCCAAAGCCAACAATATTTAGCAATAACTCTGATACAGATGAAGAGATAGACGTAAACCATATACTTAACCAAAACAGAACACATCCTGATTGGAAACAATGGTTGATCTGGCCCACAGATACAAATCACTGTCAAGATAGATTCCTGAATAAAACACAGGGTTTTAAAATGACCAGGCCAGACCCTAGATATCCTCAAAGACATCACCCAGGGATAATAACAACCTACAGTGTGGGCAAATTATGCCTTCAATGGCTACAGCCTTCAACACTGCCTGAAATTAAGCAACACCTAACTATACTTACTGATGGTGCTGACTTGCGTGATTTCATACTGGGACCACGCAAACAGCGTCAAAAGCGTTTCATAGCAGCCTCTGTATATGCAGCATACAATGAGGCCTGGAAGGTTACTCAAATTGAAACAGCAGAAAGAATACGGGAAATTGACCGTATCAATTTGGAAAAATCACTTTCTGTAGTGGACAATGGGTTAATGACTCTGTCCTCCAGAATTTTTTCTTTGGACAGCATTGTGTCGTCAGCAATCGATATATTATCGCAAGACTTACTGTTATTACAACATGGTCAGTCACAATTGCGTTCCATTGTACAGCTTGGCTGGACGTTACAAAATCTGCGTTCAGGCTATGTGCCTTGGCGTTTAATCAACACAACGTCACTATTCCAAATCTTTAACCTTACTGATAGACAAATCGGTATGGCGCAAAAGGGTGCTGATTATACAATCTTGAGCATTGAAAAACTAGAAAGATTACCGTTGACAATGTCAGAACGACCTGTCAGTGAATGGATAATCCACGGAATCATAAATATTCCGATCTCAACCTTCAGGTTTCAATACTGCCAAAAATATATACAGGCTGGCATGTACGAGAAATTGGGAAAGGGGTACCTTAAAACAACTTGGAACCTGCCCTATTCACATGCATGTGTCAGTAATAAAGGACAGAAAGTGTTTCTTAGTGGCAACAATTGTGCTATGTCACTAAGCGGCACGCTTCTGTGTAACGGTATTAGTTTGCACGGAGCCTGTGAAGGGAATTCATACAACCTTTCATGTCACCAGCAAGGCGCACCTGCAACTGAAATAGAACCATTCTTTCAAAGACTCTATAATGGGAGTTACATTCTTATTGTAGACCGCAGATGTTGCAGTCTTATGCCCGGGACTCCTTATCTAGTAACTACAACGGCGAAGGTCAAGTGCTGTGGACGTTCTTTGTTCCCCAGCTCCTTTCCAGACAGGGAGGCAAGGGCATGGCCCAATTTGAAAATTACTTCTATTCGAATAGACACTTTAAGCAGAATGAAAACAGTGCTTCTTCAGACGCCTACAAGGCTCACGTCATCAAAAGAAACGTATGATCTACAAGTCGCAAGGACGACTGCAGAGATACATACATTATTATCAACTAATTCCCCCGTACATTTCGCGGAAATCCTGAGCGAAATCTTAAATATTTCTGATACCACTGGGGTCTCAAAGGTATTTAAGACAGTATTTTCAATGGCATTAACACCATTCAAAGCCATACTGGGTATTTTTCCAGATTTCGTCCATTCGATTTTTGGCGGACTTCCCCTGATCCTGGGACTAATTGCAGGAATCCTATTCCTAGTCCTTATTTTTCGTTATGGCAACCCATGTCACAGAACAAACTCTCGCGACAATGGAAGATACCGGGACCGGATATCAAAAATCCTGGGACTCTCCCGGCTTAGAGACCTGAACATGACTTGGTTTCTATCATTTCGACCAATGTGGCAAAGGTGTGTTTTACCTGTACTAAGGTGTCTGCTATGCGGAGAAGAATGCGTGTTAGACACCTGTCTGATGCTACAATCGGATGCGCCGGTGGATGCAGATACACTGTTGGTTCCTACCAAGGTTCACGCTTTGTGCTGCCCTCAAAGGCTGCCAATCCTGATGACGGCATTCCTGGAATCTTCACCACTACGATTGAAGGGTAGTGAAGTTCAAGATGAAAGCAGCATCGAACAGGTACGACCTTCTGTCAGTGATGCATATCAGAATGTCAATGGAGAAAATCATGCGCACGAATGCATGGTTACCCCTATATCCGACTTAGTGGAACTTTCCCATGAAGCTGTTGACAGTTTTTTCGAAAGCCTGAATGATATGATGTTCTCTCCAGAACAGAAATAGAGACTTTTGAGTAAACTCGCACACGGCGTTCCCTGAATTCGGCCTTCAACTTTAAAAATAAAGTCACATGAACAATTTCACTCCAGTTCACGGACAGCAATTTTTTTCAGCAAGCCCCTTAAAATATTTTTCTACATATTTTTTCCCGGGACACTGATCTTCTGCTTAAAGTAAGAAACTATTCCTAGAGAACTAAGATTTCTATTTTTAGATACTTTATAGACTTTAGCTGCCCGCTGGTATGTTCACAAATATTTTATTATGTGATGAAATGGTCTCGAACTTCCTTTCTGTATAGCCATATTAAGAGCCATTTCATGTGTATTTCTCATATACCAATAAGCAATAATGCATAAATATGCGTGTTTACTTTTGCATTTAATTCATAGCTTAAGTGCATACAATATATATGACTGCAATTTTTCAGTATATTTGAAAATTTCAAAATGCATTTATGTATTTTGGGGTGGTAAGGTATACACTATACTCTATAGTATGTTGTACTATGTTATACTATGCATAGATTAGTAGATATGACCATAGTTAGCGTGGAGTGGGTGTCGTGTATTTCTATAGGTTCTGAATCGATCCCCCTATTCCTGACCCTATTCTGGTTAAACTAACTATCAAGTTAACTAACAGTCAGCCCATGAGGCAAGAAAATCCCCCATGATGCAGATACCGTTATCTGACGCAGTCACACTACGGCACAGGAACGTGTTATCTGATTAGGTCATAACGCTTGAGATCTAATTAGACAAGCGACATTCCTCCAGCCCCTGATAAGGCATACGACGTTCTCATAACAAATCAAACCTATGACAACCTGGATAATCCGTGCGGCCATTGTTTTGATTTCACAGAGAACTTTAGTAAAGAATGTGCTAACGAGCAAGTCGTATGACATCTTTATTGACGTATCTATGTCCATCCTTACGTCAATCTCGGCACCTTTAAGGTATAAATATTGCCGATCTTGCCCTATGCAAACACACGCGTGGTGACAAGACGGAGCAGCCATACTTGCCGAAGCCGAGAGCAGAAGCAGACCCCGCTGGCAGCAGCCCCGCCTTCCTGACGCGCTGAGAGACGCGCTGCTATCTCAAGCCGAGAGACCCAGCACCGGCGCTTCTGGGCAGCCCTCGCAGGCAGCCTGGAATATCGAGAGCAGAGAAAGAGATACCATTCCTCATTCATCCTAAATTCCAGGTACAGAACTGAATAACCCCTCACAGAGAATTCTTTAGTTAATCACTTGGCAAAAACAAACTTAACTTAAACTGTATCTTTCTATTCCCGCCCACGCATTAGACTTAGGTCAGGTACACGGGGTAGGCGTATTTAGAAAAACACCAGTTGAGTACGTTTAGTCAAATGTATATGTGTATGTAAATATATTTTAATCATTTTAAACATCATATGGCTCAGAAACCATATCAATGTTTTTACAGTATTATTTTATACTATTGCTTCTAATGTATGCACTTTACTTAACTATAAGTATTGCAATAATATCGATCCATTTCTCTTGTACGAGAAAAGAGACTGATCAATAAATAACCCCTTTTTATTGAACACGCCCGTCTCTTCCTTTTCTCTACATTCTGATGAGACTAAGAATGCACGTACTGACTGAGTAAAATAATTGCCTTGTGCTCACACGACTCTTGAGATTGACTCTTGATTAGGGGAGAGCAAAGTTGTTATGTTCTATGGTTGTCAGAAACTAAATCCCTTCTTGTCTAATCAGGGGAGTTAATCCCTTCCTTGAACATTCGAGAAAGTTTCTAGCGAACTCTGAGCTTAGCTGGCAAACCCAAAAATTAAGTCTAGTATCGACAGTAGTAGACCTAGTTAACGTCTGGTCTAGGCCTTTACTGCTGTAGGTACTATTCCAATGCGCAGAGCCTATTGGGAAGATAGGAGCTACACTACAGTCTGGGCAACTATTACTAGTAAATCTAGGACATGACCTAACTAAATGACACACCTCCCGGGACAACTTAAAGTCTAGGGTGACCACCCTTGGAACTAATCCCACTGCTCCAATTAAAAGTTGATGGATCAAAGTAAAAGTGTAATAACAGGAAAACAAGGATAACCCCATTCCTACAAAATAGCTGGTGTAGCACTATGCATATCAAGCAAGAAAACAGAAACAGTGATCTAAGTGTGGTGCATATACTCTTCTAAAAGATAATTCAGACATAGTCTGTCCAGAAATCCCTATAGCTAAAATAGCTGAATCAGAAACTTAAACTTGAAAAACTAAATGATAGGAGACCATGCCAACGTCAATAGGCAAAGGTCATAAGTCATCTAACTCAGGAAACAGTGTGCACCTAATCCCTCTGTATCAATCTGTGGACCACATGTGTGCACCATCATACAGAACACTACTTTCCCTTCATTGGCAAAACTGTTTTGCAGAAAACAGGAAAACTATCCAATAGGTGAAAGATAGACAAGTGTAAAGTCAATCTGTAATAGCATAGCATACTAAAATCAAAACATCATGTATCACAGGGCATCAGATTACTAAAGCAGCTCACTAATTATATACTGCACCCTATGACTTTCAAACAAAATCATTTGCATATATCAAAAGGAATCAATAAACCAAAGGCCAAATTATGAATGTGGCACTGCATCTTTCAAACTGGAAAATCAAAAGCATAAACAGGACTGCAAATTTAACCCCTTCGACGCTCATGACGAGCTCAGCTCGTCATGGAGTTTCCATTGATTTCAATGGAAAGTCAATGGTCCTCCTAGCACACCCCTTAGCATCCAAGTGGTTAACATTATCATTGGGGCCTGTTTGTGGTAACTGCAAAGAGTGGCATAATGTCCATCTGAAATAGAAACATGGGAAAAAATGCAAGACTCCTGAATGCAGGCCAAGGAATTACATTATAGACTCCTTTCATTATAACCAAATACCAATGAGTTCTTTTAGATCATCACTTTCAAAAGTCAATAAAAAGAATTTGTTTTTTCACACCTAGGGCTATTGACTTTGTCACCCAAAAAAAAAATTTAGGGGGGAAATCCAAACATGATTATCAAAAGTTCAGTTAATGTACAAGTTCTCTTCTGTAGGAATCCATCATTGGTTTCTCCTTAGGAAAACAGTTCATTCTTGTAAGCCATAATTCTCCATCTTCATCTGCATCTGGTGCCAAGGAAGCACACCCTCCAGTCTGGTCAGCCTGGTACGTCTGCTTCTAATCCTGGATTCAGCCTCGGGGGAGGGTTGGGAAGGGCAACACTCATCCGAAAATAACAAAGCCCATCACTCCAAAATAAGAAAGTCACACTCATACAGGGCCCCCATAGATCAGCAATCTGGAACGAAAAACAAGTATCATCAATCTTGCAAAAACAGATTTTCCATTCAAAAAAGCACCCCAAGTGCTTTTCATTTCTGTAAGAAGAAAACCTCCTAATTCCTGAAAAGAACTCTATTCTTTAAATTTGTTTGGGCAAAATCCCAAATTTTTTACACAAGTCAGAAGGGCTGGGGCCTAGTCACTCCTCACTCCTTTGAGAAACAGCCCCTCCCTCTAGACTCCTTGCTCGCCTACCCCTCCCTTCAGAGCCATCCGCGCTCAGGAGCTGGCTCGGTTTCAATCATAACAAAATAGGAGACAGCTCTCTCTCTCTCTCCTCTGCTTCTCTAAAATTGGGTTATGGCCAAAGGGAGCCTTCACTCGCACAAGGCCCCCACCATCTGGTCTGAGGACGGGCCTGAGTTATCTCGTTCAAGGTTAAAAAAACAACTTCTGCTTTGTGGAGTTTCTCACACATTTTTAAATGAAACTCCATGCAGCTGGTATTCCACCTTTCTCCTCTCAGACAAGCACCGTATTTCTCTAACTAATGTAATCAAGTTCTTAAGCTATTATTTTTCTATAGCCATATGAAAAGTTAACCAACATTCAAAAGACGGCATTCTGCACTAGAGCAATTTTAAACTGATGTAAGGGATGTGAGTGTATTAAAGTCAAAATCAAAATAGAACCTCATATCCACCCTTGACTGTATACACGAACATCAAAATGTTTCAGAAACATAGTCACATGCGCAAAACAATTCTGTCATAACGGTTCACTACTTGCTGAAAGGGAAAAAATATTAGAACAACAATGCATGCAGACACATTTTTTTTTTTTATAACATGTGAAACACCATCAAATTAAACAAGGGGCAACATGTAATTTTGCATTGCATAACCAAGAATTCATAATTAAGTGTGCAAGCTTTTCCATTCTACCTATAAAAAGGGCCAGATTCATCACTTCATTTAAAAGCACACGGTTGCATTTCACCAATTAAAGCACATTCTACATTGAAATAATTTCATTTCCACAACCGAAGATTGCACCATCTGTGCACAGCTAAAAACCACCAAAACACCCCCTCGCAGTCCGACAGGTTGATTTACACCTCCGAGTCACACTCATTAAATCATGTGTTCAAAGGCAAAACCCACAGAAATCCATGGACGCATTCCAAACAGTACGTAAACTGAACACTGCTTCTAATCAATGCAAGATATTAACCCTTTGGCAGCTAAAACCTAAACCTTCCCCGAGCACAGCAGACACAAGGGAAATTCCTAGGACTTATCTCTCACGTTCTCACATAACGGTCGAGCTCCTTTTAAAAACACATTTTCTCCCCGAACAGACAGAAAGGATCCAACCCTTCCCTGCTCAATGGAACAAGTCATTCATAACCCATATTCAGAAGGCGCTATCCACAAGCAACTACAAGCTACTCACAAGGTGCTATACACACAGATTTAACAAACCATTCACCAATCTCAAGCACAAAGCGCTACACACAAGGCACACAAGCCTTAGTTAGAAGGCGCTATGCACAAGATCCTTAAAAAGATACTCACAAGTCAGAAGCACAAGGCGCAATTCACAAATAATTCAACTAGTCACTCACAAGGCGCTATGCACATGGAGTCAAAAACTATTCACAAGTCTCAAGCACAAAGCGCAATTCACAAATAATGCAACTAGTCACTCACAAGGCGCTATGCACATGGAACGAACAAGCTATTCACAAATCTGAAGCACAAAGCGCTATGCACATGGTCTGAAGAAGCCACTCATACATTTTAAGCACAAGGCGCTATTCACAAGAAACACAATGAGAACACGCTATTCACAGGCCAAATATACAAGGCACTACAGACCATATTTACAAGGCGCTACAGACCACATTTACAAGATTCAAAAGCCTTAATCACAAGGCGCTATCTACAAAGTTTCAAAAGCCTTAATCACAAGGCGCTATTTACAAGATTTTCAGCAAGTTATATCACAGAATACATTTCACACTTCACAGCATAAGTAAATGCAGCAAGCCAGGTGATAAGCAATGTACAAGCCTTTTTCATACACAAATGTACAATCTCATCAACACCAAAATGTAATTGGCTCCCTCACACACAGTCACCCTTCCAGCCTGACAGTTCAAACACCAAGAAGAAAAGCATTTCTCCTACACTGCATAAGTCAGATGCCATGATGTACTGCAATCTCCTTACACTCCAACTGTTCAAGCCAATAGGTCAGGGACCACACCTCACCATGCAATTCACAGACTGTTCACAGATGTCAAATTTTCTAAGGGTTTTCACACAGGTTTACGTAAACGGTTCAGTGACGCCAAATGTTCTGCCTGGTTTTTCAGATTAGATAGAACCAGCTCATCAGAGCCTTACTAATCAGCCAGAACGTTACCCTCTCCCCCTCCCTAGGACCTATTCACAACAGGTAACAACATATATCTATCACCTAGGAACAGGGAATTCCTAAGATGCATACCATATACCTCTTATAATATCAGCAATCGGCGGCCTCGCGGTCCCATACGAACCCAGACCTCTCTACCCAGACGGCAGTATCAGAATCGGCGGCCTCGTGGTCCCATACGAACCCAGACCTCTCTACCCAGACGGCAGTAATCGGCGGCCTCGCGGTCCCATACGAACCCAGACCTCTCTACCCAGACGGCAGTATCAGAATCGGCGGCCTCGCGGTCCCATACAAACCCAGACCTCTCTACCCAGACGGCAGTAATCGGCGGCCTCGCGGTCCCATACGAACCCAGAACTCTCTACCCAGACGGCAGTATCAGAATCGGCGGCCTCGCGGTCCCATACGAACCCAGACCTCTCTACCCAGACGGCAGTATCAGAATCGGCGGCCTCGCGGTCCCATACGAACCCAGACCTCTCTACCCAGACGGCAGTAATCGGCGGCCTCGCGGTCCCATACGAACCCAGACCTCTCTACCCAGACGGCAGTATCAGAATCGGCGGCCTTGCGGTCCCATACGAACCCAGACCTCTCTACCCAGACGGCAGTAACCGGTGGCCTCGCGGTCCCATACGAACCCAGACCTCTCTACCCAGACGGCAGAATCAGAATCGGCGGCCTCGCGGTCCCATACAAACCCAGACCTCTCTACCCAGACGGCAGTAATCGGCGGCCTCGCGGTCCCATACGAACCCAGACCTCTCTACCCAGACGGCAGTATCAGAATCGGCGGCCTCGCGGTCCCATTCGAACCCAGACCTCTCTACCCAGACGGCAGTCTCAGAATCGGCGGCCTCGCGGTCCCATTCGAACCCAGACCTCTCTACCCAGACGGCAGTATCAGAATCGGCGGCCTCGCGGTCCCATTCGAACCCAGACCTCTCTACCCAGACGGCAGTATCAGAATCGGCGATCTCGCGGTCTCATACAGACCCAGACAACCTACCCAGACGGCAGCATATCCTATGATTACCATTACATAAAGGGATCAGTCTCACTATTCATCAGGGGTATAGTACTACAATATTCTGGATCACACCATAGTTGCCAAATTAGATGATGTACAACTTATCCTTCAATCCAAGAGCTCCTCTCTCCCTTATTCAGTTATCACTTACCTGATCAGGGGTAGCATCTGTTCACAGTAACATCTGACTAGAAGAACAGGTTACCTTTTCATACAAGAATAAGAAGCACACTGGTTCACTATGCAAAGGTTCTTATCAAATATAAGCTCTCCTCTACCCCCTTGCTCAGACCCACATGGACGGGAGATGCATCCGTTCACCTGCACCTGACTAGAAGAAAGGTTAGCCTCACTAATAATAATAACTTCTGCACAATGGTTCACCAAGAACTAGGGTATCTTTATTACACAACAATAACAACACATAATAGACACATACACAAATCTGCAGGGTCTCTGTGAAGACCACATCCACATCTAACTAACAGGGACTGTAAATAGACTGCACACCGCTGAAAGGAAAAGGATTAGTAATAATGTTTCATGGGCACTAACATAACAGGACAGATATCACCTGATTAGTATGGAGTCTTGTTCTAGCTGTCATCTGGATTCCTCCCTCGTCTGTGATTCTCCTCTGCACTCTTGGACATGCATCTGCGCTGATCACTCTGCACTGGACACCTCTCCCCCACGAACTGTCTCCGCCTTCCAGCTTCAGTCTAATTGTTTCTGCCGCTCTGATAACCGTTCGCTCCACTAGCTTCTTCATTCTGTCTGATTATCTCTGTTCAAATGTCCAATTCACTCCAGCTGCTCTCACAGATTAGTATAACTTCAGTCTCTTCCAAAAGGCATCACCTCAGACTCCAGCTGATCACAACTCCTCCGGATAAGTAACTACTTCTAACTGCTGTCACTACTGCTTCTAGTTTCTCTCTCTCTGGTTCCAGCTCACTGGCTGTCTGTCTTCCCTCTGTTCCAAGCATTCACTGTCTCTTCTCTCCTGCTCCATCTCCTCTCCTTCTGCACTCTAACACTCTCCGTTCCAATCCACGACTGCACTCCTTCCAACCCAAAGTCCTTCTCCCTGACTCCGCCTCTGCACTTCACTAATATGGAATGCTGTCTCCTCATGGAAAGTTCCAGGCATCAGCCTGCCGCCCTCCAAATTCTTGCACCTCCCCGTACCAAGGACACATCCCCAGCCGGCCGGCCCGATGTTGTGTCTTCGGCACGAAGAAAAATACAATCCTTCGACAAGGGCCGGCCTGAACCGGTTCTCTCCAAGCGAACAACACCTCATAACTAAAACATTACCTTTACCCTGCAAGCATCTCAGTCTGCAGGGACAGAAAGCAAAATGGAGTCTCTCTAGTGCTGGGCCTTGTAGGCCTGAGAAGGATGAAATAACACTTAGCTCTATCAGAGTACCTACACAAACCATACCAATATGTAATATGAAGTCAAGACAACAGGATCCACCCTCTACTATAGGTAGAATCATGAAAGGACACATAATTATGTCAAAGCCAATAGGCAATAGATGGATTAGAGTCAACAATAAGGGATCTATCATCATATTAAGCAGCTATCCTCTAGTTTATGCTTCTAGGTATGGCAAAAAGGCCTTAAAAGGACCAACACAAGGCAAGAATAGAGATTCAGGATGGTAGCAAGCTTAAAGTCACCATCACTCATAAATAGAGCCCAAAAATCGAGCAGAACACACCCCCCAGCTTCCATTCTTCCAGACTTCTACCCTCGGACACACCTACATTACAGCCACACTTCATAAAAGAGGGCTATAACTCAGCCATTGTCTACCTTGGGGAAAGGTCCAGCTGGAGGGATCACCACCAATACGACGCACCTGACTCTTCAGTGAAGGTTTGTGACTGGGCCCCGTGTCTACTGGTGTAATTTCCTATCTGGGGGCTCATTACTCATGGCACCAAACACTGGCTCGGTGACTGAGCCCTGAATGCACTCCTTGTCTGGAAATGCCCCACTGGTTCCCGATGCTGCACAGAATCATCCACCTGGCACTCCCGCAGGGACAACCTGTTTCACAACGGCATCCCAAGATACTGCGCCACAACGAAAACTCTGCTTCCACTCCCTTCCCCAGCAACCTAGCTGCTCTCTAGCCCACTACCAAAGTGAGGCCTAGCGTATCACAACACTGCACCATGTGCACTTACCACTAACAACAGACTAGAGCCGCACCCATCGGGCGACTTCGGATCATAGATCGAGGGGACCTGAAGCAACGCAAGCTATAGTTCAAGAAGGCTGGGCGCGCAGGCGTCAATACCGGATCGGGACAAGCAGAAGGGGGTGACAGCCCGGACACCAATATGGCTGCACAACAAGGGCCCAGTCTGATTTTGGTGGAACTACATGCAGGATTTAAGGCATTGGACACTCAATATGATGCTCTAGACAAGCGCCTGGACGATAAGGGAGCATGGCTAGACTAACACGATGGCCACCTAGACACAGTTGAAGGCAGGGTATCGGACCTCGTAGATGGTGCAGCACAAACAACCAAATGACTGGATCATGTTGAAAAACTTTTAAAAACTGTTGCAATGAAAAATGAAGATTTGGAATCCAGGAGCAGACGCAACAACCTTCGAATAATTGGAGTGCCCAAATCCACCAACACGGGTCACCTTGATGGTTTCGTTGAACAAGTATTAGCAGATCTCTTTGGTAGAGAAACATTTTTCCCGGCATTCTTGCTGGCCTTCCACGTTCACTGGAATTAATGGCATCCTCAGGTACTTGGGACTAAGATATTGCATGCTGTACCTGACACGCTAAAGGGTGGACATTGACAGAAGCTTGGGGATTTTTGAAACACCATCAGAAGTGAACAAGTTCTGCCACACACTGTCCAAGAAGAAGATCATGCAAAGATCAACCTCTCCTACCAGATCACCATCTGGTTCCAGCTCTGTTGCCAGCTTAGATCTAATTTCATCAACCTCACACTGATGGACCTTTCACAATGTATAGGTTATCCTAGTAGATGAGGGACATTGTAGATTAAGCTAATATTTGCATGTTTTTTGCATGCCATAATCAATCAATAGACTTTATTACATATTGGAGGTTCCTGAGTGGTGTTGCCACTCCCCCCCCTGTGTTGACACACTATGGGATCTCCCAATAGTACGAGAGATGGGGATGTGTGGGCAATGTTCAAGTTCTAATACAGTTGCTTACACTTTAGATATTTCTCCATACTGTGCAACCACACAACCAGATTTACATCATGAACCCATTCTTTGACAATGTGTACTGACAGAAGAATTCAACAATTCACAACTCCTATATCAGCATCATGGAATATACAGGGACTCAACGACCCTCATAAAGGCAAACTGGTGATACAGCACTTGCAACAACACCATATATATATTGCATTCCTACAGGGAACTCACTTATCTCCTAAAACCCCTACACTCTTCGCCAAGACTTGGGGCCCACACCGGATTTCCATACTACTACATAAGGGGGTCCCATTTAGCCCACTAGAAGTGAAAAGTGATAGGGAGGGGCGATATCTAATTGTAATGGGTCACTTGCTGGGACACACCATCCCTTTACTGAATGTATATGCACCCAAATATAGATGACGCAGATTTTTTCTTGGAACTATAGACTCATAGCCTGCATGGAGATAACACAGTTATGCCTGGGAGGCAATTTAAATATTTTATTAGACCCTACTAGAGACAGCACTTCGTTCTCAACAGAAACAAAACCCAGAGCTCAACGTACACTTACGGAACTTAAACAGGAATATAGTCTAGAGGACGCTTGGCGCTACTTGCACCCCCTACAGGCAGCATACACATACTACTCGGCATATCACAACACATGGGCCCGTCGTGACTACTGGCTGTTATCACCCAGTATACTAAACTGGACAATATACATGCAACACCTACCCAGCACCCTATCGGATCATGCACAACATTAGTACAGATGTGCATCCCTCAGCAGGTGGATCTGAAAGCAAATGGAGATATCCTGACATGGCCCTTAGGGACAAGGTTTTCAAGTCAGAGCTGTGCCAAGCAATAGTAGAATATTTTGAACTAAACAAAGGTACTGTGTACACATGGACCAATTTGTGGGAAGCCTTTAGGGCTTATTGTTAGAGGGATCTACATCTCTAAACACGCAGGCATACTCAAAGACCTCCAAGCAAAGAACAACAACTACAGGAAATAGAGCAAACAAAAATATCATCCCCAATCAATGTACACAACAATCCGGGCCAAACTAATGACAGAATTTCATGAAGCTGCAGACAGGGAGGCATACTACTTGGGATAATACATGACTGAGAGAAGGTATGGGGAGGGTGATCACCCGGGGCGTACATTAGCACACACATTACAGCCCCCTAGAGGCCAGCCATATATACCTGCACTACAAAGACCTGACGGCACCAGGGCAACGGATACAAACCACACACAGGATATGCTACTCACCCATTACACCGACTTATACACTTCCTGTCCCTTTGAGGGTGCAGTGGAACTCAACAGGTATTTAGATGAAATACAATGGTATGGTTAGATAGTGCGCATCGCTTGTTTTTAAGTGAACCTTTTATCTAAGAGAAAATCACCCAAGCAATAGATGCCATGGATGTGTCCAATTTTTTTGAAACACAAGATGCCATCCCTACACTTAGTTTGTGTTGTGCTCGTCAATTCGAGCAACAAATCAATACTATTTGTAGATTCGTTAGGTACAGTTTATTTATACCATTTACTTTTTTTTGTTTGTTCATTTAGAAATTATTTTGCATGAGAAAAACACTTCACATAACACATTCCATATATACATAACTCAAAAATGTACATATAGACACAACATTTCATTCAATAAACATTACATTTACATTGCACATCTATTGTACAGCAAATATTCAATCTTTGCGTAGTATTATACATATATCATTTAAAGGATAAAGTCACGTTCAAAAGGAGATTAAGAAAGGTGAAAAAGATTTAACTAGACGTATTAATCATTGTTACAATTAGTCCAACAATACATGTCTCCTTTTTGCCAGAAAGGTGAAAAAGATTTAACTAGACGTATTAATCATTGTTACAATTAGTCCAACAATACATGTCTCCTTTTTGCCGACGCGTTTCAAACCCGATGATTCAATCTACGAGTTCTCATCAGGGCTTTATCACTTTTATCTACAAATTGTGTGCAAGAGAAAAAACATTAACACTCAGTTACTTTCTGTGTCATTATCATCCCTGTCATATTACGTTATGTTGTTTTATTATAAGCGATGTACCTTCAACCTATTTTGCAGCAGGTTGCCAGGTTTCACTTCTGCATTTCTGTCTTGTTTCTACTTTCTGAAAGATAGCAATGTTCTATATTTAGTTATTGTTTAGTTATAAGAATGGTGATCTGACTTTCTAAGCACTCGTTTATCTTACCCTTTTATTTAGGGTGAGTGGATCCAATCTTCGCCTTAATGTCGCTTTCCTTAGTTAGTTCCTGCACTTTACACAAAAGAGACCGAAGATGCACTTTACAGCATGTGTCTCCGTTTCGTGAGTCCCGTGTAGTGCCTGTTATTCTGCAGAAAAAATGCGTGTGTAACTGAACTTGTCCATTACAAAATGTGGCGCCCTGCCCTTAAGGATAAACATGTACCTGTATTTTGCGGGGAACGGCGTAATCTGTTCTCTAAGAGCTTTTCGATATATTGCCTAGTTCCTGTGTTTTCAGATTTTGGCATGGCGTGCTCTGCACTGGATCCCTAATACTCTCTCCCTCAACCCTCGGTATCTGCTCGCGGTCCTGTTAGGGAAACCTTCGGTTAGCGGCTATTTGCTGCATTCACTCTGCACCTTAGCAATTTTCAGTGTCTTCCTGCCTACTTGGTCTCGCCTCGTTCAGTGCTGCTGCCTTTCATTGACTTGACTTTTCATTAGTGCGCCATCTTGGGGGCTCGGGGTATATACACTAGTCACGTGATTGACGGAATGCTGGGATATGTAGTCCTAGAAACTTTTAGTTTTTTTGGGACGACTTTGGCTTCTCATGAAGCACTATATACCATTAGGGATCACATGTGCGTTTATAATCTAGATATTTCAGACATGGTATTTAAGCCAGTCTGAAAGCTGTTGAATCTCAGTATTAGGTATGCCTCTTTTCTCAGTAAAACATCATCAACATCTCTGGTATTTTTTGTTTGCGTCAATGTATACAGGACTGTCCATTTAAAATCAGTTTCAGTATGGCCCTTTTCCCAAAATGTTGGACCATAGGGGCATTCAGCACCTTGTTTTTCAGGCGTGACCTATGTTGCGTGATTTGAGTGTTCAACTGCTGATTGGTTTTTCCAATATAAATTGGTCGCAGCCACAGATGATGGCGTATACAACATTCTGGGTTCTGCAATTGGAAAAACCGTCATTCTTCCATTTGATGTTTTTGTGAATAAATTCACTCCCTTCAATCGTGGTACTACATGATACGCAGTTACCACATTTATGGTGTCCCCCGATTGGCTTTAGACCCCATTTTGAAAGTAAATCATGTTTAGGTTTATCCACCTTTACATCAGCACGCACTATTTGTTGGCCAATGCTGCGGTTTTTCTTGTATGCAAAAATTGGGCGGGGAAAGGGGCATTCTAGTTCCTCTAGCAGGTGCCAATTTTTTAGTATTATTTGTCGTATGTTATGGGTATGAGGGCCAAACGTGGTTACACATACCATTTTGTCAAGTTCTTGTTTTTCTTTACTTTGGAGAAGGCACTCACGGGGGGTGTATCGTGCTCTTTTAAAAGAGTGTTTTAGTAATTTTTTAGGATACCCTCTGGTAATCATTTCATCACAAAACATCTGTGCGTGTGCTTCATAATCTTCTACTTCAGAGCAGTTCCTTCGGATTCGAAGTAGCTGTCCATATGGTAGGTTGGTTTTGAGATTTCTTGGATGTGAGCTTCGGTGATGCAGAATTGTGTTTTGGATGTGTCCAAAGCACCAGGCCCTCAGTGGCTTTTTGGGTTGCTTCTACAAGGTGCACAAACACTTACTCACCCCCTATCTTTTAGAAGTATACCAGGAAGCTATGGAAAAGGGCATCCTCCCCCCCACCCTCCGAGAAGAAGTGATAATTCTACTCCCCAAACCGCAAAAGAACTGTTACACTGCAGATCCTGCCGCCTGTTGTCCCTATTGAATTTTGACAACAAAATACTCGCCAAAATGCTGGCCAAAAGGCTCTCTTTCATATTGGATCAGATTATTTCACCGGCACAATCAGGGTTTGTCCCACATAAATCGACAGCTTTGAATATATACACACTCTTTGCAGTCCTCATTAGAATTTCACCCACCCCCCCAGATGCTATTGGATGACGAAAAAGCATTCCTCTCTCTGGGATGGGCTTTTTTACATCCAGCACTCCAAAGAATCGGCATCCCAGGGATCCTCACTTCCATTATCCGTTTGCTGTGCACTAAATCCACTGCACATATTCGACTAAATGGAACACTAACCGAAGCATTCCAGCCCAAGCGTGGGAGCAGACAGGGATGCCTGCTATCACCCTTGTTGTGTGTTATCCTGGTGGACCCGCTAGTGCGTCTCCTACAGGAACGTCACATTCACAGGGGGCTTCAGCTGAAAACTGGACCTCTAATTATCATGCTGTATGCGGATGACATAATCCTGTATGTGAGACACCCCAGTGATAACCTTGACCCCATCTTTAGAGAGGTGGAAAGATTTGGGGTGCTATCTGGATTTCAAATAAACTGGGGCAAATCAGAGATATTACCACTGACTCCCTGCACCCAAACTATTGTCACTTAATATCCCTAAGTAAGATGTGAGGATTCTGTAAAATATTTAGGGATACACATCCATAGTGACCCAGACCAGATACTATGTCTGATCTACTGTAAAGCACTCAATAAACTGTTCAGTCAGGTGGAACGCTGGTTAAAACTACCAATAGCTATGGCAGGTAGAATTGCTATTATCAAAATGGTCATGCTTTCAAAATTCCTATACCTGTTTCATAACATACCTATCCCACTGGCCTCCTCTTTCTTTCCAACATTACGCACAATACTCCTATGCCGAGTATGGGGTAATAAACAGCTTAGGATTAGATGGAACACCTTGACCCTGCCTTACGAATGAGGTGGGTTTGGGGTGCCGATTTTTCAAATTTACAACTTAGTGGTACAATGTAGTTTTGCTAGGTATTGGTATCACCCGGATGCTAGAATCCCATACATCAAACCAGAGGCAGATCTCATATACCCTGCACCACTCTCAGCAATCTTGTCAGACGGTCTGAAACGCGATGCCCAAGGCATCCAAACTGCCTAACAACTAGCTTGTCAAGGAAGAAACTAATTAGATCCACAAGTGGCCACCTACTTTATTCACCAGCCCTCCCCCTGGCAGGTAACACTTGTCTACCCATCACACGCGAAGAAATCGTAAAGCACAATCTCTTCAAATTCTCTCCCGACACAATGGGAGACCTATTCCCCCAAGGCCACTTAATCTCCCGAACAGAGATGGATCATTTTATGCTACACAATCTACAAAACACTCTACATGCACATATCCCTAGCTATCCACTCGAGCCTCCAAAATTTACTCCATTGACTTTACTCATTAAAAATTCAGGGGATACATCAGACTTGTATCACATTACTCCCCACTAAAGTGTCTTGAACAAGAGAGGCATGGGAACGGGATCTGAGCCATGCTATAACCAATTTTTTATGGCAGCACTGTTGTACACAAATGTGTAAACTCTTTATGAACCACCGTCATAGGTTGCTATCTTTTAAATTCTTAAGGCGGGCATATATGACTCCCCACAGGGTACACCATATGGATAACGCTTGCTCGCACGCATGCCCTAAATGCCAGTCTCCCCATGCAGACTCCCTACATATAACCTGGACTTGCACCAAAATACCTGTTTTTTTGACAGCCGTATACATTGAATTATCACGCATGATAAAAACCAGGCAATCATACCTAACCCATTACAGGCTTTACTCTGGTTTGTACACCATGTCCCAAAGCAGTACGTAGATATGGGCCAATAGCTCTGATGTTAGCAAAATGAGAAATTGCCATATGTTGGGGTGGTAAACACCCACCGACACTGAAGTGCTGCACTGCTAGCTTGATGTATTGTAGTACCAAGAGTGACATATACTCTCAACTTCAACCGCCTACCTAACGCCCGAGAGACATTTGGCAACCACTCCAAACATATCTTCTAGAAACACAAGACGACCCTGACCACACTTCTGATTTGGTGATCTAACTAGAAATGCACATGGAACACCTGCCCTTACAGGTACATACATTTACGACCTTAGCCTATATTTGCTAAAGCGGTGGTTACAGAATTAACTAACGTTGCGAAATAGATAAAGTGTCAATATTGATAATAGATAAGGAATTATCATCAATGCTGCTTGAATTGTAAAATGGTATGGACTAATATCTGTTATGATCCTATGGTTTGTTAACTGTATGAAAAAAGGTAAATAAAGTAAAAATAAAAAAAGAATGAACCTCAGATATATGGGTAACCCCTACTGCATACAATGTTCAGCTGTATACAACTGTTCAGAGAAAATCAAGCTAATCCAGATAATCAGCTGCCATTACACAATTAATGCCCTGCTACAGAAAGCCTTTACTTGTACAAAATCCTTCAAGTCACCAAAACTATGGTCATATTTCTCATGGGTTTGCACCCCCCTTGTGCCACGCAAGGGGTGCAAAACCTAGAATTATATTTACCAAACCACGAAATGCTACCTTGCATTGCCCTACGTGGCTAGGTAAATGTAGAGTAATGCAAGGCAGCACAAGTCGCTGCCTTGCATTACTCTGCCCCAGAGACAGACGTAGATAAGTAGAAAAGTAGGAACTGTAAACAATTTTCACTCTATGGAGAGAGTTTACTTTGTATTACACTGTTTGCAGACAGTGAAACTTTCCTGAGAGCTATACCAATGATTGCGGATCAAGCCCAGTTGCGCCCCCTGCTACTCTGGGCACGCCTATGGCGTGTTCCAGAGCTAGCTTCTTATGCAGAGGCGCTCCGAGAGGTTATGGAATTAGAGGGCTAGTCTAAGATCAAATGGTTGAGGGAGGTCAAAAGGTTGTTGGCGGAGCTCGGGCTTGGTGATGCGTGGGCCGCAAGATCTGCCCCCCTAAAGCCACTCTAAAGAAACTATATTGGAGTTGGGTTCATACTAAACTTATAACCAAAACCAATCATTGTAACTCCACTGTGGCTCTTGTGAGGGTTAAAGACATGGTAGCCTACGAGTCATATCTGGATATGATTTCTATCCCTTTCGACCGGGCTCTGTACTTAAGTTAAGAGTGGGGATTTTACCAGTAGGCAAACTGACTTCCAGATGAAAATCCTCTCACCAGCTCTCACCCTTTAGTGCACTCTGTCCCAATCTAATTGAGTTGGTAGCCCACATTATCTTTGAATGTCCCGATTATCAGGCACCGCGGAGGCGCTGGCTTAGACCTCTATGCAGATGGCTGGGAACACGTCAGTATACTGTTGCACTTCGTATTTTAATGTCTGACACATCAACCTTGATTGTGTGTGGTGTGTCTAAATTTTTAGAGTGGTTTTTGTTGATTTGACTAAGAAGGCTTTCATTGGCAATTTAATTCTTGTTTTATCTAGCTTTATTTTAACATTTGTAATACACTGTGATTGCTGTAAATATTGCCCTTTTTTAGGATCATATATTTGTATTGTGACTGTTGTAAATATTGTGTCTTTTTAAATAATATGTAAAGCTTTTATGATATTTTTATATATCGAAATAAAGCCTATCAATCAAGTTTAAAAGTATCACTCAGTGCAAATGATGTCCAAAGAGAGACAATTGGCTTAAAATTGCCAGGGCAATATTTTTCAAAGTTTTGCGTTGCCCTTGCACCACAAGGGTGATGAGAAACCTAGATGAGCCTTGAGTTGCTTGGTAAAGCAACTTGCTGCCTTGCCTTACTCTGCCCCAGGAAGTGGTTCCAAGGGTGGAGTAAGGGTATGCATAGCACAAAGCACACCAATCATCTGACTTTAGGAACTGTCAAAGCTCTAGAGGTATCATTACAGCGCTGAGTATCCTAAGAAAGCTGAAATATCTAAAAAGTTATTTTTGAGCACTAATGTTCTGGGAGAAATTACTTTTCTAGGTATTATTTCTTTGCTCACTAATTTCCCATGTGTTTTTACTTTCATCACTGCACAGTTCAGTTTTTAGTTCTAAGGGAACAGCATGTCAAATTTTTAGTGGTGAACAAAAACGGCCAACTATGTGCAACATTTTATAAATGTGTGTATTTGCTACTGGGTAAAACAGTGTAGAACTCTCCAGCATAGCCCCAAAAGGACCCCATCCATGACAGATTTTGAAGACAGTCACATTAAATGTACATGTGTATATTGTGAATCTAAATGGAGATCCTTTGATCTACTTGATACCACTGAGACACTACAAGATAACTTCACAGATTGCACTGTTTAAATGGTAATAAGTGGATAGATATATTTTCTCCGCTCTTCAGAAATGACATCTGTGTCTGTGTTTGCGCCAAAATCAGTTTATTGTGCTTTAAAATTACATAAAAAAAGGTTATTTGTGGATGGCGATTTCTTTGTAAATATCTTTATAGCTCATTTAAAATGTGTAAGCAACACAATTATTATACATGGTTTCACTACTACTTTTCTCCTCTTTTGACTGTGCAAAAATCTTTCACTCATCGGGGCTAGAGCACTGTTTTTGCTTTTTAGTACCGCGGAAGAATAAAAGAAAATAGTGCATATAGATTAGCTATTTTTTGCTCAATGTCAAGTGTCTGCGCTGAAGCAAGATGTGAGAAAACTGGACTTTACTCCATGAGACAATTGCTCGTTTTTTAATTTTAGATTATTAAACTGATGAAATCAAAAATTCTCAAAAGACAAACAAGGCCCCAACATTACACTGGACGGCAATTTTGGGTAGTTCATACATGAGTCCGTGCGGTAAAACAGAAGAAATCTCACAGAGAAGGAAACAAAACAGGCGAGCAAAGGAACACGTTGTTGACATTCTTGTCCAAAAGTCAGATGATATAAAATATACATTTAACGTTTTTATTCTGCTGGCTACATAGCTGCTAAACTTCTTTTAGATATTTGAAGACATCATTCGACCAATGTTTGTTCACTCTTTGGTTTCCTTTTCTGCTCTGCTGTTTGTGTCTGTAAATCTTTTTTGATGTTATACAGCTCACATGTTTTGAACATACAGTCAATACAATGTCAGCATATATGAGTTTCTTTGGTAAAAGCTTCCTAAATCTTCACTCTGCCTAAAGAAATGAACACAGCATTATCTTTTCCAGGAAAGTATTTCAGATTTCCTTTGACCCAACGCCATTGTCCTATTACACAATGATTAATGGAACAACTTCCATTTCACCAGATACGATCCATACTCACACAATTCTTATAATAAATCTAATAACCTAGAATGCCAGAAAAAGTGCACAGGAAGCAACTAGCGAATCTCGATGGGCTTGTTAGGGAAAGGCACCTATTGTTTGCAAGTCTCAAGTTGTACTGGACAAAGAGTGTACTATGAAATGTGAGTATTTTATTATTATTTTTCCTAATTGCTCTGACAGATGTCATTGTAAACTTTACTTTTTAGTTTATTAAAACTATTACAATAGATACGATATGTTGGTGTAAGTAATACAGTTAACAAATAAAATTATTTAAAGTTCTGAGTATAAAGCATGTGCATATGGAATGTTTGTATCATTCTGAGTAGTAGCTGCATTCCAGTTTGTGCTTTCATGCCGACCAATTGAAGCCGCGCTGCACCGCGAGACGAGTGAGAAGTCCTGAGCTCCGAGCGGTGCTAGGCTCCAAGTGATTTTCAGCATCAAACCAGCCGGCCGCCGCTTCTGCCTGGCCAGCTGCCTCACCCCGCCTAACTTCACCTCACCACGCCTCGCCTTGCTGGCCTTGCCTGACCAGCTCGGCCTGCCCCTCTATTTACGGCAGCAGCAATGGACAGCGGCAGGCGCAGTGCAGTTTCAATGTTCCAACTAGCCACCTCGCCTAGCTTGACCCAGACAGCAGCTGCCCCCACAGACAGGTGATATCACACAGCAGGTAGCGCACAAGGGAAGATGCTGTTACCTGGAGGGGAGCCATAATCCAAGAGCACGACTCCATCCCTACACTGCGGGGAACTCTACTCAACATTGCGGCACACATTGCGGAACACATTGCCTCAGTGCCCTATATCCCAGCAGGTAAAGCAAAGCAGCATACAGAAGCATTCGGCAAGTGCCCCCTGCATACCCCGCTTGCCCCCACTAGCTTCCGGCTCCCTGCTCCCACTCCTGGCGGCACGTTGTTATCATTGTCCATCAAGGGGCAGTTTCTTACCCTAGCAGTGAACAGTACAAACCACGCCCAGCACCCAGCACCAACAATATAGAGGAGAAGTTCCTTATCCGCAGCTCCATCTGCAGAGACGCACAAAGCAGGAAGCGGAAAACACAAAGCAGAATGCAGAAAGAGTGCGACACAGATTAGCGGCGTAGCTGGAGGAGCACACCAGGGGTACATCAAGCACCAGACCCCAGAAACCAGGCATCAATTCCAACCCAGCCGCACTGACAAGTACAAGCATCAGGCAGCTCCAGGGACCAGAATAATAGGGGGTCAACAACAGCTGACATGAGCTGGCATGAGTTGGGGGGTCCGCAATAACTCCCCACTACCACAAACGTATACAACTCACTCAAATACCTGGCTAACAAACAAATCTGTCCTGACTAGCTACTTTACTGTACACATGGCCTCTACCAGACCTCCATTCCCAAATCAGAACAGTCAGAACATTCAAGCTCCACCAGTGTTCCCATTGAGCAAAACCCAGCAAAATGGGACCCAAAAAAAAGTGCTGACAACATACGACCCCTTTGGATCCTACCAACAGGAACCCCCCTATAAACAGGATTACGAGGAGCAAATCACTCACGGAAAGATGCAGAACTAAGGGGGTCGATTAGATACTTCTTCAGGACAAACGGCGTTGCTAGCATCGACCAGGACATTACTAAGGGCAAGCAGGAGTGACAGCCGAGAATACATCATGGCATGGTCGTGACCCGTGCGTTACTCAAGAAAACTGCACTAAACAACTGAGCGTACAGCCTTAACTCCACACTGCCGCACCACCTCGCCTGGAGCCCAGTAAAGAACAGGAAAGGGCCAACCTGGACTGCATACAACTCAAAAGCACACCAAACAATGGACTACCCAGTATACAAAATCTCTTCATATTCAAAGATAAAGGAAACAACACCACCACTGGCATGGCCCTCGCAACCGCACTGAGTGAAGCCGCCTAGTCAACATAAGCACCATAGTGGAAGAACTGGAAAACAGGATAGCCCAGTACTTGCTCTCCAACCAAGGTGAATGTTCCTGTTCCTGCTCTATCCTCATGAAAAAATGTGCATTGCTTCCCGAGATCCTAGCCGACATAGTAAAGACAGTCAAAGGAAGCAGGGAAACACAGCCTTTGAGCAACACAGACAACAGGACAAATGCAAGCGGCCACCATCTGGTGGTGAGACAAATAGAAGTAACTGAACTCAGCCCAAAGACATCAGCCTGACTGGACTAAAAAGGGGCACAAAGGTGCGAGGTCTCTGTCCATAATACTAAAATGGGACACGGAACACGAAGCCTTAAAAGTGGGATAAGCAAGAGCACAGACATCCCAGAAACTGAATCCCAAGATCTTATTCCCGGTAAAACCGGTATGCCCGAACGTCTATTATCAAGAAGAGCAAAAAGAAGATGAAGAATCAACAGAAAAAACTAAGCCAAGAGGGAGACAATTGCAGTTAAGGAAGACCGATAGTAGACCCCCACAAGGGGACCTCAAATCCGGTCAGTTATACCCAATCTTCATAACCAAAAACTGGGGCAAAGAGACACCTGACATGGTCCCGCTTCATGGAGAACAGCAAAAGCAATCAACCATAATAAGCAATGCCACTGCGAAAGGTCAAAAGCTGCAAACAAGAATAGGTCGGTCTCCAAGGAACCAATCGGCAGGGGATACAAGCCCTGCACCTGCTGGAAAAACCACACTGCAACCAAGGACAATAGCACTGCCACAGCTGGACAGCTTAAAATCACCACATCAAAGCCCCAGGCACCAGCACAGCACCAGGAACACTCAAGGCCAGAGTATGAAACTCAAAGTAGGATCAGTTATAAACAAACAAGGAAGCTAAAGCCACGGACCAACTCTGGCTGTGCAAGACCTAGTAAGGGGCAAAATGGCCCAATCCTCAGGTACAGTAACCATTGTAGTCCTCACCCCGAGATTCGACAGCACAAGACAGCATGACATTCTGAATCAGTGCAACATTCTCCACCTCTTTAAACACCTTGCTACTCTTGACCAGCTACAAACTGGGGATTTAGACTGGGTGAGATTCTTGAGCATCAAGGGGGACACACATGGCGACTCAAAAGTAGTGGGCCTGAAGAAAAAGGAAACAGTACAAACCATCTTGAACAATTCCACACAACTCACCGAGTGGGGCATTGATGTTCAGAACTTATCTTGCCAAAACTACTCACACATCTTAGCACCAGACAAGGGGAGCAAGGGCCCGTGGTCGGTCCTGCATGGGACAAAACTCAGGATTCTCCGAGAACTGATGGGAGGGATATAAGGACAGCATGGGCATCAGGATCCCATGTCAAAACAACCAAAGGGTTAGTAGTGCTATCCCTTCCGTCCCGGTCCAATCCGGAACCACAGGAAGTACACAGAAGTATTCCTAACAGCTGCGAGACCAGGCCAGGCAGGCGCGAGGCCAGGAGATGACCATTTCCTACAAAGAAACTAACTATAATCTCATGGAACATCGCCAGGAGTAGCAAGATCAGTGAGTATAAAAACCTGAAGTGTTTCCTGCAATCATACTCTGCCTTCAAGAGACCTGGGCATTATCTAGCACTCCGTTGGCAGTGTGCTACAAACATTATGTCCGAGCAATAAAAAAGAACCTTTTTGGTTGTCCATCTGGTGGCCTATCAGTTTTTATAAAACACGCAAGCTCCCTCATAGTGACAGGAATACATCTGAATTCACCCAGGCTGCAAGCCCTACAGATGGAAGGCCTGAAGTACAACTCATAGCCAATGCGCTTTCTGATAATAAATTGCTATATCAACCCGGCACAGACCACCCTGAAGGATCAGATCGAGGCACTGACATGAAAACTAGACGACCTCTTAAATAAATACAAATATCACTAGGTTATTTTAGCGGGGGACTGAAACCTGAAGGACCTTGATAAAGCTGTACCTTCATCTTGAGGGTCGGGCAGGGCCATACCCCTTCATGAGCTACTCAAAAATCATAAGCTATCCACAACTCACGCTGTGAAAGAAGCACGTTTGAACTTTGGACAACCACAACCGACCTTCCGGGACATCTCAAGGATCGATTACATCATGGCCATGAATCATTGGCGGCCAATCTGGAAGACTTTTTAGTCGAGGATAGGTCGGAAAGTGACCACAGGCCAATAATAGAAGCCATTACGCTCCAAGCCATCGGAGAGGCAAGAGGGGATGAAAATCATAGGAGAATCCTCAGAAGAAACAGATGGTCAGGCGAGATGGGCACGAAGCTTAAAAACTGGCTGGACCTGAAACAGAAAGAAAGCCTAGAAACGCCATCTTCACCAATAAAAGGCTGGGATACCACTGGTGAGGAGCTACAAGCGAGTTTGGGCCATCCCCAGCCACAACGTTTCAGGTCCAAAATGCAATCAACAGCTGGAATAATTCGCCCAACTAAAGACATACATGAAAGTAAATGACTCCTGCACAAGGCCCTCGTAATAAAGAAAAGAGGGGGTAGACAAATGGAGGGGACCTCGATCGCATAATTGAGGGCAGTCTTAAGAAAGAAATGGTGAGAACACAAAATAGTCCACATAGAGAGAGATTTGATAAAAAAAATGTACTGCTTAAACAGAAGAATCCATCAGATTTGTAGTAAAAGAGCCACTCTTGTGATTTGGCACCCGATGATGACCTTCGACTGCCACCATTTTAATTGACTTTAGTGTGTTATTTCACCCTAGCCTTAATGTAAGACAGTCCAGCATATGCCTGCTTCTCTTCTGTCTTGTAATCTTGCTGTCCTTTAGTGGGAGCTGTCATGGAGTAGAACAGTACTATTGGCTTTGACATGGCCCCATGTCATCTTGTTTTCTGACTTTGCCTTGTTTCTGTGTGCACAGCAGTGGTTTCAAGATGTTTGGGTTAATTATGAGTTCTTACTATTGGCTTTGACATGGCCTCATGTGATCTTGTTTTCTGGATTTGCCTTGCTGCTCGCACATAGCTGCAAAGTGGGGAGGGCATGTTTCTGCTCCTCACTTGTTTTTCGCTCATCACTGACCAGAGTGAACTGGACATTATCTGTGGAATGTGGAATTCTGCCTCGAAGTCAAAATACGGGAGCTTTGCCAGCCTCCGTCTTGGCCTTGATGCAGACTGGTACAGCCAGCTCTGTTCTTTCTCATGAGAAGGGGGCGAGGTTTTCTAGAAGCTTCGCCTCACGTTGAGTAATGGTATTAAAGCTGGGAGCCTTCGGGGGCCAGGTGGAAGTTCACCACAGTATTGACATATTGCTGTGGAGGTGACGGAACTTGTGTCCTGATTGAACTCCTTCCTGGGCTGTTGACGGGCTTCCCCAGCTTGAGTTGGCAAGGATGATGAAAATTCAATCGGTAAGGTATTCCTAACCATTATATATATATATATATATTCTACTCTTTGCTATTTGTATATGCTGAATTCTATTTCAAATGTTCATTTAATTGTTCATTGTAGTTAATTGATACTTGAGAATCTGCATTTACTAATATATTTAGCCTACCATTCTCATTACTAAATGTGTATGTTATTTTAAATGCACTTGGGTTTGTTTTCTTGCCTCGCCTAAAGGGTGTGCTGTGTCCTCTCCTCATCTTTAGGGGGTGCTGCTCAAAGTGCATCATTTAAAGCTGCAGTGGTATTTTAAATGCACCTGGATTTGTTTTCCTGCATTGCCTAAAGGGAGTGCTTTGTTCTTTCCTCGTCTTTAGGAAGTGCTGCTCAAAGTGTATTTTTTAAAGGTACAGTGGTATATTTGGCTCCAGGGTGGTGTGCAGGGTTTGGGTGTGTCCTTTTAGTGAAAAGCACATTCTTTACATCTTGGCGTCATTCTCACAGGATTTGAACGTTCAAATTAAAAAGGGAAAAAACATGTTTTCTAGCAAAATTAAAAATGGATTCTCACATACCAATTGATATACCTTGATGGGAGGTGGTCCCATTTGGTGTGCATGCCCATGAGTGGCCTAATTGTGCTGGGTTGAGTGGGAATTGGAGTGTGTGTTTAGCTGACGCTGAACCAGCACAAGGGGTTGCGTATTTGCAAAAAGTTCCTGTGAAAAAAGAAGAGGAGCTTGCTACGGTAGGAAGAAGAGGCTGGATCCCAAATGCTTTTTGTAAAATGCATGAAAAATATGTTCAGCTGCAGAGTGGACTCCTTTATTGTCCCCACATCCTGTTTAGTTATTGAAACAAGGTTGGTGTACAGTTCACCTCGGCCCTGCCTTTCAAAGTCATCCTTAATGTATTTGTGCCAAGGGATGCAGAGCGCGTGGTCAAAAGTCATACACTCCTTTAAAGTCATATAACTTAGGGTCAGGTCCTTGCTCTCAACTACCTGGATGTCATCTCAGGGGATATGAAAAACGAACGAAAGTTAGTGCACAGCCTTAGTTCATAATATTCAACATAGGTTAAATCCAATTGAGGGTGCTGCCTGGGTAACGCCTCTTGTCCAGGACGTCTTGTTAATAGTTACCACAACAGTGCTTCTAATTAAAAATCAGTCGCATCCCCTGGTGCACACCTTCTCTCCTTAGTAGTGAAACACGGATTCCTTATTTACTAAAAGAATGTTGTCTTCGAAATTTCCATTGAAACAATTTGCTTTATTGTTTTTTTCCACTTCATTTATTATTTTCTCATGAAATTCATCTTCATTCCATATTTATGTGGTATATTTACATAACATCAGAGATTCTTATTGCTTTATCCAATGCATTTCGGGTTTACATAGCGCGCTTTGTTGCTTGTCAGCCCTGTTATACCTGCCTCTATCTCCCCCAGCCCAAAGATCAGTGTGGTAGAAACTGCTTCCTGACCGGACTCGCTATTCAGCTCTGGGGGGTTCTCAAACATTCCCAGTCATCCTCCGTGATGTGTGCACATATAACGCTTAATTCAACACTCTCAAGGAACGGGCTATTAATGTTGCTCCAAAATCTCGAGCTATTCTTAGGAATACTTGCCTCGAGCAACTCTCTCCAGGCCTCCTCCTTCAGAGTAGACTTGCGCTTGGCCAGTTTTGTCTTGTAATCCCTGCGGCAGACCCTGACTAAGGTCTGATTTCTAGGACTCCTGCCAAGAGCTTCCCGCAGGGATCTTGCCGCCTTTGAACATGAAGAATCGTACCACCTAGGGGTGCGAGAGACTGTTCTGCGCGCTGGGGCACTTAGGAGATCACTGACTTTGGAAGAGATGGTATTAAAGGCACTAATGATCGCCCCTGGATAAGTATGTGGTGAAGTACATATGGCCAGTTCGCTTGCACAATGATCTATAACCAGTTTAGGAGAAGCGTCCAGAGAGGTCTGTGTCCATTTAAGTCTTCGTTTACCATCTGTCGGTCTTAATGACCCCTTGTCCACAATACCCCGTTTAGATAACACTATTGGATTTTGCATTTCAACACACAATGGGTTATACAGCAGGTCTGGGAGCACACCGCTCACCTATCAGGCAAATGTCAGTAGAGATTACAGACTTAGTTTTAGGGGTTTGCTGAGTAGGTTGCCAAAATCGTATCAGGTCAGGTACAGCTCACTGGCACACAGGTGCTTCGTCCACGAGCTCGTCAGCTCCATGACATATGGGAGTACTTTTAAATAAACAGTAGGTCTGGGAGCACACCGCTCACCTATCAGGCAAGGTTCGCCCCTGGCATTCTGGGTGATGCAGTCTCTGGTAGTTCACCTCGTAGAAATGTTGTCGAGTGTTTCGCCAAAGTTGGCGCAGATGGTGCTGATCTCTAGACACTGGTGTTTCAGGTTCATTAACCTTCATCAGTAGAGATTACAGACTTAGTTTTAGGGGTTTGCTGAGTAGGTTGCCAAAATCATATCAGGTCAGGTACCGCTCAGTGGCACGCAGGTGCTTCGTCCACGAGCTCGTCAGCTCCATGACTCACGGGAGTACTTTTAAATAAACAGCAGGTCTGGGAGTACACCGCTCACCTATCAGGCAAGGTTCACCCCTGGCATTCTGGGTGATGCAGTCTCTGGTAGTTCGCCTCGTAGAAATGTTGTCGAGTGTTTCGCCAAAGTAGGCGCAGATGGTGCTGATCTCTAGACACCAGTGTTTCAGGTACATTAACCCTCGTCAGTAGAGATTACAGACTTAGTTTTAGGGGTTTGCTGAGTAGGTTGCCAAAATCGTATCAGGTAAGGTACCGCTAACTGGCACGCAGGTGCTTCGTCCACGAGCTCGTCAGCTCCATGATTCACGGGAGTACTTTTAAATAAACTGCAGGTCTGGGAGCACACCGCTCACCTATCAGGCAAGGTTCACCCCTGGCATTCTGGGTGATGCAGTCTCTGGTAGTTTGCCTCGTAGAAATGTTGTCGAGTGTTGCGCCAAAGTTGGCGCAGATGGTGCTGATCTCTAGACACCGGTGTTTCAGGTTCATTTACCTTCGTTAGTAGAAAATACATACTTAGTTTTAGGGGTTTGCTGAGTAGGTTGCCAAAATCGTATCATGTCAGGTACCGCTCACTGGCACGCAGGTGCTTCGTCCACGAGCTCCTCAGCTCCATGACTCAGGGGAGTACTTTTAAATAAACAGCAGTTCTGGGAGCACACGGCTCACCTATCAGGCATGGTTCGCCCCTGGCATTCTGGGTGATGCAGTCTCTGGTAGTTCGCCTCGTAGAAATGTTGTCAAGTGTTTCGCCAAAGTTGGCGCAGATGGTGCTGATCTCTAGACACCGGTGTTTCAGGTTTATTAACGTTCGTCAGTAGAGATTACAGACTTAGTTTTAGGGGTTTGCTGAGTAGGTTGCCAAAATCGTATCAGGTCGGGTACCGCTCACTGGCACGCAGGTATTTCGTCCATGAGCTCGTCAGCTCCATGGCTCACGGGAGTACTTTTAAATAAACAGCAGGTCTGGGAGTACACGGCTCACCTATCAGGCAAGGTTCTCCCCTGGCATTCTGGGTGATGCAGTCTCTGGTAGTTCGCCTCCTAAAAATGTTGTCGAGTGTTTCGCCAAAGTTGGCGCAGATGGTGCTGAACTCTAGACACCGGTGTTTCAGGTTCATTAACCTTCGTCAGTAGAGATTACAGACTTAGTTTTAGGGGTTTGCTGAGTAGGTTGTCAAAATCGTATCAGGTCAGGTACCGCTCACTGGCACGCAGGTGCTTCGTCCACGAGCTCGTCAGCTCCATGACTCACGGGAGTACTTTTAAATAAACAGGAGGTCTGGGAGCACACCACTCACCTATCAGGCAAGGTTCGCCCCTGGCATTCTGGGTGATGCAGTCTCTGGTAGTTCGCCTCGTAGAAATGTTGCCGAGTGTTTCGCCAAAGTTGCCGCAGATGTTGCTGATCTCTACACACCGGTGTTTCAGGTTCATTAACCTTCGTCAGTAGAGATTACAGACTTAGTTTTAGGGGTTTGCTGAGTAGGTTGCCAAAATCGTATCAGTTCAGGTACCGCTCACTGGCACGCAGGTGCTTCGTCCACGAGCTCGTCAGCTCCATGACTCACGGGAGTACTTTTAAATAAACAGCAGTTCTGGGAGCACACCGCTCACCTATCAGGCAAGGTTCACCCCTGGCATTCTGGGTGATGCAGTCTCTGGTAGTTCGCCTCGTAGAAATGTTGTCAAGTGTTTCGCCAAAGTTGGCGCAGATGGTGCTGATCTCTAGACACCGGTGTTTCAGGTTCATTAACCTTTGCCAGTAGAGATTACAGACTTAGTTTTAGGGGTTTGCTGAGTAGGTTGCCAAAATCGTATCAGTTCAGGTACCTCTCACTTGCACGCAGGTGCTTCGTCCACGAGCTCGTCAGCTCCATGACTCACAGGAGTACTTTTAAATAAACAGCAGTTCTGGGAGTACACCGCTCACCTATCAGGCAAGGTTCGCCCCTGGCATTCTGGGTGATGCAGTCTCTGGTAGTTCGCCTCGTAGAAATGTTGTTGAGTGTTTCGCCAAAGTTGGCGCAGATGGTGCTGATCTCTAGACACCGGTGTTTCAGGTTCATTAACCTTCGTCAGTAGAGATTACAGACTTAGTTTTAGGGGTTTGCTGAGTAGGTTGTCAAAATCGTATCAGGTCAGGTACCGCTCACTGGCACGCAGGTGCTTCGTCCACGAGCTCGTCAGCTCCATGACTCACGGGAGTACTTTTAAATAAACACCAGTTCTGGGAGCACACCGCTCACCTATCAGGCAAGGTTCGCCCTTGGCGCTCTGGGTGATGCAGTCTCTGGTAGTTCGCCTAGTAGAAATGTTGTCGAGTGTTTCGCCAAAGTTGGCGCAGATGGTGCTGATCTCTAGACACCGGTGTTTCAGGTTCATTAACCTTCGTCAGTAGAGATTACAGACTTAGTTTTAGGGGTTTGCTGAGTAGGTTGCCAAAATCGTATCAGGTCAGGTACCGCTCACTGGCACGCAGGTGCTTCGTCCACGAGCTCGTCAGCTCCATGATTCACGGGAGTACTTTTAAATAAACTGCAGGTCTGGGAGCACACCGCTCACCTATCAGGCAAGGTTCGCCCTTGGCATTCTGGGTGATGCAGTCTCTGGTAGTTCGCCTCGTAGAAATGTTGTCGAGTGTTGCGCCAAAGTTGGCGCAAATGTTGCTGATCTCTAGACACAGGTGTTTCAGGTTCATTAACCTTCGTCAGTAGAGATTACAGACTTTAGTTTTAGGGGTTTGCTGAGTAGGTTGCCAAAATTGTATCAGGTCAGGTACCGCTCACTGGCACGCAGGTGCTTCGTCCACGAGCTCGTCAGCTCCATGATTCACGGGAGTACTTTTAAATAAACTGCAGGTCTGGGAGCACACCGCTCACCTATCAGGCAAGGTTCGCCCTTGGCATTCTGGGTGATGCAGTCTCTGGTAGTTCGCCTCGTAGAAATGTTGTCGAGTGTTGCGCCAAAGTTGGTGCAGATGGTGCTGATCTCTAGACACCGGTGTTTCAGGTTCATTAACCTTCGTTAGTAGAAAATATATACTTAGTTTTAGGGGTTTGCTGAGTAGGTTGCCAAAATCGTATCATGTCAGGTACCGCTCACTGGCACGCAGGTGCTTCGTCCACGAGGTCGTCAGCTCCATGATTCACAGGAGTACTTTTAAATAAACAGCAGGTCTGGGAGCACACCGCTCACCTATCAGGCAAGGTTCGCCCCTGGCATTCTGGGTGTTGCAGTCTCTGGTAGTTCGCCTCGTAGAAATGTTGTCGAGTGTTTCGCCAAAGTTGGCGCAGATGGTGCTGATCTCTAGACACCGGTGTTTCAGGTTCATTAACCTTCGTCAGTAGAGATTACAGACTTAGTTTTAGGGGTTTGCTGAGTTGGTTGTCAAAATCGTATCAGGTCAGGTACCGCTCACTGGCACGCAGGTGCTTCGTCCACGAGCTCGTCAGCTCCATGGCTCACGGGAGTACTTTTAAATAAACAGCAGGTCTGGGAGCACACCACTCACCTATCAGGCAAGGTTCGCCCCTGGCATTCTGGGTGATGCAGTCTCTGGTAGTTCGCCTCGTAGAAATGTTGTCGAGTGTTTCGCCAAAGTTGGCACAGATGTTGCTGATCTCTAGACACCAGTGTTTCAGGTTCATTAACCTTCGTCAGTAGAGATTACAGACTTAGTTTTAGGGGTTTGCTGAGTAGGTTGCCAAAATCGTATCAGGTCAGGTATCGCTCACTGGCACGCAGGTGCTTTGTCCATGAGCTCATCAGCTCCATGACTCACGGGAGTACTTTTAAATAAACAGCAGGTCTGGGAGCACACCGCTCACCTATCAGGCAAGGTTCACCCCTGGCATTCTGTGTGATGCAGTCTCTGGTAGTTCGCCTCGTAGAAATGTTGTCGAGTGTTTCGCCAAAGTAGGCGCAGATGGTGCTGTTCTCTAGACACCGGTGTTTCAGGTTCATTAACCTTCGTCAGTAGAGATTACAGACTTAGTTTTAGGGGTTTGCTGAGTAGGTTGTTCACATCTAACATGGGCTTCGATTGGAATTCATAGAGCATATTATCAAGGCCATTATCGCCGCTTTATCGGCAGTTTCCTGCCGATAAAAGCGGCGATAATGCATCGCCTGTCCTTGATAATATGCCCCTAAATTCTTGGTGGGAGGTGTTTGGTATCATTTGGATGGCATTGTGAATGTTGCATTGAAAGCAAAACATTGCTTAACACATACTTTTGAAATGGGCTAGTATTTTCGTTGCTGCTGTAAGAAAGCTATGTGTGCTTCTCTTATTTTGTGAACAAAAAGGGTGTAAATACAATAACAGCAACGCTTATGGGTTAGATGTGCATGTTACAAATACCACACCAAAGTAAAACAAATTAACTTACAAGCGTGATTAGTAAATAGCCTTAACCTACCATAAGGACAAACAAGGAAAACTTCCTAAATAAAGCCATAAACGAGCATTGAAAAATGTCACCATGTCCTTAGAGTAAATACATAAGGAACACACACTGACTCTAAAATACAAGGGGCCTCATTTATGAAAAGTGACGCATCGCTGCTTGAAAACAGCGATGCGTCACCTTTCACTGCGTTCTCCCTGCGACACTAATGATGCGTCATATTTACAGTATGACGCATCATGTCGCAAGGAGTCACAGATACGTCAGTATTTCTGACATATCTGTAGCCGCAAAAGTGACGCATTGCTGGAGTGTGTCACAAAAGTACTTTCACATGGGGCAAGCCCCATGTGAAAGGGCCTGCGTCAGTCTTACGCCTGCCATGAGGCAGGCGTTAGATTTTGATGCATTAGCGTCCAAGAAATGGCGCAGTGAAATCTTATAGATTTCATTGCGTCACTTCTATGACTCTTTCTTGCGACAAAATGCCCCCCTTGCATACATTATACCTGGCGCAGGTATAGTGTGGCGCAGGGGTTTACAAAGTGACGCATCTACCTAGATGCGTCACTTTGTAAATGTGGTGCAACATGGCACATTTTTTACTCCACTTGACGCACCATCGGCGTAAAAGTGACGCAAGGGCTCACAATTGAGTCCCCAGGTACACTTCCTTCCGGCTTATACAGTCTAACTTAAAGACTGCTTAAGTACCATGACCAACAAAAAAACAACTAGGACAATGTAACCATTCTCTAAATGTCATGACTTTGATGGGCAGCTCATCCAACCAATGGTACATCATGAAAAACCAATGGAAGCCAATGGCTGAAATGGGTTGACCAAAACTCTCTAGGGCATATTCTCCAGGACTTATCGCCGAGTTATCAGCACTTTATCGCAGCCAAAGGGTGATAAATTTATCGCCCCATTCACAAGCTGCTGCTAACAGCCCATATCACCAGTTTACCTGCAATAGCATCCGCAAAAAACATCGCCACAGATGACCCCGGAATCTATCACTAATGAGATGCAGAGTAGGCGTTCCCTTGCAAAAAGCTGCAACAACACCACTCTGCAACATTCACAACAACCAGCCAGATCGGCGATAAGAACCCAAAACAGGAAATAAGGCATGTTAGCAGCAGTAAATTAACACCTGCTCTGACTTGGTGTAAATGGGGATGACAACCTACACCAGAAAAGGGAGCCCAGCCTAGAGCCACACCAGAAGATCTACAGATGTCATGGAGCTACTGATCATGTAGCTCGGAGCCCCAAGAGGGCCACAACACCCACCGCCACCACTAAGCATGGGCGGATTTTGCGAATTGGCAATCCGCGAACTTGCGTATTTACGGATTCGCAATCCGCAAAATCCGCGAACTCTCGCAAATTTGCGGATTTTTTTTTTTGTGTTCGCAAGGGTTTCTGCCAGTTCGCGAGGGTTGTGTACCAGTTTGCAATTGCGAACTTACTTGTCGGCTCGCAACGGCCGCGACTATGTTGTTTCTACGTCTGGTTCATCATCACAGGTTCACAGCACCCTCTGTTTCACCACTGCCACCCTCTGGTACACCCATGCCACCCTCTGGTACATCACTGCCACCCTCTGGTTGGTTTATCACTGTAGATTATGGGGGTGAAAAAAAGCAAGCACACCTGCCCTGCCTCAACTGACATGAATTAATTTGGGGTTGATTAATGTGTCACTGAATTTAAACTTCCAGTCTGGCTGGCACCTGCTTCCTTATCTGTAATTTGCTTTCTGTTGCAGTGCAATTTTTTTTCACAGGACCTTTGTGGCCTACTTGTAGCTATTCTCTGAGCCTGCTGTGAGGGTCAGAGCAGGGTCATAGAATAGTTGCAAGTAGGCAACTGAACTCTGAAGGGGCCCCTCAGGAAGCACTACAGGGAATGGTTACTAATGATAAGATTGAACTTTTGCACCTGCTGAGTGCTTTCAGTTTTGTCTGTAATTGCTTTCTGTTGCAGTGTAATTTTTTTAACAGGACCTTTGTTGTATACTTGTAGCTATTCTCTGAGCCTGCTGTGAGGGTCAGAGCAGGGTCATAGAATAGTTGCAAGTAGGCAAATGAACTCTGAAGGGGCCCCTCAGGAAGCACTACAGGGAATGGTTACTAATGATAAGATTGAACTTTTGCACCTGCTGAGTACTTTCAGTTTTGCAAAAATCCAAATATCAAGCAGCATCCACAAAAAGTAATCCTTCCAGGTCAAGATCCAAATCAAAGTGACCAGCACATGAAGAAAGCACTGGGAAGAGCCTGCTGGACAGGAACAGGAAGTTGGAGACTGTGGGGCACTTCCTTCCTCCCCCCCCCCAAAAATGGACTCCTTGCAAAGAAAAAGTGCAGGCAAATGTCAACCTGAGGAGTTATTCTGATAAAAATCATAATTTTCAAGGTTTATGCTGCCTGCTGGTGAATTTCTTGTGCGAAATTGCAAATTTTGCAATCTCGCAATTGCGAGATTGTCGCTGCCCGCCGCATCTACGTGTTCGCAAGTGTTTACTCCCGCGAAATTGTATAGTATTCTAGTGGGCAAGTGCGACCAAGCAAAAAATCCGCTTCGCACGGATTTTACGAATTTTCGGCAAGTTTGCGAGAGTTCGCGGATTGCGAATTTGCCGAAAATCCGCAAAATCCGCGAGCGGAACGGATTTGATGCTCATGCTTAGCCACCATCCCCATGCCCACCCCTCCCCCCCCCCCGGACAACCAGAGAGGCAGCGCAGAAAAAGGACAGCGGACCTTCAGGAAACGCAACAGCCTCACAGACTTTACACCAGAGAATGGCATTGCCCACTACAGGCTCAAAAGGACACCCATTCTCCGCATTGTGAACATTACTGCCCACAGGCTGATGGTACCAGCACAGTGGACAACCAACATCCCACCTCAAAAAAAGCTACTGGCTGTGCTGCATCTGTTGACCTATGGTACCTTCCAACCAACAACTGCCAGAGTCGAGGAGTCTCACAGCCAGCCCTATCCAAGTTCCTCACACCTGTCCTGGATGCCATAATCAGCTTGGTACCCCTGTACCTATACTTCCCCCGCACTGCTCAGGAACAGCTGGAGACCAAGCAAGGCTTCTACGCCATAGCTGGCTTCCCGCACGTGTTGGGGCAATTGACTGCACACATGTCCTAATTGTGCCCCCTGCCGACACTGCACACAATTACTGCAACAGAAAGCACACTCATTCCATCAATGTGCAAGCAATATTGGACCACCGGGGACTCTACATTATCAATGATGTTACCAACTACCCAGGCAGTGTGCATGATTCATATATCGTACGACAGTCCATCATCACAAAAATGCACTTTCGTTGGTAAGTACCAAATGAACACACCACACACCTCAACTCCACAATCATACAAATCACAACTCTGGGAATGCACACGTTACAATCTCACATACAACATGTCAAACAACATGCTCACCTGAAAGACATGACACCACAACTTATGTGGGAACTTGGGCCAGCCATGTACATAGGCGATCAATGGTATGGCACCTAAGCCACACAACAGCAGATTGTGGAGAGAGGTGGGAACCAGACATGTGCAAAGGAGGCAAGTGACCTATGAATGAGAAAGTACACAATGCCAAGTGCGGCGTTAATATGATGGCCAGACTTCAGAATGCAGACCACACACATATCCATGTTGGCATACACCGCTGGTGTATGGAGTGTAGCGGACAGTGGACGCTACCATGTCACCTCATCCGGGTGGGTAGATTGCGAAATGTAGCATGTTACGTGCCCCGTGTAAGCGTGAGCAGAGTGGGCTGGCCTGACATGGCCCAACCAGAGTTGGGGTGTGAATAAATAGCACATAGCTCTGGGTGTGATTCTCCTCCAGAATGCCCAATATCTTTACCAGTGCGGGCCTCTCACCCTGCACGAGGCCGAAGCTGTGAGAGGTGTTGCCTGAGATCCTGTGCACCTACTGCACCCAAGCCGCTGGTCCCCAAAGCCGTCTTGCCTGCCCCAGCGCAACCAGGCCTTACTGCTCACCTACCGACACCGGAATGTGTCAAAGAGGGCCCACCACATGCCGGTGCAATCTCCAAGCCCGAGGCCCGCGACCTTGGCAGCCTGCTCAGACCATCACGGCCTCTGCAAGCAAGGCCCACAGTACTCCTTTCTCGATGATGTACTCCACCGGCATACACAGCGGACAAGTAGGTCACACATCTGGAACTGAGTCTTGATTACACTATGGCAGGGTACATATTTTATGGCAGAGTTAATATTACTTTACTCCCTTCGATGCGGTGCCATCAACTCTGTGCATAGCATTCCAACCATACGTGTCTGTGGGCGCTTGCAGACTTCTGCCTACGCTGCTGTCCAGCAGGCCCCGCACCAATCCAATTCACCCCATACCAGGCAGGACATGGCATAGTAGCAGGCTGCACAACTGCTCAGCTCTGGTGCCTCTACCTCCTTCAATCACAAATCATCTCCACATGCTATTTGAACGTTGTATATTAGAGATCCAGGAGGTCAGCCTGCTGCACAGCGGTTGTCCCGCGCTGACCTTTGCCTCCAGCCTACACTGCTGTCAAGTAGGTCACACATTTGGAACTGAGTCTTGATACCCTGATGGCGGAGTTCATATGTTCATGGGATGTTTGATATCACTGTACTCCCTTCAATGTGGTGCCACCAAGTCCGGGTATAGCATTCCAACCACACGTGTCTATCGTCCCTGGTGGAATACTGCCCTCTGCCCACACTGCACTACAGTTGGTTCACATATTTGGAACTGAGTCTTGATTTCACAATGGCAGAGTTCATATAAGTGCAAGCAAGGAGAGGTGTAAGAGGAAGACGCGTTTCAGTCGGGAGGAAAAAAAGGATCATCGTTACGGAGGGGATCGAACACTACCAACAACTGCTCTGGTGTCACTAACTCTATGCATCGCGAGACAACAACACGTGGCCCCTGCTGACCGCTGCCTTCGGCCTACACTGCGGTTGAGTAGGTCACACATTTGTAACTGAGTCTTGATTCAATCATGGCAGAGTATATACAATTATACTGACCTCTTCGCAGACTGCATCCCCTCTCAGCTCCGGTGCAACTAAGTCTGTTCCCCGGCATTCATGGACACTCTCTGGTTGAACTTTGGTGGCATCTGAGTCTATGGACTGGGGGTTTTCTTCACCATCATGTAGCTGATACCAACTTGGTGGTAACAACTAGGCTGTAGTATTCCACTCCTCAATTTGCTGCTTCTGGATGGCTTCTGCCCTCTGCATCAGGCCCTGGAGGATACCTTCCACTGTACTCCGCAACCCTCCGCTACATTCACCTTTGACATCGATGAAGACCCGTTCAGTTCACGCGGTCCTACCTCAGTGCATCGCAACTCACCGTCCTGTGTTGGTGTGCCTGTGCTGGGGCAGTTCATCCAGGGCCACTAACTGGGAAACATCACTTACAGCGCAACTTTTAGCACACAGTGCCTTTACATCGCAACCATTACAACGCAAACCATTACAACTCATTGCGCTTGGGGGCGCTCTAGGATTGGGAATAGGTTAATTTACTATCCAATAACCTTCCCTAGTGTCCACGGGGACTGGAGTTGGAATAGTAAATTAAACTATTCACTATCCAGCGCCCAAAAGCACTATGCGTTGTAATGGTATGCGTTGTAAAAATCGCGTTGTAAAAGCATGCGATGTAAAAGCATGCGTTGTAATGTTGTACATCCCCACTAACTCTGGGCAGATCAAGTCAGGGACCCTGTCTGATAGAATATTGGATGGCCTCTGGGTCGATGACTTTGGGGTCATCAATGCCATGTGTCTGTGGCCCTGCGCTGTCCACTGCCTCCTGCCTCAACTGTGGTCCACCAGGGCATACACATCAAATCGAGACCTGACTGGCCCGGACCTCGTATCACCGCAGGAGGCACACGCCACCACCACCAGGGCCATCTCCAAACGACAACTGCCAGAGTTGAAACAGTCATGCTGGCAGATTATCAGAGTTGCTCTCACCTGTGGCAGATGCCATCATCTGCCTGATACACTGCTCAGCTCTTCAGGTGCCACTAACTTAGTGTACCACAACTTACGGACCATTTCTGATTGAGTTATGTGCTGTGGAGAGCTCACACAGCAATGTCACCTCAGGCAGTGTGGGAGACCTGGGACGATGATGAGGAAGATGATGCAGGTGTGACACACCTCACTGCAGCTGCAACAGGGATGTCCTCAAGAGACACAATCCTAGACAATTTATTCACATGAGCACACTCAACTCGAGTGCCCCAATCTCAGTGCACTGCAACTCACGGACACTTCTGTTTGCACATTGGGTGACCTCTGTACTTGCTCCGGCTACCACCATAATGCTTCGCAGTTGTTTCTGTAATGCTGGTGTTTTCTGTTTCCGTTTTCATTGTGATCACTGATCAAGTTGTTGCTAGCACCAACCACTCCGTGAAGGCTGGCTTACACTCACCCCACACACATCCAGCACAGATGTCACTGTACATGTGACCCTGCCAATAAAGGTTCCGGGCACACGTCCTCGTAGCCAGTTCCACATACTATCTGAGTGTGTCCGTGCGGTCATAATGTATGCATCAGGTCCCTGGGCCCTACAACATTACACTGTGCTGTGTACAGAGGATGCAACAATGCCTGCGGCAGGCAGCAGGTAAGACCTTGGACATGTAGCTTTGTCATCATCCACTCAATACGTAAGAGGAGTGGACTTGGCCATTGTACGTAGGTCCAGCGTGGGGGTGTAATGAATTATTCCAGGGCTCTGGGCGTGGTCAGTACAGGAAATGTGCAAATGCATGTGTCTCTGTCGCAGTGTGGGTCTCCGTTGTAGGTTGTAGGTGGTCCCTGATGGGACTTAGACACCCACATAAGTGATCTAGTTTGGCTTCCATGAGGTTGGACCCCACCCGCACCTGTTCGGCCACCTCCTTTTGGCATTCTAACACCTGGCATTGGAATGCAATGTGTGCCTCAGTGAAGTGTTGGGAGCCAGACGTGATGGCGGGTGCTTCCAGCTGTGGGGGCAGGCCTCTGCTCTATGTAGCTGAGCTGCCCTGCTCCTGGAGGTAGGTTGCCTAAGATGTCCATGAGCTGTTGTAGGGCGTCGGTGTCGAAGGTGTGGTGATCCTCTCCAGCATCACTGATGAGTTGTCTGGTCTGCTCTACTGGAGGTGTTGTTTGTCCCTCTGCAATATGAAGGGGAGATGCATTTTGACATTGTGTTGACATGTATGTCGGCACATTGTTCTAATTTACATGCAGACTGTATGACAATTTTCATTGTGACTGTTTCGGAGGTGCTGAATATTTGATGCAGGACAGTGGACATTTGGACTACATGACGGATGTGAGGTTGTACACGTACTTTTTCATCTCCCAGTTTCCTGCTATGTTAGATGTGATTGGCCTGTTGCTACTCATGACCGGACCCAGTTGTGTCCTCTGTTCTGCAGTGTAAGTGTTGCACTTTGTACCACATTGTTGTCAATGTGGATGTGCTGTTATTGCTATGTGTGTGTGCAGCATTGGAGGACAGTTGCCCCTGCAGCTGTGATTTTGCTGCCTCTTATCCCTCTGAGGTGGTGTGCCTTTGACTTTTGAGCTTTTACGCTGCTGAGATGTTGGCGACTTGGGTCATTTGTGCTCTTGGACGGTTATTGTACTCTTGTGCATTGTTTGTCTGCAGATGTGTTGTTGAAGTCAGGGGTTAATTGTGCACATGGATGTGTCAGAGTGTGACCTGCTCCTTTCTGGATGTGGTCCACACACAGCCACCTCAGTGTTGTGGCGTGTACAATGTCATGATGATTGTACTGCAGCCATGCTGATCGTCATGTAGTGTCACTTGCATTGTCAGTGTGGCTCACAAATACGCATTTGTGCAGGGTTTCGCATGTATGCGTGTGTTGGTTGTGGGATTGTTGATGTGTGGGGTGTGACTCCTTTACTTTGGGCACATGGTAGACGGGGGCCTACTTGGTGTTTATATGTGTGCCACAGGGATCAGGAACATGATCCTGGGTCATTGTGGGTGTGCAGGGTGCTACACATCATTGCTCATGTGTGCCATTGGGGAAACATCCTTTACAACGCAACTTTTACCACGCAGTGCTTTTACGACGCAACTTTTACAATGCAAACCATTACAACGCATTGCGCTGGGGGGCGCTCTAGGATAGGGAATAGGTTTAATGTACTATCCAACACCTTCCCTACTATCCACGGGGACTGGAGTTGGAATAGTAAATTAAACTATTCACTATCCAGCGCCCCAAAGCACTATGCGTTGTAATGGTATGCGTTGTAAAACTTACGATGTAAAAGCATGCGTGGTAAAAGCATGCGTTGTAATGTCGTACATCCGTGCCATTGTGCCCTTTTCCCCCGTCCCCCCTGTCCCCGGTCATTACTCACCCTGTTGATGGTGTGTCAGGTCCTATTGAGCTGTGTCTGGACTCTCAACTCCTTGCACCCTCTCCACACTGATGACTGTGGCCTCCATTTCCTCCAGGTACTCCTGTGGCATAGGACACCCGGATCACTGAAAATATATCGACCACATAAATATCGAGATACAAAAATATCGATGATAAAATATCGACGGACAAAATATCGACGGGCTATCTTCAAACAGGTAAGTACTAAAATATCGACTCAAAAATATCGAGTTACAAAAATATAGACTGTCAAAATATCGTTTTTTTTAAATGTCTTTAAATTAAGTTAAAACTAATATAATACTATATATATTTATTATAAACTTAGTTAAAATGATTAAATAAATGTAATAAAAATAAATAATTAATGTAAATTAAAATAAAATATAACAAAATTAATACATATATATATATATATATATAAACATATTATTAAATAAACATACATAATATTTTTACCGTAGCATAGCAAAATGGTTAACATTTATTGTAACAACTCTAGTGAGTTCAACAGTAGCAAAAGCGTTGGATAGCGTAGGGGTAAAATTTACTATTCCCACTCCAGTGGGTGCAACAGTAGGGAAAGCGTTGGATAGCGTAGGGGTAAAAATTACTATTCCCACTCCAGTGGGTGCAACAGTAGAGAAAGCGCTGGATAGCGTTGGGGTTAAAATTACTATTCCCACTCCAGTGGGTGCAACAGTAGGGAAAGCGCTGGATTGCGTAGGGGTTAAAATTACTATTCCCACTCCAGTGGGTGCAACAGTAGGGAAAGCGCTGGATAGCGTAGGGGTTACAATTACTATTCCCACTCCAGTGGGTGCAACAGTAGGGAAAGCGTTGGATAGCGTAGGGGTTAAAATTACTATTCCCACTCCAGTGAGTGCAACAGTAGGGAAAGCGTTGGATAGCGTAGGGGTTAAAATTACTATTCCCTCTCCAGTGGGTGCAACAGTAGGGAAAGCGCTGGATAGTGTAGGGGTTACAATTACTATTCCCACTCCAGTGGGTGCAACAGTAGGGAAAGCGCTGGATAGCGTAGGGGTTACAATTACTATTCCCACTCCAGTGAGTGCAACAGTAGGGAAAGCGTTGGATAGCGTAGGGGTTAAAATTACTATTCCCACTCCAGTGGGTGCAATAGTAGGGAAAGCGTTGGATAGCGGGGGGGCAAAAATTACTATTCCCACTCCAAAGAGTGCAACAGTAGTGAAAGCGCTGGGTAGCGTAGGGGTTAAAATTACTATTCCCACTGCAGTGGGTGCAACAGTAGGGAAAGGGCTGGATAGCGTAGGGGTTAAAATTACTATTCCCACTCCAGTGGGTGCAACAGTAGGGAAAGTGCTGGATAGTGTAGGGGTTAAAATTACTATAGCCACTCCAGTGGGTGCAACAGTAGGGAAAGCGCTGGATAGCGTAGTGGTTAAAATTACTATTCCCACTCCAGTGGGTGCAACAGTAGAGAAAGCGTTGGATAGCGTAGGGGTTAAAATTACTATTCCCACTCCAGTGGGCGCAACAGTAGGGAAAGCGTTGCATAGCGTAGGGGTAAAAATTACTATTCCCACTCCAAAGAGTGCAACAGTAGGGAAAGTCCTGGATAGCGTAGGGGTTAAAATTACTATTCCCACTCCAGTGGGTGCCACAGTAGGGAAAGCGCTGGATAGCGTAGTAGTTAAAATTACTATTCCCACTCCAGTGGGTGCAACAGTAGGGAAAGCGCTGGATAGCGTAGGGGTTACAATTACTATTCCCACTCCAGTGGGTGCAACAGTAGGGAAAGCGCTGGATAGCGTAGGGGTAAAGATTACTATTCCCACTCCAGTGGGTGCAACAGTAGGGAAAGCGTTGGATAGCGTAGGGGTTAAAATTACTATTCCCACTCCAGTGGGTGCAACAGTAGGGAAAGCGTTGGATAGCGTAGAGGTAAAAATTACTATTCCCACTCCAGTGAGTGCAACAGTAGAAAAAGTAAAAACTTCATAAATAAATATAATTAATATAAATATTATTACCAAGTACATTTAATTTCCTATACCAATTACCTTTATTTACCAATTAAAATTTAATTAATGGACAATTATTAATTATTTAACAATTATTATTAAGTTACATAATTAATTAATTTTATTTAAATTACTTCCCACCCTATTCCCCTAGAAACCCGCAACCCGCTACAGAAAATAATTTACTAAAAATTAATTATTTATCAATTAATCAATTATTATTAATTACCAATTATATTTTAATTATTTACCAATAAAAAATAATTAACAATTATTATTAATTTACATAATTAATTAATTATATTTAAATTACTTCCCACCCTATTCCCCTATAAACCCACAACCCGCTACAGATTTATATTACAGAATTATTACAAATTATTAAAAAATTACCTTATTTTCATTTTTTTTTGGTCTATATTCTATCTAGTCGATATTATGTCTAGTCTATATTTTTGATTCGATATTTTGGCTATTAATATCGATATAACTCGATATTTTTGTAGTCTATATTATGTCTGGTCGATATTTTGTCTAGTCAATATTTTTTACTCGATATTATGTCCAGTCGATATTTTGGAGTCGATATTATCTCTGTGCACCAGGACACCCACCTCCTGTCGCCATTGCTGCCTTCCTGTTGGCAGCGGGTTTGTGCTTGGTTTGGCTTTTCACATTATGCAGGCCTCCTCCATTGATCTCCTCGGCACTCCGACTGCATTCACGTTTGTCAAATTGAAGTTCAGTTGATGGTAGAGTTCTGTCACCTCTGTGACGCAGATACGGTTTTCCTGCGTACTTCACTCTGTCTTCCACTTCCTCTTCTCCTTGGCCTTCCCCGACCCTGAGGATCCTTGCTGGTGGTCTGTGGGGCTTGTGGGGTTCGCGCTGACCTTTGCACTCGGTCCGGGTGCATCCATGGTGCTACGCAGTTTATTTTTGTTTCCTTTTGTTTTTGTTCAGCTGTTATGGAGCCTTTTCCCGCTTAACCCGTGTGAATTGCAGGCCTGTCACTGGTTTTCCCTGATTTTAGTATCGCAATTGGCCTCATCTCAACTTTTTTTGCATTGTGTTTCGCATTCTTGCGGTGTCGGGTTGACTTTATCGCGGACAGTTGATGCATTATCGTGGGCCTATTGCATTGTACCGCCATGTTGAGAATACAATGTTAACATAGTATTATTTTCCAGCGATATACTACGATAGTGAAGAGTTGTGTTAAATTAATTTTGCCGTAATTATCACCATTTTTGAGAATATCCTCCTCTGTGTGCTACTCCTTATATGTTCTTTTTAATGTATTGGCAGCATGAGGCTGCACTGACAAATAAAGAGGAGGGATACCTATAAAATACTGCATAAACAGTTTCCGCACACCTTCACTATTTAATAATTGACAGAATGTCATCTACGTGGAAAAAATAAAAAGATATAATTTCCTCTGTGAAGTATGGGCACCTCACTCAAGGATAATTTGAAACATCATGGACATAAAATATTAAATTTACAACGCTAACTAGTTTTATTGTTAAAACGACTCTATACTTAATAGGTTGGACAGGAGAAAAAAGTAATATCACTGAGACTAAATGAGACAGTGAATATACAAAGAGGCGGCAGTGCAAAATCACAAAAATGTCATACATTACGTCATCTTTTGCCTTTTTTTCCGAATGTTGGACTTCATTCCAATTTGTCACAGATTTTCTATGCTTTATTTCGAATTTGACTAGCCAGTATGTTAACACACTGGTCCTGGACTGTCCTTGTTTTTGACCAGGACTTTGCCTTAGCAATCCTTCCCTAATCTAAGTCAAAGCCATGAAATCTGATGCAACAGACTACTGCATTTAGCTTCTGTCAATGACCCACATTATAAGTGCAGTCCCAAAGACCGATCACTGTGCAAACACTTGAGTGCACAGGGTTTGGAATAAGGAGTTGTGAGATAATTATCACACCCTCTAATTTTCCCCTCGATAGACAGAAATGCCAAAACTTCCAAAACTTGTCAGGGCAAAATGCATTTAAAAAAGACAAAGAAAGAGGAATTTGGGTCTAGAGGTACAAAACATTTTTGTGTTCGTAAATGGCCCAATTAGCAGAATAGGGCCATTTGCTAAAGCAAAAATGCCTTTTCTGATCTACTATGCCCGAATTGCGATTTGGAAACCTTTACTAAATATCAATTTGGGATTGGGAATCGGTGTTTGGAAGGGGCATGTTTAGGGCATCCCTTCCGAATACCAATTTGCATTGGTATTTATGAATGTTTTGTTAGTGAAATGCGGTTGCAAAACATGTGCACTTTAGCAGCAACTCAAAATTAGTTGTCTCCAAGGGACCCCTTCCCCTTGAGAATGGTAGAAAAATAATTTTTTAAGAGCTGGCAGTATTCAACGGGACCGTTGCCTACTCTTGAAAAATGAAATTTAAATATTACGATTTTTTTCTTTTTAATAAAAATGTTGCTTTATTTAAAAGCAATCAGAGCATGGTGGTCTGCTGACCCCAGAAGGCCACCATCCATCCCTGTGCAGTATACCGTAACAGGTCACAAATTGCACCTACCTTAGAAATATTTAGCGGTAGGTCTATTTGTGATGCACTACAAATCTCTGTTTTAGACAAGTGAGTTAAATAACCCCTTTGTACTTTAGTGATAGCAATGACGAAATAGTGATTTGCAAAAATCAATATTTAGTAATCACTATCATTATTCTTCATACAGCTAGGCCTTGGTGTGTTAAAGATTGATTCTGCATGTTATGCCTCATCTGCAAAGTAAACACTCAGCATATGATGTATTTAACACACATGTTAAATACCTCACCCAAAAATAATGGTAATTACCACATTGTAAATACATCACCCATTTTGCATAACTTGTAATGAGGGCCCAAGTGTATCCAGGTATAGTAGATACACGAACTGAGGAACAGAAGTAAAACTGCACAGGATCACAGAATTTTTCTCCTGGGACAGTCATCTAGGATGGAGAAGAAGTACTCATTACCAAAAAAAATGGACTGTTACATCCCCTTAGCTTCAAAGTTCATTACTTTTGTTCTATGTGTAGAAGGGGACCTAGCGATTAAGGTTTTCTGGCTTAACAATTTGATCTAGAGACCTCATTTCCTCAATATGAAAATCTCTTTGGCTTTATTGAATTTCTCTGAAATTTCTCAGCAAGACGCTGAGGTCTCATTAGATGCGTCTTTGTAGAGCTCCAACTCATCTGCTCAGAAGTTTCCATTTTTTTGAAGAGAAGAAAATCCACTCTAGTTACTGCAGCAGATGAAATTTTGTGTACTGCTTCCAAGACAACCTTTAACATATTCATAGTAGAAATGCAAAATTAATCAGCGGTGCCTGGTGAAGGTAATTGCATATCCTGTGTGTATTTCATCTGCTGGCATTCTGTTACCGCTCAAAATAGCATTGACTCTGTAGAGAGGCTATAGCCAGAACTATATGAAAAGATTTTAATGCACATATTATTCTGCTATGAAAAAAAATCTGTGCCTGATTATGCTCTCACTATGCTTTCTGAACTTCAACAGCAGCAGAGAAACTAAAGTATAATCAGAGCATCATTCTCTCTGTGTGTCCTTAATAGAATTGAAACTTTCCTTCAAGTCATCTAGGAAATTGTTAGTTCTCTCAAAAATAAACCCTCTATAGCAATCACGATCCTCATTTTGTTATAATAGCAATTGGTATTGGACTGAATAGATAGACTATACATATCTCAAAGTGCATCGCAATTAACGAACAAATTAAACTATATTTCCTTATTCAGCAGCATATGGGCAGCAAGTGCCCAGAAACCCCTTTGCTGAATGTACTTGGGACTATGGGTGGCTGTGAAGAGTAGCCCGGGTGGACCACGGCTAATGTGCCTTACGGGCCCCGGGAGGTACGAGCATCAACAAGAGGGAATAGAGGGAGTGCGGGGTAAAAACAGAGAGAATGTTCACACCACACCCTTCTGTTAGTAGGTAACGGTAACTGAATAAGGAAAAACCAGTGCTCATGTTTGGCAGGTGTTTATTTAAAGGAGCCAATAACAGAAGGATGGTGTGACCCCTTCCAGAAGCCTAAGAGGGTGCAACCAGGGGTCAACGGTCAGTAGTTGGCTGTCCATTTTGTGTCGGTGTTGGCAGAGGTTCAGACTTTGCATCGGTTTCGGTATTTGGTGTTAAAACAGCTTGAGTTGCGAAGATTTGCAGCACGGCAGCTCCGGGTTCACGCGTTTGATCACCAGTGGGCTGGTGAGTGCTGACTTTCAATGGTTAGTACTCTGCACTGACTTTATTAGGTGAGCACATGCAACACAAGGGAGGCTGCCTTGTTTCCAGCACAAAACAGGCCTTGGGGTATAGCATACTAGGCGCCAGATGTAGAATTCTACACCGTGATTGTCTGTGTCCCGGTGTGATTAGAAGTGGCTTAGCTCTCTCTGCAATTCCTCTGCCCCACTACCAATGTAGGAAGGTGGATACCTGACTATGGTTACCCCAGATTTTTTGCCTAGTGTTTAGCTGGTTTTCGACTTAGTTAATGTTAATGTTAATGTTAATCAGCATTTATTGAGCGCTCGTGCGCCCGGAGGCTTCATGGCGCTATAGAAAGGAGCAATGCGCGACAGTCAATTAGTGGAAATGAAGCAGCTCAGTAATGTGCCTGAGAAAAGAGCCAGGTCTTCAAGGAGTGTCTGAAGCTGAGGATGTTGTCGCTCAGTTTTAGAGGGAGGGGAAGAGAGTTCCAGTAGGCCGCTGCGAGGTGGTCAAAGTTGGCCTGGGATCCTGCTAATCAGGGTCCCAGGCTATCTGCTCTCTCTTAAAATTGACTCCATGTACCCTAGGTACATCACCAATTCGGTACTGGACACCTTGTCAGCCTCTGTACCATGCACTATAGGTGCCCAGGGCATAGGTACATCCAAGGTCTACCAGGGGCTGCAGCATATGTTTTGCCACCCCTGACTGGTACTTAAATCGACACAACCGGCTGACCACTCAGCTGGGGCAAGGTGGTGTAATCATCCCTTGCTTAGATATAGTATACCTATATCTAAACCTATATCTGGACACATATATACCTATAAGTCACTCCTATGGCAGGCCTTACCAATCCTGGAGGCAGAGTGCTTGGTTTTATGTGAGATGGTGCTCTAGCATGAGCTGAGCTTGTCTGCAGAGGTCGGAACCATTTCCGTGCAGCTGTTCCAGTGATACTGCCATACCATATACTCTTAAGTGCATTATAATCCTCGCGGTTATTGCTAACTTTGGTTTGGCTTTATCAAAACATGTCGTGTTTGTTGTCATACACTTTGGAATACTACCCCCTCGCCAGTTCTGGCGACGAGGGTAGCATTCCACCCTTCTAGAGGGAGAAGACATGTTACTGCACTTAAACGCGGTTAATTCTAACCAGAGCCTCAGCATCACAAAATGGATGCTGCTGCCACTGACACGAGTCTGACCTCCTGCTGCTGACCGAAACTTGGAAGAGGAGGCCTGGACAAAGGGTTTCCTGTCACAGGGAGGTGCTACACCTCCCCAGACAGGAGATAGTGTATTGGGGCAGGGTGGGTTGAAAGAAACTAGACACTGCCTGGGGCACACAAGGTGTCCCATGCAAAATCCAGTCAAACCGGTTCTGGGGCACTCTAGCCCCAGCTCTGGTGCGAAACTGGACAAAGGAAAAGGGGTGTAACCACCCCCTTCCTGGGTCCCACCCATAGGAGGGACCTAGCAGGTAATCTAGCCCCTTGATTTGGAATAAAGGTAGGAGCTGTGCAGATGCACATCAGATTATCCTGACTGAAACTTATGAAACGAAACTCTGGACCCTTCGACATCCTACTCGACTTGGAAGACTGAAGAATCTCCCTTGTGGTCAAGGAGTGACCACCCTGTGCAAACAGGCACCATCCAGCACCTCGATGTTTGCTTTGTTGCAGTTCCCGCCGGAACTCGAGCGACAGAGATCAACAAGACCCAGCGTGCCTGCCTTCTAACAGCCCGATCCACAGTCCCTGCAAAGCTGAGACCCGTGGAGGCGACCTGAAGTGTGGGGACGGCCATCTTGGAAAAGCTACAAAGCGCTGACCGTGCAGCATCCAAGGCTCCCTCGAAGCTGTGCATTAGAGTTTGAGAAGCTCCAGCCCCGAGCAGTTTTTGCACTGAAGCTCACCCCTCCACACTCATTGAGTGCTTCGTGGGGCCCTTTTGCATTTTCCTGCTTGACGCGTTGGTCCGGTCACTTGCCCGTTGGTTAGTGGCCCCAGTACGGACGAACCTTTGAATTTGCTCTGCCTGTCTGGTTGCTCCACACTGGCCCTCGCTCCCCTGAAAAGGAGCACCGGCTCAGACCTTGCTGGTCCGAGTATAAAGCAATCTTTGAATCCTGCGTGGGTTGCATTTGCCAAGGCCTGTTGACTCCGATCTTGAAATCGACACAACCGACAGCGAGAGCCTTTGTGGGACAGCTCGTGATTCACTCCAGGACATCCTCGGTGCCCCAGAGTCCACGTGGCAGCGGAGACAAGCTTCACAACAAGCACCTGATTGCGCCCGACATCGCCTGGTTCCTTCCTGGTCACTGGCTAGTGACCCAGACTCTGTCCCCTCTGCTTTCAGGTACTCTACATCTTCGATCCACCCTTGGATCGCACCGGACACTTCTCTTCTGGACGCCTGCAGCATCTTCATCTCCAGGCACCATAGATCTTCGTGACGAAACCCGACACATCTTCGCACCTGTGCACCTGCTTCCTGTGGGTGAGGTAACTCTTGAACGCCGGTGCTCCTGTAGTGGTTTACACCTCTAGTGTCTAAGTCTAAAGTTTTGTTCTTCTTGTCCAGTCGGAAGACTCTTAAAACTGTAACTCGATAACTTTTACGCACCATTGACTTTGTATTGGTGCATGCGTGTGCTTTCTGCACTGCACCCGAATCCCGTGGGCTACTCCCGTCCTAACTGCTGTTAGTCCAGTGTAGTCACAGTGATTCCCAAGGCCCCAGGCCTTACCACTGATCGATTAGTGATACTTATACCACTTTTTTTATATGTGGTTTGAGTGGCCACCGGCCCTATCCATAACTGTGCAACTTTCATATGATATATTGTGCTTTTGTTTAAACGCTTGTGCTTCATTGCTCATAAAGAGTAGTGGGGATTATTCTGAGAATAAATACATATATTTTTATAATATATAACGTGTGTGGTGTCCTTTCATTTGATATTACAGGATTGCATATGGTAAAACAGCTGGCTTCACATGTCCTCTTGAGTTAAGCCTTTAGGCTGCTTAGTCCATGCTACCTCTAGGATAGCTTGTCTTTAAGGTTGACTTACAACCACCACCATAAGGGATTGTTTGGACTGATATAAGGTGCCCCCAGAATTGGAGACATCATACATCAGGCCAACTTCTCACAACCACCATACCCTCATGGTAGGGTACAGGGCAGTTGAGGTATCATATCATTTAAAGGTGAAAGCTGGAGCAACAATCAGTAATAATGACACATGATACGACCTATTTAAGGACCACATGGGGGAAGGACCCAGGATCCACTTCTAAAAGGCTTGGGCGTTTGCGGCGGTTCTGTGCAACAACCAATGCTGGCATTAAGGCCACTAGCTGAGCCTCCTTGTTTTAGCAGGTTACAGCTAGCACTTATTTTGGTCAGTAAAGGCGCCCCCTTCACCCTTTCTCACGTACTGCCATTGTGTACCTACTCACCTATAGATACTCTCACTATGAGAGATGATTCCATCCAATGGGAAGGGCTGTGTCAGACAGGTCCTGATGGGAAGCTAGATGTAAGCGTGCAGACTAGAGGTACGTGTTAAGTAGGATATGACCACATAAGTAGTAATTACGAAGGTGTATTCTCTTTAAAGGAGCAAGCAGGTAGAGACAGGTACGAACTCACACAGGCCCTGTCGCTCTATGCCCCAACCATCACCCTACTCCTTGTCCCCACATCATTACACATTCCATTCAATTGTTGGGTATTACATACATGACATAACAATATAGCAACTCCCTTTTTTCCTTTTTTTTACTTCAGAACATACACCCGCCTCAAGAAAAAAATCATAAGACATTTACTTATAACTATAATGCTACTAAAAACACTGCACTTCTTCCCACAAGAGCCCTTTTCAATTAAACCCACCCTACAAAGGAAAATTATCTGATATATACATTTCCAAACATGCTGGTGGTTTCTAGTCAAATTTCGATTTTTTTCCTTGAAACATGATGCATGCTTGAGACAAATGTTCCTTGTCACTCCCACTTGAGAAGCAAATTCACTGACAGTAATATCTCTATCAGCCTGAATGGGCATATCCAATCTATTAACATCATCCTGCACAGGCATAGTATCCTTATGAGCATTTTTGACAAATTATTTGTCAGCACCGTTCTCATCAAATACATCATCCATTCCAAAGCCCTTATCTAACTTCTCACAGTTCCCGCTTTTATGACGCTTTACTTTAAATCTGAAGGAGAGGACCACCACGTTTTTAATTTAAATGAAATAAAAGGGAACACAGGCAACCTCGTCTGCTTTTGATCATGGACACTTAAGGACTGTATGGAAGGTTTAACCCTGGATGCTTTTTATAAAAAAATCTGTACACACAATGTACAGTTTTATAAACATATTTGAGGGCAGTGCTTTGGTGCAGCAGTAGGTATATTCGCGCGTGCACACACCAAACATGACACAAATACGCCTGCACCAGACAGGCAGACACTCAGCTGCTCCATACACCGACCGTCGCGTGTGTTGTGGGGGTAGGTGTGAGAGGCGATGACCGCACGCCGCCAAGGTACATAACCAGACCGTGGAGGTCCCACAGGAACAGTCTGCGAGGCCCGAAAGGGTTTCCCTAGGGGTCATCATACCAAAGTAGGACCTTAAGCCTGCCAAGTACCGACCTAGTGAGGTTGTAGTTTTTCTTTTCCTTTTTCACAATTTGCTCACTGTGTAGTACTGTCACTATAGGTCCTGAAGAATTGCCCGTTAGGCAAGAAACATGTCGACCTCACTAGAGGGTTGAGATAGCTAGCCACTACCTTTCCTGTCTCTCTATCTCCCCTCCCACTTTTTAACTAAGGGTACCAGCCACATCAATAAAGGTCATTGTGGACTGTTTCACCTTGTTTTAATTCACCACTCCCACACGACTACACAAGTTTTTAGAACCCCTCACACGCACTCACCCACTGGCCGGAACAGAAGAACTCCGACAAAGAGCACCTTTAAGGTGCCCTTCAGACATTGCAGCGCCAGTCTGACGAGGAGCAGAAGGCCAGTGATGAAGCATGACATCTAGCTTGCTGGGTGTGTGAGGCTTTCTAGTTCGAATAAGGGAACCCCCTAGTTCCCTGTGCAGATATTCTCCACTTCACAACACATACCTCGTTGTCCTCTCACTCCCCTTGGGGAACTTTGTACCCTGTGTTGCTTTCAAACACTCAGGTCACTCAGGTATATATAAATTATATATACAAGTTATAACGATTCTGCAGTTAGTTTCAAGCCGATAATCCATCGGGAAATAAGTGTTCCTGTCTAATTTAATATAAAGAACTACTGTGGGCCAGCTCACGTTTGTCATTCAAACAATTACAGCACGGTGGTCGTTTATTCGCTGAGGTGGGCCCCACATCCTGGACGGCCCTGGACAGCCCTGGACTCTACGCCGAGAGTAGAAACAGGCTACCTGCGTCCCTCAAAATGGATGTTCAAACAGTCATTTGACTGAAGTAGGGTTTTAATAGAGTGCAGCTGAGTGGTCTGTACCTTTGCATGCCAGTTTGAGCACCCGGGTGGCGAATAGCGATGTAAAAAACACATAATAATGACTAAACGAGGAAATACATATATGTTTTGTATAAAGCCAGCATAAACATTGGCTTTAGTACGTGATTGTAAAATGTGTAGGAAAATCGCCATCCCTATAAATGATATAAAAATATTACTTCTGTGACATGTTCTGCCTAGAAAATGCATAACACTTTTTATTACTAATGTTTTTGGCTTCTACACATTTACATTGAGGTATGTGGGGGCGGGAGGATCTCAAGGTTACAGTTTGTACACGTTAAAGACAACTCCTCCGAATGGAGACAAGCGTCTTTCTAAATGTGACCCTGCCCCCAAGCTCTGGGAGTTGTGCGTCTTTGTAGGGGAGTCGGGAATCACTACACCTGGGGCCTACCGGTAGGTAATCACTTAGACAGGTAATAACGGGACACCACACTTGCTTGGTTACAGGATTGGACCGGAAGCCACGAGCGACCTCCGTCCTTTTATTTATAGGCTTCGGGCCACGCCTGGCCAGAAGGTGATACATTTTGTGGGAGTGTTTCCGGGTCTCGGCCGAGACCCGCGAAACACTAGACTATTACATCCCTTCCCAAGTTGGTATTTATTTTTCTTTCCTTCACAACAGTCTTATTAAGTCAACATGCAAAGTCTGCCAGCATCCGATTAAGTCTGGGATTTGGTCGAAGGTTGTGGGAACTTCGCCCCCTGGTGAGCACCGGTTCGGGTTCTCTTCTCCTTGGAGACGATGATGTGGTGGCAATCACATCATTCTCAATGGGCTCACAACCATTGTCGGATTGGCCAGTAATTTCAGCGACGGGCCCGTCGCTTGTCTCTTGGGTCTCATGTCTAGGTGGAATACGTTTAAACCATGACACATTTCTGGTGATTTCTTCCCCATTCCTTTGTGCCGTCACAGCCGTACCTTTGGTCGTCTTGATTGTCCATGGTTCGACTTCATATGGAGTTCTAAACTTTCCTCCCGGCCTGCGTGTTCTCACCAGCACTGCATCACCTGGGACTAACATTCTGTCCCGCACCCGCATCTTGTGGCTTGCCTTCTCGTTCGTTCTTCTCCTTCTGTCTTAGGTGGCAGCCGGTGAGTATGGTTCAGGCATCCAGTGCTCTGCTGTTGGTAGTAGGTCACGCCTGGGTCCTGCAAACATCAACGACCAGGGGGACCTTTGAGTGGTACTGTGAGGGGTGCTTCTGTGCTCCCTCAGAAAGAGTTGCAGCGCTGCCTCTGGGTCTGCCCCTTCTGCTAGCGCGATCCTCAGGATTTTATTGACAGTCCTCATAAATCTTTCCGCCTCTCCATTTGTTTGGGGCCATTGGGGCGTGATTCGCCGGTGTTTTATTCCTAATCCTTGCAAAAATTCCATGAATTCGTGTCCCTGAAATGGGGGCCCATTGTCCGTTTTCATCACCTGAGGGATACCAAACATCGCAAATATTTTGCTGAGGATCGGCTGGACATTGGCAAAACTGGTGGATGGTGCAACTTCCACTACTGGGTATTTCGTGTAACTGTCTACCAGTACTACGGTCACCCTTCCATCTGGAAAACTCCCAAAGTCTAAGCTGACCCAGGTCCAGGGCGCTGGGGATGGCTCTTCCGTGATGATGGAGGCAGGCGTCTCCGGAAGACTGGTCAACTGGCAGGCTCGGCAGTTCTTTACCAGCATATCCACCTTTTCATCCATATTAGGAAACCACACCTTTTCCCGCATTCTGGCCTTCATCCGCTTCGTGCCTTGGTGTCCCTCATGAGCTATTGAGGTTGCACGGTCTTGGAGATTGTGGGGAATCACCACTCTTGACCCCCGAAGTATGAGCCCATTGTTCGCCCTACTGAGCTCATTGTGTATCTTCCAGAACTGGGACAACCGAGTTCGGTCAGCTTCGTCCCAATCACTCACATTACGTAGGAAGTTTTCCCAGGATCCGATGTCCATCGCCACCTTAACTCTCATAATGACAGCATCATCACCATACTGGGCTACAATGTCTTCTGGTGCTAGTGCTTGGGGACATGACAGCTGGGACACCATATCTATGAACTCTTCGATTCGTGTTTCCTGATCTGGGGTTTCACTCGTCTCCACCTGGGGATGTCGTGACAGAAAGTCCGCCGGGTTTTTTGCTCCTGGTTTATAGACTAGATCTATTTGGTAGTGTTGGACCTGAATGGCCCATCTTTCAATCCGCGGCGGCGGGTGTGGGGCTGTGCCTTTGAACAAAGGTACTAGAGGCTGATGATCTGTGACCATCCTGAAGGGTTGTCCGGTGATATATAAATGGAAATGATTACAGGCCCACTTCACGGCCAATGCCTCTCTCTCAATCTGCGAATACCTGGCCTCCTTTGCAATGAGTGCCTTACTCGCGAACGCCAGGGGCCCCCACACTCCAGGCTCTGCCTCTTGTGTTAGCAATGCACCTAGCCCAACTGGACTGGCGTCCACTAGTATTTCCGTCTGTCGTGCCGTATCAAAGTAAGCCATTGTCGTGCTGTCCAGCAGTGCTGCTTTTATTTTGTCAAAGGCCTCCGCTTCTGCCCGGGACCACTTCCATGGGTTCTCCTTTTTGGTCAGGTTCCGCAGCGGTTCAGCTATGGTGGCGAGCTGCGGGATGAACCGGGCACAGTATTGTGCCATGCCCATAAAACTTCTCACCTCTGATGCGGTGGTCGGGGCTGGGGCACTCTTGATGGCGGTTGATTTCCGTGGATCTACCTTGACTCCCTCTGAGCCGAATACGTATCCAAAGAACTCTATGGACTGTTTGAAAAACTGACACTTCTCTTTATGCAGCGTGACACCAAACTCCGCCAGCCTCCTGAGTGTAGCTTTCAGTCTCCTATGATGTTCCTCGCTGGTTTTGGCATGGATGAGTATGTCATCGCTGACATTTAATACCCCACTCAGTCCCGACAGAATCTCTTTGATAGTGTTCTGAAAGATTTCAGCCCCAGACGTGATGCCAAAATTGAGTCTTTTATACATCCTTAGGCCTAAATGCGTTGAAAACGTCGTGATGTACCGACTCTCTTCCGCTAACTTCAATTGATGGTAGCCGGCGTTTAAGTCTAACTTGGAGAACCATTGCGCTCCATTCAAGTCTGTTAGTATATCATCCACCGTGGGCGTGAGATGCCTCTCCCTCTTGATTGCTTTATTGGGCATCCTCATGTCAAAGCATATTCGAATATTGCCAGGTTGCCGAGGCTTCTCAGCAATCACCATCGGTGACACCCATGGTGTCGGTCCTGTCACTTTTTCTAATACCCCTTGCTCTTCCAGTTTGATTAGTTCCTGCTCAACTGCCGATCGAAGATGAAATGGTATCCTCCGATGTCTTAACGCAATCGGTTGTATTGCTTTGTCAATATGTAGCTTGACAGGTTGCCTCTTAATAGTACCGAAACCTTGAAGGATCTCCTCTGTGTGTAGTGCTTTGACTGCATTTGCAAATGCAATTAGCTTTAGGTCCTCCGCCGTATGACTGCCGACTAGCAAGTCTGCTTCTTTATCAATTACGTGAAAAGTTGTCGTCAGCTCTTGATCTTCGGCTTTCACCTGCACCGTCATCTTCCCTCTCAGGGGTAGTGGAGTCTTGCTGCCATAGGTGAGGATGCGAGCCTTTGATGGCACTAGTTGAGGTCTTGGTCGTAGCGCCTTGTAATGCTGAATGGCCATTACATTGATCGTAGCTCCAGTGTCTATGACCCCAGTTACTGTCGACCCATCGATTTGGATCTGACACTTCGGCTGTGGTCTTCGCCGCCTTTTGAGCTCACTTACGAAGGAGACATAATAGCACTCTTCCTCATCTTCCGTCGACGAGTCATCCAGCCATTGTGGGTGGCGGGAATGTATCCTGTTCCCTCTCGACGGGTAGGTGTCCCGTGTGTCCTCTAGGGCCAGCTGCCGAACCGCTTTGGTGGGTGTTTTCCTCCCCGCCGATCCTTGTCCTCGTGAATTTCCTCTCGTACCACCTCTGCATACGCTGGCAAAGTGATTAGCTCCCCCGCATTTGTCACACGTCTTGCCACGTGCAGGGCAGCTGTCTCGGTTGTGTTCTTCATACCCGCAGGAGCCACACTGCGCCCGCCGCTGTGTCCTGGTCGGCCAACTTCCTCTACCTCCGTGGCTACTGCTCCGCACGGCGTCCACTCTCTCTGTCTTCACGGTTACTTCAGTGCTCGTTGACGGGTTGATGGCTGATTCCATTGCTGTGGCTCGCGCATCTGACAACTCATGTGACCTGGCCAGCATCAGTATTTCGTCCAGCGTTATGCGGGGCTGTCTCACAATCAGTGTCCTGAGATGTTTGTTCTTGCACCCCTGAATCAACTGTGCTGTTACCTCCTTTTCTTGATCATCATCCGGGCATGTGCTTATCAGCTCCCTCAGCCGTGCATGAAAAGCATCCATCGTCTCTCCGTCCCTTTGCCGGGATTGTCTGAACTTGAACCTCTCATAATGTGAATTCAGCTGTGGGTCAAAGTGTGCATTTAGCGCTTGTACCGCGGCATTATAGTCTGTAGCTGCTCCGGTGTTTGGCAGATGTAAGAACAACTTGTAGAGCTCATCGCCACCAAAGTGTAGTAGCAAGGACCTTTTCACCTCATTGTCTTTTTCCCTCGTTGCCGTGAAATAGTTATTCAGGCGACTTAGCCACACTGCCCAGCGATGCGCCGCTGTGCCCGGGTCGGCCAGCGAGCTGAACGGAGGGATTGGATTGATCTGGGAGTGTGGCGACTGTTGGACCACTGTGCCCACTACCTGTTGTCCTGCTCCTTGTGGCGGGGCTGCTGCTTGTTGAGCCCCGCCTGCCCCTGCGGCGTCTTGCACTACTGACATTACTGTGGCTCTCTTGGATGTATCCGATACACCACGTGGTCAGCCTGGTGTATGATGCGTGGCTCTCACGTGACATTGCCAGTCACTTCCTGTTGGTTGTGTGCGCGTATTCAGCTGGTTCCTTTATGTTAATCTGCTTTACTGTCTTTTTAATAAAAAAAATTTTTCTTGCAGGTTGCAATGCTTGTTGTTATTTATTTGTATTGTTCTTCTGAGACGCCCAATCGCCTGTGCCGCCTCTGCCACCACCCGCCTGCCTTTACTACAGGCGCCGCAGGAAACCGCTGCCTTTCCGCGCTGAGCGCACCACCTGCTCGACAAGATCGGGGCCTCTTCTTGCGATCTCCGACGCTGGGATAGGCCTCACGATCAATGCGCATGCGCGCACCACTCCATGCGCTAGCCGGGTCCTCGTGCTGCGCGGCTGGAGACTGCCTCGCCTCACACCACAAGGCACCACCGCTTGTCGGCCTCCACGCAGCTTTCCTCACGCTGCTTTCCGGTGTACTCGCACAGCGGTACCTGCTCCTCACTAGGACAGTCCTTCCGCCTCCACGGCTCGCACACAGGGCCGGAGCACCGCCGCCAACAGGGAGACGTCCACTCCTCCGACAGGGTCCTGATACGATCGTCGGATCGCCGTCACCGCCCTTCGTCGCCAGTGTAGGGGAGTGGGGAATCACTACACCTGGGGCCTACCGGTAGGTAATCACTTAGACAGGTAATAACAGGACACCACACTTGCTTGGTTACAGGACTGGACCGGAAGCCACGAGCGACCTACGTCCTTTTATTTATAGGCTTCTGGCCACGCCTGGCCAGAAGGTGATACATTTTGTGGGAGTGGTTCCGGGTCTCGGCCGAGACCCGCGAAACACTAGACTATTACAGTCTTCACCTCCGAGCACATGAGTTCGGCAGCCCCTGTTGGGGGGTGCACAGTTAACAGCAGCCCCGCTCTTCAGATGCTGAACTTGGCTCCTATACCCTCCCCCACCTCAGCTGGAGACCCATGCGCACGTCTGGGGTCTCCCCAGGGCAGAGAGAAGCTCAGAGTGAGCTGTGCGTCTCTGACTAGGCTCCTGGAGATGGACAAAAGAAAGCGACCATGGAGGAACATGTTTACAAACCCGTACACCGTAACATAGACGGTGAGAAAAGACGTGTAAGGACAACAAAGCCCACTTTATAAAGAAAGCAGCAGAAACGGTGATGAAACATGGAAGTCCGAAAAAGGAACATAACTGAACCCTGCCTTTTCTACACCTGACAACTCCAGTGCTGAAAAAGAAATGTCCAGAATACGTTTGTAACCAAACAGCGAGGGAACGGCCCGGGGGGACACTCCTCGCCTCTGTCCCGGAGCCGGTGCATGGAGATCCGGTGAAATAAGAGGCATTCTTTGGAAAGTGACCCTGTAGATTCAGAATGATCCAGACGGGGTGTCACTCAGATGTGTGAGGGCACCTCTGCAGGGCACACAGTACTCATAGCAGCCTCTGGGCCCCAGAGCTGTGTGCTGCACTCAGAGCAGTGCACACCTGCTGCCACACACCTCCAGAACCTGCTCAACTTTAGAGCTGTGTGCAGACTGAGACCTGCCTCTTAAAACATGTGCATCTCAAAACTCTGTGCTCCTCTTGATTTTGTACACCCAAGATACGTGCAGACTGAGCTGTGAATCATACATAAGATGTGGGCATCTGCACAGTGTGAGCACTGCCAAGGAGTGCACATTCAAATATTTGCGCCTCCAAATTATGAACCTCGAAGATCTGTGCAACCTGACTTATTCATGCTTAGAATTGTGCAACTCCAAGTTGAGTCCACTTACCCGGTAATAGTCCAGCTCCCGATCTGTGTGCTCGCAGGTTGCTCGCCTACACTATCAACTCGTCTTGAACTGTGCACCCTCAGAGCTGAGCATCTCAAAGATAAGCACAACCTGAAATAGTGCACATCCAAGATCTGTGTGCTCGCAGGTTGTGCGCCTACAATATCAACTCGGCTTGAACTTTGCACCCTCAAAGCTGTGCATCTCTAAGATAAGCACAACCTGAAATAGTGCACCTCCAAGCTCTGGGTACCCAGGAATTGTGCATCTCCAAGCTCTGTGTACCCGGGAATCGTGTACCTCCAAGATCTTTGTGCTTGCAGGTTGTACGCCTACGCTATCAACTCGGCTTCAACTGAGTGGACTCAGAGCTGTGCACCTCCAAGTTTCGGGCAACCTGAAATAGTGCACTCCAAGATCTGTATAGTCGGGAATAGTGCACCTACAAGATCTGTGTGATCGCAGTGTGTGCGCCTACACTATCAACTTGGCTTGTTGAACTGTGCACCCTCAGAGCTGTGCATCTCCAAGATAAGCACAACCTGAAATAGTGCACCTCCAAGATCTGAGTACCCGGGAATCGTGCACCTCCAAGATCTGTGTACCTGGGAATCGGGCACCTCCAAGATCTGTGCGCTTGCAGGTTGAGTGCCTACACTATCAACTCGGCTTGAACTGTGCACCTCCAAGATCAGGGCAACCTGAAATACTGCACTGCAAGATCTGTGTACTCCAAAATCTATGTGCTTGCAAATTGTGAACCACCCAGATCTTTGTGCCCGCAGATTGTGCACCTCCAATATCTGCTTTCCTACAAATTGTACACCTCCAAGGTCTGTGTTCCCTCAGATTGTGCACCTCCCAGATCTGTGTGCTCTCATATTGTGCAATTCCAAGGTCTGTGTGCCCTCAGATTGTGCATCTCCAAAGATCTGTGTACCCTGGAATCGTGCATTCGAAGATCCGCTTGCTCACAGATTGTCCACCTCTAAGATCTATGTTCCTGCAAATGGTGCACCTTCCAGATCTGTGTGTCTACAGATTGCGCACCTCCACGATATGTGTGCCCAAAGATCACACACCTGCAAGATCTGTGTGCTTGGAGATTGCACACCTCCGAGACCAGCTAAACTTTAACTGTCCATCACAGAGCTGGGCAACCCCAAAATGTATTAACCGGAGCTTTGCATCCTTGGAGCTGCACCCCCCCCCCCCAAGGCAATGCGCACTCAAGACCCGTACAATCTAAATTGAGCACAAGGAGCGGTGCGCTGATGCAGCTGTGCGCCTCCAAGATCATACAGCTTGAGCTGGCACGGTCGGACTCCAGTGCTTGTAGTCTAGTGCTACGAGCCTGCCATCGTTCTAAATCCAATGTCCACGGCTTGTTTAGGTTTAATACCTGAACTTCTAGAGCTGTGCACTTCCCAGGGATGCCTGCCTCTTAGAGCTGTGCGTCTGTTGGTTGCTTTTTTCCATCGCTTTGGAAATGTATGGACCGTACGCCTCCCATAACTGTGTGTACCTCTAAGGCATGTGTGCCTAGAAGTGTGTGTGTTCTGGTGTACGCGAGTTTCCCAGTGGCAGCACCTTCCAACGTGCGGGGTACCTCCCAGAGATGTATGAAAAGAGCTGGTTTCCTCTGAGAGTTGGGTTTCTGCTAGACTCCTACAGCTGTGTGTTCTCCCCTCTGTTTTATCCGCATCTGTGTATCTTCAGGGGCAGTGTGCCTAGAGAGCAGGTTCAGCAGAGCTGTGTGCATCCCAGGGTATGGAATGTCGGTCTCTAACGATCCGGTGCCACACATGCTGTTCACTTTCAAAGTGTGCGCCTAAAGCTGTGTGCCTTGCAGCGCTGCGAACTACTCCGAGCTGCCCCATCCACTAAAGAAGCATGCCCTGCTCCCCTAATCCCTGGCAGACGGTGCAGCAGCCTCCCCGCAGCAGGCTGTAATAGAGGAAGGATGTAATAACATGCCAGCGGTGATAAATTAGGTGGCCGCTGCCCTGGAGGAAGGTCTTCAGAGCACTGCAAGGACCCTCATTCAGAGCACAGGTACCCTGCTAGAGATCACACTTTGCACCAGGGGCCACCATGGACGTGGAAGCCCTGGCCCTGCTGAGCCTGCTGCTGGCCACCGTCTGCCTCTCAGGAGGTAGGTCCCAGCTCGGCACAGATGCCAGGCTGCTCTTTGGCACATCCAGTTAACTACCACAGGAAAGGGAATTTAGGTGCAGTCCCCACACACATTAAAAAAAAACAAGCCCTGGGTTGCCGGTCCCCGGGGCTGCGGGGGGGGGGGGCCGTGTGCCACGGCAAAAATTTAAGGAAAGCCCCAGGACTTGACACACCAGAGCTAAATAATAATGAAGTGCAGGAGCCCGCGCTTTATTTTTTTTAATTTCATGGCAGGATCCTCCGTGACATTTGCCAGTTAAAAAAAAATGCTTTTATTGGCCCTGGGGTCCTTGTGGGACCCCTAAGCAGGCCTAGGTGGTCAGGATGTTTCCACCCTGCCCCCTTTTCTTTTTTTTCGCGTTTGTTTTTCTGTTTTCTTGTGAATCGGTTCTACTGAGTCACAAGATGGCTGCCAACACTTCCTAGTTTGAAGTGTTGACAGCCAATTAGAATAAAGCTTGTGGTCGGGAGGGTCCGCAGATCCACCGTGCCTCTAGATATCGAAACTTTTATTTTTTGATTTTCTCATCAATTACTGAACAGATTTACACCATTTAACAAAGACAGTTCCCTCTGAAAAAAGGGCTACCTGTTTACCAAATTTAGTGTAATTCCGGGTGAGCCAAGTCCCAGGGGCATTCAATAATGTCATTGCGGGGGCCCAGGGAGGCCCCGCAGCCCCGGGGACCGCCAACCCCAGGGCTTTCCATTAATATCCCGGGGCTTCTTATTTTTAATGTGAAGGGGCCTCCAAGGCCCCCCAAAGCCCCTGGGACCGCCACCCCCAGAGCTGTTATTAATTATAATCGTTGGGGCAAACGGCCCCCCTGCTGCCCAGGGGACATCAACCCCCACGGCTTTTATGTTTTTAAATATACACCTGTGTTGGGGGGCTCGAGCCCCCCCACACGCCCCGGTGACCACCACCTCCTCGGGGCACTAATATTCAAATTCGGGGGTAGGTAACAGAACCCCAAACCCCGGGGACCACCACCTCCCCAGGGCATTGCCAATGTTGGGAGGGGAGCCGCACGGCCCCCCTCCAGGAGCCCTTAATGGCCTTGGGGACTGCGAACCCCCAGGACCGCTTCCTGCAGTGTCTCGGGGTGCCCACCCCCGGGATACTGCTATATTGCAATGACAGGGCGGGAGCAATGTGGCTCCCACCCTGTCATTGCAAACTGCTTTTCTTCATTGAAGCGAGAGCAGGAAACCTGCTCTCACTTCAATGCAGAATTGGCCCGGGAGGGGGGCAACCTAGCCCCCCTCCCCAAAATGAAAAAATTATATATTTAAATAAATAAATAAATAAAGGCCGGCCCCGGGGATGGGATCATCAGGGCCAATAGAGGCCTCAGGAGGGGGGCCATGCAGCCCCCTCCATAAAAATAACTAAGAAAATGTGGCCATGCCCTGGGGGATGGGGTCCCTGGGGCCGGAATTGGCCACGGTAGGGGGCCCACGTGGCCCCATTGCGTTCATTATTTTTCTATTTTTTAAAAAGGGGTGAGGCTCTGGGAGATGGGGCCCCAGGGCCCAAGAAAAGGGAAAAGAAGGGAGGCCACACAGTCCCCCTTCTAAATAAAAAATACGCGATGGTGCCGGAGGCCCCGCCCCCTCCCAGTAACACTCTGCAAACGTGTCCTGTGGTGCGTTTTAAATTGGGGAATTAATTCCCCTTAAATACTGGGGGTCCGTAGGGGCCAACTAGCCCACCAGGTACCTCCATTAAGCACCACATGGCTGCAATGCAGAGAGGTGGTCCAGGCCACGGCCCTTTTTACATCTCTCTGCAACGCAGCTCTGTGGCGCTTACTGGAGGTACCTGGTGGGCTAGTTGGATTCAAGGGGACCTAATCCCCTGACTTAAAATGCACCACGGGCGCATTTGCACAGTGGTGAAGGAAGGGGGTGGGGCCTGAGGTAACATATGTGCAAACACACTCTGTGGTGCGTTTTAAGTTAGGGAATGAATTCCCCTTCAATCCTGAGGGCCCCTGGGGGCCAATTAGCCCACCAGGTACCTCCAGCAAGCATCACATGGCTGAGTTGCAGAGAAGTGGTCCAGGTCACGCCACTTTTTACACCTCTCTACAACACAGCTCTATGGCGCTTACTGGAGCAACGTGGTGGGCTAGTTGAACCCTAGGAACCCATCAGGATTCAAGGGGACTTCAGTCCCCAACTTAAAACGTGCCAAAGGCGCGTTTGCACAGTGGTGAAGGGAGGGGCGCAGTCTGAGGTGACATATGTCGGAGGGGAGCGCCTCTCCTATGACACTTTTTCGCTTCATGCCCTACGACCTCCCCCCAATCCTTCCTGTCGGCACTCGATTCTTCCTTCTAACGTAGACCATTCCTGTAAAAACTGTGATTGGAGTACCCTTTCCTCACACAGCCGTCATTCGTCCTCTGTACAGAAATGGAGAATGTTTCTCCTCAACTGTCGGTCTTTACCAAAACACTACACTGAGCTGTACATGCTGATAGAAGAGCTCAATCCTGATGCTCTTTTCCTAACGGAGACCTGGCTCCAAATAGATAATGACCCTGCCACAGTGTCGGCTACCCCTCAAGGATACACCCTCAAACGACTTGATCGTCAGACTGGGAGAGGGGGTGGACTTGCCATCATACACAGAGATAGCTTTAGGTGCTGCATCTCTCCCACCACCTCCCCAGCCTGTGAGAGTTTTTACTTTGTGTTAGAATTTTCTCCCACGACTACCTTCTCAGGTATCCTAGCCTACCGTCCTCCCGGTGCCCTTAATAACTTTATCACCAAGATAACAGAGCTTACCGCAAGTGTCGTGCTGACCTCGTCCAATCTAACCTTGCTTGGGGACTTCAATTTGCACCTTGACGACCCCCACGACTTGGCAGCAAATAACCTTCGCTCTAACTTGCAAGCTATTGCTCTTCACCAAAGGGGCTACTAGGCTACCCATAATAGGGGACATCTTCTTGATCATATCTACAGCAACATAGATGACCTCATGGTGGATACTCCCATTTTTTAATTCCTTTCACATGGTCCACCTACTCTCCCTCTCCCCCTCAAAATTTTGTTAAACACCTTGGTAGGAAATGGCCCTCACTCCCCGTCCCTGACTGGGCAGCTGCTCTCGCTCGAGATCCTCCTAGGAAGGCAACTAACTCATTTATGGCCACCAACAATTTTGATAATTGGATTACCACCACCCTTGATCAGGTCCTTCCCAAACTTCCCCGTAAATCTATAACAAGACCCAAAGTTGCCCCGTGGTACACTCCTGCTCTCAGAATCATGAAACTAGAGTGCCGTAAACTTGAGAAAGCCTGGAGACAGAACCACTCCCAGCTCAGAAAGGCAGAATATAGGGCTGCTATAAAGCTCTACAAAATAGAGATTAAGGCAGCACAAGTTCTTTTTTATGAAGGGAAAATTAACTTAGCTGCTAATGCCCCCAAGGAAATTTTTAAGATAGTGAAGTCCCTTATCTCATCTCCTGCTGAGAGTCCCTCTGCTGAAGGCGCCCAAGACCGCTGTAATGATTTGGCTGCTTTCTTCTCTCAAAAAATTCAAACCATATATTCCTCATTCAGTAACCCTAAGGACAGCATGGGACCTATCTCTCCCATAGTTCCTGATCCTTTGGTCCCCTGTAGGCTTGACACTATCCCACTTCTTGACATTGGCAGACTAGACAGATTAATTCCTAAAATCAGTTCTGGGTTGCCCATTGACCCAGCACCTCCTCGGGCCCTTATTAAGGTCTGGGACGTTATTCGTCCGGTTATTATGGACGTACTTAATACGTCCATCATCTCTAGATCTGTCCCACCCTCATGGAAGTGTGCAATGGTGAAGGCCCTGCTGAAAAAGCCTACTCTGGACCAAAGTAATCTGTCCAACTACCGTCCCATCTCCTTGCTTCCGTGGCTGAGTAAACTGCTTGAGAGGCACGTTAATAACATCTTAACGGACTACTTGGAGTCCAACGGTTTGCTGCGTGCCTCTCAGACAGGTTTTCGTCCTCAGCACGGAACCGAAACCGCTCTTTTAGCGGTAACGGAAGCAGCAAGAGCCGTGTTGGACCGGGGAGGAAAAGTCCTAATTATCTTATTGGACCTCAGCGCCGCGTTCAACACGGTCAACCATGCCACGCTATTACATCGACTGGCGTGCATGGGCGTGTCGGGCGCGGCCCTGGAATGGCTGACATCCTTCCTGGATGAACGCTTCTTTCGGGTTTTTGAGGGGGAGGTGGCTTCTCCCAAACACCCACTTAGGTGTGGGGTCCCTCAGGGCTCCTCCCTAAGCCCCACCCTTTTTAATGCCTACATGGAACCCCTAGACAGAATAGTCCATCCCTTTGGTGTGCGTATTGTCACCTACGCAGACGATACCCAACTGGTGGTCTCTTTAGACCACCCGGAGGGCTCGTCCAACACCTTAGGTCCCTGTCTAGAGGCTGTTGCCAGGTGGATGCAATCCTCTTGTTTGAAGCTTAACGGGGAGAAGACCGACATATCCTTCTGGGCAATTCCTCCCCGTACGCCCTTGCAACCATCTGGCCACCATGTCTGGGCCTGCCCCCTGTTCCCAAGCCCCAAATAAAGAGCCTCGGGATGTGGCTCGACAAAGCTCTAGACTTTTCGGTTCAAGCCACTAAGACTGCCGCCACCTGCTTTGGACTAATGAGGATGCTCCGCAAGGTGCTCCCTATGCTCCCATTCCAGGCGAGAAGGGTCATGGTTCAGGCCTTGATTCTCTCCCGTCTGGATTATGGGAATGCTCTTTATATGGGGGCCCCAGCTTCCGTTATACAGAAGCTACAAGTTACACAAAACAGTGCTGCCCGCTTACTTTACAACTTGCCCCGCTGGCAGTCAGCGAAGAAGGCCCTAAGGGAGCTTCACTGGCTCCCAATAGCGTCAAGAGTGCAATTCAAGGCCATGTGCATTTTGCACAAGTCCTTCCATCGAGTTGGCCCTGCAATTCTCCACTCTATAGTCAAGCCTTATATCCCTTCCCGTCACCTTCGCTCAGGTACCCTTCAGTTGGCAACTTCGATCAAAGTCAACAGAGCCCGCTGGGGCGGCCGCTCCTTCTCCCACTCGGCGGCAAAACTTTGGAACTCCCTCCCTCTCCCTATCCGAGGAAACAGTAATTACATGTCCTTTAGGAAAGCCCTGAAAACGCACTTGTTTGCCAAAACTTGCTGAACTACCCTGAGCCCGCGCTAAACAACCAGTCACAAGCGCTGCGAGGCCTCCGGGTAGTTACGCGCTATACAAGTGCAATTTTTCATTTCATTTCATTTCATGTGCAAACACGACCTGTGGCACGTTTTAAGTTAGGGAATGCATTCCCCTTCAATCCTGAGGGCCCCTGGGGGCCAACTAGCCCACCAGGTACCTCCAGTAAGCGCCACAGGCCTTCGTTGCACAGAGGTGGTCCAAACCACGCCCTTTTATACACCTATCTGCAACGCAGCTCTGTGGCGCCTACTGGAGGTATCTGGTGGGCTAGTTGGACCCTAGGGACCCTCAAGATTCAAGGGGACTTAATCCCCCAACTTAAAATGCACCACGGGGTGCGTTTGCACAGTGGTGAAGGGAAGGGGCGGGCCTGGGGTGACATTTGTGCAAACACGCCCTGTGACGCGTTTTCAGTTAGGGAATTAATTTCCCTTCAATCCTGAGGGCCCCTGGGGGCCAACTAGCCCACCAGGTGCCTCAAGTAAGCGCCACAGGCCTGCTTTGCACACAGGTGGTCCAGGCTACACCCCTTTTTACACCTCTCTGCAATGCAGCTCTGTGGCGCTTACTGGAGGTACCTAGTGGGCTAGTTGGACCCCAGGGAGACTCATGATTCAAGGAGACTTAATTCTCCAACTTACAACACGCTGGATGCATGTTTACAGAGTGGTGAAGAAAGGGGGTATGGCCTTTGTTTACCTATCTCCAATCCCACTGCTTGGGGCTTACTGGAGGTAAAAGGTAGGCTAGTTGGCCCCTAAAGGACCCCCAGCAGTGTAGTGGACTTCATTCCCCATCACGGAGCGCGTTTGTAAAGTGGTAGACAAAGTGGGCGTGGCCTGGTACGAGTACTTACCAATGCTGCTTTGTGGGACTGACTGGAGGTAATAGTTTGGGAAGTTGTCCCTACGTATCTCCTTGGAGGGCAACTACCCCTCTTGTTAGCTCCAGTAGGTCCCACACAGTGGGATTGCTAAGACGTCTTCGGAGGCCATGGCCCCCTTTCTCTACCACTCTGCAAATGTGCCTCATGGCAGACTACGGTATGGGGGGGATGAAGTCCAATTTAGTCCTGAGGGAGTTTGGGGGCTGGTAATCTCTCCTGGCACCTTCTGTAAGTCCTACGCAATGGAATTCCTGAGCGTTGGTTTGACGCCCAGCACCCTTTCTCCACCACTCTGCAATCATGACTACTGGTTAAAGTAGCATATTTCTGCACCTCTGACTTAGAGGTAGTTTTAATCCTCCTGCCCTATTATGTACTAGGGCCTTACAGAGGAGGTCATGCTAATCACAGAGGTACCCCAACGCGATGTTCCCTAGTGTATGTAGGTGTTTTAACGGTATTCTAAGTGTCTTTTAGCATAGCACTGGTTCTAGGCCTGGTTAATCAGAGTCAGTTATCACCAGTACCCATCTGAAAAAGTTGTGGGTACAGGATGATTTTGCAACAAGGCCTCTTTCTGCTCCTCTGTTGGTTCTTTCTGCACGTCTTGCTTCTTCCTGCACTTTTCTTCATCTTTGTGGATCTGTTGCTTCTTTCTGCATTTCTATTGCTTCTTTCTGTGCATTTTTCATTTTCTTCACATGTCCTACATCTGTAGGCATAGTTGGAAATTAGCATTTAAAAAACCTTTGAAATTCACTGAAAAAAATATATGTTTCATGCACGTTATAGTTTGAAATTAGCATTTAAAAAACCTTGGAAATTCACTGAAAAAACCATAGGTTTTAGGGAAAATTATAATTAGTTGGACATTTCACTCCTACAAAACCATAGAAATTCCCCCGTTATAGTTAGTTCAGCTAACTATAATTTGCGCCCCCGCAATGCACTGCTGATGATGTCACATATTACATCACTCATGACGTGTTTAGTGACATTACTGATGACATCACTGTTGACATCTCAAATGACATCACTGATGACATTGTGTTGACTCACATGAGGTAGCAACAGGTCCATCCAAACCAAGGGCACAATGGGCTTGGGTTGCTTGCACCTGGAAGCCATCCCCTTAATGAGAGAGAGAGACAAAAAGCAGGACCTGTCCAGATACTTACTCAAATTGAAGAACAGGAACTTTAGTCCTCCCCATACCTGTACCATATGCCAAATGGTAGTGATCAGGAAGAACAAATGAGGAGCACCCCTGCAACAGTGTTGCAATATTGGCCCCCTGTAACAAAAAAGCAGGTGCAGTGCTTCTCACTAACACCCCTAGCCCGTCTCCCGCTTCCGGGGCCAGTCCGAGCAGCAATCTGACAGACAGGGCTGGTTGCTGTTCCCACTCCCGCCCTAAATCTAGGTCACTACCTTCCATCAGTAGGAATGCATTCAATACACTTCCAGTGTCTGGTGAAGCTATCCTCATTCTCCATTCCTTGCCATGTGAAACTAGGGGCATAGTATGCTGCCACTGCTGCTTTACAAGATGTGACCAGGAGAAGGACAGTAGTTACCTTAAGGTCACAGATAAAGTTGTGGATAACACCTCACGCCTAGACCCCTGCACACATGCTAGGTAAGGGTGACAGCAGTCCCAACATAAAGGGCAAGAGACCAGTTTCAATCGCAGTAGGCACTCATGGCAGGAGTACCCACTTGTTTGCTAGGCTGGGAGCTTCCCCGTCCCAACAGGGACACTGGCAGAATTTACCTAAATGTTAGATGATATGTTCAGTGATTTAAATTGCCTCAACTCTTTCAACTATGAAATACCATGCTGATCTTGCATCTAAAAAGTTGCTTAATTTGCAGAAAACTATTATGATAACACATTGAAATAAACAAAACAAAAAAGGTTCATTATTATGAAAAGTCCAGCAGGAATTAGAACATATTTGAAACCCTGTAGGCAGGGTAGGACTGGGGCAGAAAATAGGCCCAGGCACCAAACTAAAATTGAACCCCAATAGGGAATTTGATAGCTAAAATAGTAGTCCATGTTATTAATTTGGGGTAGTGCACGTGTTTTGCAAGGTATGGAACACTGTATGTATTTAAGCTTGCTGAAGACAACGCTTGTTTCAATATGAGGGAAACCACTAACTGGCAAGCAGACCATTAAAAAGGACAATAAACAGCCAAAAACCAGTCTACACACTGACCTGTCAGATCACATCCTAGGACTCTGACCGATTGCCACATAGGCCAGTAAAGGTAAAGGTAGTCGTCAATTTGCTATCCTTTCTTGCAATTCATTAAAAGTGTTCCTGCATTTTCAGAATAACAGCTGGGATCTGTTTAGCATATGGGGCCTCATTTATGAAGAGTGTTCTATCGCTGTTTGAAAACAGCGTTGCAACACTTTTCTTTGTGCCCTCCATGCGACACCTTGGATGCGCCATATTTACAGTACGGAACTCCATGTCGCAAGTATTCACCAGATACGTCAGGGATCCTGACATATCTGGCTGTTCAGTCATGACACACTGCTGGAGTGTGTTGCAAAACAGACGTGACTCCAGCAATTGGCGAGTCCCATGTAAAAAGGCCTGCTGTGAAGCAGGTGTAAGTATCTGACGCAGTGACGCCCTAGAAGTGTCATGGTGAAATCTCATAGATTTTACTGCATCACTGTTTCCTGGGGCAGAACGCCCACCCTCCAGACATTATACCTGATGCAGGTATAATGTGGTGCAGGGGTTTCCAAAGTGTCGCTTCTGTCTATATGCATCACTCTGTAAAACATAGCGCAGTGTGGCACATTTTTTACGCAGCTGCAGCGTCACAGAAAGTGACACAACGGCGGTAAGCCCTTGATAAATAAGGCTCTTTTTATTTCCATGTTCATGTCCAAGCTTCTCAAACCCTACACCAACCAGGAGCAACCTATTGTTTGCATGGAGTTATATCAGTGAAAACAAAATTGTGATGTTCACAGCTCTTCACGCCAGCTGGCAGTATTCAAATCTAGCTTGGAGCTGGCGCAGCAAGTGGATGTGCACTGAATACTCACTCATGAGGAACCTAGTCAAGATGGAAAAACATATGGCAATGCATTTAAATGTTTTGATAATTAGAGAAATCTTCACAAAAGAAACCTTACACGTACTGGCCTCAAACAGGAGACACGTTTATTTTTAGACACTCCTTTCTGAACTGTATATATTAGTCGAACCATTGGGGTTTAGTAGTGTGATGAGTCCGACCGACCAGGGACGCTTTGATTTGAATAATTATATAGCGCACACAGCTACCAAGAAATATTGCATGCATGGTAGTGCTTCAAAAGGTAGCGCTTCAAATGCGCATATGATTGTATTTGGTCACATTGAAGTCTAATTGCGAATGAGAAGATATTCAATCCTACATTAGTAGTGGTTTCTTAATTCCAAAGGGACTGGAAATAGCAGTTACCGGCCTCTTTAGAATTATACCTTTTTTTGCTTTAATAATCAGATTTCCGCTACTGCAAAGAGACAAAAGCTTTGTAAAAGTCCGGGGGGGAATAGGGTATTACTAGGGAAATCGAACCTGCACTTAGAGACCCCTCAGGAATTCCTCTTTTCTTGGTGGACCCTCAGGATCCAGCTCGTAATTGGACACACTTCCCTGACACCTGAATTACTGTGGTGCCTCCAATCTCTGCTACTTTGGGATGGGAAAAAATCCAGACCATTTTCCAAGCCATTCGTAATGAGTTCCTAAATGTCCTTTCTTAGTTAAGGGAAGGGTATTAACAGAGACACGAAAGTCAAAACACTTTTCCATAATTTAGGCTTGCTCTACTATGGTGGGATGGAATTAAGAAGAGTTTAAAAGAGAACGATGTTTAAGTTTGTGTAAATATAAAAGTCCGCAAAAGTTAGGGGTCTGTGTATAAGGAGGTTTGGGGACGTCTCTCGGCTTAGACACATGAGTAGGCATTGTGACGTATTAGCACAGAAACCAGTGGTTTGCTTCCTCAGTGAACAAGGTCACATTGCGCATCTGTAGGGCTAAAGCCACTCCCGATTTCATAATGTGTGAGGGAGCAGGTGGGTTTCCTGTTCAGGAGCGTCAAATGATGAGTCTGCTGGCTACACACCTTTTGTAGCTCATTCAGTTTAATAATGCACTGAGTTTTTAAAGATGAGGCTTTAAAGCTTTGCACTCTTTTAGTCTGAATACCACCAAAAAGCATCAGACTGGCAGAATGACTGTGTCCGAGTTGAGCCATGGCACCAGAAAAAGGGATGGGTGTTTACAAGACACCAGAATGATATTTGACCAAAGTACCATTGAACCTGATTGGAACACCCCAAAAAGCTCAACACCCTGTAACTCTAGACAAATCACTTTATCTCCACCTGGCTACCAAAAATGGATGTGTCCTTGTGTAATGTAACTGGTGCTCACGTAAAGCGCTCCAATACCTTCGGAACGAGTTCGCGCTTTACAAAACTTTAAAAAACAAAAAACTGATTGATCCCCCCAACTGCCACTCTCTAAGGGGTATATTCACAAGGACTCACCTCTGATTTATCTCCACCTTAATGCATCAAAAGTGGAGATAGATTTAACACCCCAGTCATAAGCTGGTGCAAACTGCAGACATCACCAGTATTCCCGCAATAACTGCCCCAAAATTTATCTCCATGGTGGACACCACCAACTAACCCTAATGAGATGCAGAGTAGGTGTTCCTGTGCAAAAACACACAAAAAAAACACAACACCGCTTTCACAACGAACTGCCAGGTCTGCGATGCGAACATCAGCCTGGTAGCCCAGCACCTCCATGTTACCCACACTGCGCAGGAGCAGCTGGAGACCAAGCAAGGCCCCAACACCATAGCTGGATTCCCTCAAGTGTCAGGGACAATCAACTGCACACATGTACCCCTCGTGCCCCCTGCCCACACTGCACACAACTACCACAACAGAAAGCACATGCATACCACAAATGTGCAGGCAATAGTTGACCGCCCAGGACTCCTCAACAATGTTGTGGCCAACTCCCCTGGCAGAGTGCATGAAACTCACATCTCCCGACAGTCCATCATCACCCAGCACTCCCAGGATGGTACACATGGAAATGCAGTGCCCGTTGGAAAGTCCAAAATAAACACACCACACACCACCAGCCCACAGTTATGCAACTCACAACATTGCCAATGGGCACGCAGCACAACTACATTCAACATGACACACAATATGCCAACCGACCAGACACAACAATACGACCGCATTGGGAATCTGGCCTTGTCATGCCCACAACCCAGCCATGGCATGGCACGACAGACACACAATAGCAAGATGTGAGGAGAGGCATGGAGCAGGCATGTGTGAGAGAGGCAAGTGACTAAGGAATGTGAACCTACCCAATGCTAGGTGTGGCGTGGAGGTGCCTGACAGACCTCAGAGTGAAAACCATGGAAATGGCCATGTGGAGATCAACTGCTGGTGCATGGAGTGTAGTGGCCAGTGGCTCTACCATGTCCCCACAGGCTGTGGGGCAGATCGTGGAAATGTCACTCGTTACATTCATCCCTGCATGCGCATAAGTAGTGGGTTGGACCTGCGTACCCCAGTCTAAGTTCGGGTGTGAACAAAAAGCCCGTTGACTGGTCGTGGTTCTCATTCGGAATGGACAACGCGCCTGCCAGGGCGGCACCTCTCAGCCTGACACAAGTTCTGCGGCAAGCGCGGCGGGGTCTGCGTCCCTGGGCTCCTGCTGCACCCCTGGCCGCTGGTCCCCAGACCCGTCATGCCTGCCCCAGCACATCATCGAGGCTCCGCACACCTGCCTACACCAGCGTGTGTCAAAGAGGGCCAACCACGTGCCGGTGCAAGCTCCAAGCACCAGTCCCGCCACCACTGCAGCCTTTGCAGACCATTGCTGTCCCCCCTCACACTGGCCCACATTACTCCTTTCTCATTGACATACTCCACCAGCGCCCCCTTTGGCCCAGTAGGTCCCACATGTGGAACTGTGTCCTGAGTCCAGAATTGCAATGACCGCAAGTCCGTGGCAGCGGCCATAGCACCAGACTCCCTTCGACCAGTGAGGCATAAATCCATATCGCAGGCCTGAGACATGTGGTGCCACTAACCCTGTTCAACGCAAGCCAGTGACAATGTGTCAACATGATGTGCACGGGCCCTGCAACATCACAGTGTGCTGTCTTCAGCGGACTTTACCATGTCACCTCAGCATTGGCATTGACCCTGGACATGTAGCTTTGCACGCACCCCCCTGCATGCACAAGCGGCGTGTGCTGGTCCGGCATACATCAGGTCAGTGCAGGGGTGTGCTGAATCAGCAGGCGGAGCAGGGCATGGCTCGGACCTGGCCTTGGGCAGGAAGTGGGGTAAGTGTGTCTTTGTGTTGGGATGTTGTCACCACCAGGGCCACGGTAGTCGATGTTGCAAGTGGCATGAACCAGGAGGACAGGCCCGCACGTGCAGGGATATGTAGGAGTGCAAGACTGCTCGGGGTCTTGGCACATGCATGCCAAGTGTTATGTGTATCAGTCCTGCGGATGCATGAGTCAGTTGCCGGGCCTCATTTACAGCGGAATCACAGCCAGCCATGGGCTGTACACCAGTGTCTGCCCTGTCCGGACCATTGGCCTACACTCACATGGCCGCACCCCTTCAAAGGCCAGCGTCAAGGTGTTGTTGGCATGCCGCTGGACATGCATGGACAGATATTACAATGGTATGCCGTAGGAGTGCACGTGATGTAACCGCGCAGCGCACACAAGTGTGGGGGCTCGTGGGAGGCGAGAAGCAGCTGTGTGGCAATGTAACACACAGTGAGGCCGCTCATGTGCCTCCTGCTGGGCATATCATCCATGATTCCCAAGGTCGGAGACATCCCATCACACCCACGACAGTCCTCTGTGCATCTCTTGTATGCATGCAGCTGGTGAAGTTACTATAGGGATGAAAGGTCCTTTGTCTGACCTAACAGGCGGTAGTACATCTGCAGCTCTGAGCAGGAACTTGCATGTGGCCAGCACCCCCTGACAGATACAATAGCATTTACTTGTGACTTGACACTATGCACTGCCTGACATGAGACCAATGTGTACACATCCCACACGCAGAAGTCCTAAGTTGTAGTTAGCGTGCATGAAATGACCTTCACACGTACTCCCTCCCCACCCCAGGCCTGCACTCATTGCACACGAACACTGCTCATCGCACCGAGCTGTGCCATTTCATCTACAGGACTGGGGCAGGGCAAACCAGTGCTGCTTCAAGCAAAGCCACTGACGCAATGGCAAACCATCCTGGACACAAGCTCAACTCCAGTCACATGGACCTGTACCGTGCACGTCTGCTTCATGTACTGGGGGCACTGCCATTGACAGTGCAGCGGATCAGTTACCGGCTGAGCTTCCGCCTTGCGGACGTCACCTGCACTCAGACTGTGTTGCATTGTCGCTCGTGCACATTCGAGTGGTCCATGGTTGTCTACCTCTCCAACGTAACTGTAGCTGACCTGGATTACGACATGTGTGTGCACCCCCCGTTGGCCCACAACCAGGAGTGTCACTGTGATGCCCATTTATGGCATGCATGAATGTTTGGCATGTCATGTGAAGTGAGCACATTGAACCACTACCTGATTGGGCTTTTGTGCACATTTGGTCCAGTGGTTGGAGTCAGCACATCTGTCCGGGTCCATTGATGGATTACGTCGAAGACATGTCAGATGTGGTGGACAACGATCGCTCATTGGAGATGCTGGCCTTTGCAGCTGCACTCGCGTTCATGGATGAGTGACAAGGTACCTTCTGCCACAACTGGATGTGACCTATTGCACGTGTCCCGACGCCTATTTACATGTTGGGAATCTGGTCACATATCCCAAGATGACAGTGGACATGGCTGCATTGGCCTGGACTCATGATCCAGGCACAGACAGCCAACGCGGGTTGGGACTGACTTCTGTTGGCGATGGACTTCCCCATGGTGGACATGGGTGCTTTTCTACGTTCCTCATTCAGACCTGCTGCTGCATTGGTCTGCATATCATGGCACTTCTCTTGGTCATACTGACATGAACTTGTTGATAAAGTGTCCGCACTTTCACTTGTCTCCAACTGTGTTGTGTCTTGATTTGTATGCCAATGTGTGAGTCACGGACTCTCTGGCTCCCTGCCATACGTGCATTGCTACCCCATCAGAACTGTGGGTTTGTACTTGTGCATTATCATGTCCATGTTTTGTGATGAGCCAGATACATATGGCTGCTCACCGGCCACAGGCAGGTGCACTTATGTCCTGTGTTTGGTTGTGCAAATGTTGGTGTTTGTGCCACATTGTGTTCGATGGTGGGGTGCTCTGCTTCCTATGTGTGTGAGCTGCATTGTGTGTGAGATGTCCCTTCAGCTCTAATTTGGCTCACCCTTCTCCCTTTCAGGCAGTTTGGTTTTCACCTCTGTGCTTGTTCAGTGGTGTGATTTTGCCAGGTTGTGTGACTTGTGCTCCTGGTTGGTGTTGTTACTCTTGGGCATGGTACGTCTGCAGTTGTGCTGTGCTTAGTTTTGCATGTGTGCCTTTGTGCCCATCTCCCCCATCCCCCCAGTCCCTGCTGGTTCCTCTCCCTGTTGCTGTTGTGTCTGTTGTTCTGGGCAGTTTCCGGTCCCTGAGTGCTGCCACCATCTCCAGACTGATGTGGTGGACACTATTTCCTCCATGTCATCCAGCTCCTGATGTGGCGCTGGACTCCCACCTCCGGTGTGAATTGCTGCCTTCTTGTTGTTGGCGTGTTTCTGCTTGTTTGTTTCTTCCGCATCATTCCGGATGTTCTGGTTTTCTTCCATTACCCTCCTCCACTCTCTGGCTGCATTCACCTTGTCCAAGATGGCCTGCCAAGTACAATGTTTTGTTGCCCATGGGGCTTGCGGGGGTGTCTGCTTGCGGGGGTTGCCTCCATTGTGCTAGGCTGTTGTTTTCTGTTTGGTTGGTCTTTCTTTTTCAGGCTTTTGTTGTGCTTATTCCCGTCTGCCATGTGTGTCGCGGGCCTGGTGGTGCTTATCCCTGCTCATTGTGAATGGGCTCATTGCACTTTTTTTGTTTTTTTATCTCCATCGAGGTGGTTGTATTGCGGACATTGGCCACGGTTTCTGCAGACCATCGCATGGTACCGCCTTGTTGTGAATTCCACGTTGATAGGGTTTTTTCCTGCGATAGGCTGCGATGTGTAAAGTTGCGCTAGCATTTTTTGTTGATGTTTAGCACACCTACTTGTGAATATCCCCCTAAGGGTATGTGCTAATGGTGTGTTCACCTTGACTTCCAGCAGGCATTCTGCATACTCAGGTAGAGAAGGGGTGCACGGCCAACCGAGAGCCTGTGTACCCTCTATCCACAAGTCGAGAACAGGCTCAGAGGGTTGCAGAGAAACTCTGCTTTGCTTCTATCTGGAAGCGAAAAGAAGGTAGATTTACCTGCATGCCTGCATCCTGCCCAAGCATCCCAAAGAACCAAGAACAAGTTCCTCATGTGCTGTCTGGGGAGGGACAAAACAATGCCTGATTTCTTGATATTTGGTTTGGAACTTGAAATAGTTTAGAAATGTATGACAACCTCAAGAAACATATTATTTTTTTTTGCAAAGTAACATTGACTCCCACGTAACGTTGAATTCCTAATAGAGTGCCACATCCACTTCAAAAGGCATTTTTTGGAGCGGTCTCTTGTATATGTAGGCACAACCTTGCACAATCTTATGGCGTGATCCTAAGACGTGTATTATGAAGATCATTATATGGTTATGACCTAGATGTTGGTGCGAAACTAGCGTGAATATGTATAGCAGTGAGCGATTGCACAGTGCATAGGTGACATGGCTCGTTTTACTTAAGTTTGTGACAAAAATGCATCTGAAATACCTTAGGAACCATTGATTCAGTAGAGCTGATAGGAATCCATCTCCTTCCTGCAAGAAATGTCATAAATTAGGTTGTTTGTTTTTGGGTTATCTTAGGCTCTTTTTAAAATAGTTCAGATGCTGGGTTAGAGACTAGAAGGTTACTCAGATGTTTTTCAGATCCTTGGTTTACAGCTAATTTTTAAATCTTGCCCAGTGCAGCAGTTTTCCCTGGTAGTTTGGGACAGCAAAGCCCCTGTCTATGCAATTGTGATTTTAAGACAAACTAAAGAAAAATAGATAGGGTAGGTTTCATCATGCTCAGCTATTCCGCCTGTTTTTCTAAGGACCACAGTCTTGCTAATGCCCATTTCTAAAACGCAAATTAAACCAAATAACTGTATACATTATTATATGCCCCGGGTTAGGCCCATGTATCGAAGTTGTTCATTTTTTATATTGTCCTCTTTTTCACAATAATATTTCTGCTGTGACCTTTTGCACATATTTGCGTGGACGACAATGTTGGATTAGTTTCTCTGAAACTACTTCAATTTACAAATCTAGCTTTCCATAACATTATCATGATGCCTCGAACACCATGTACAAGGCCTTTTTACACACGATGTACTAATGTCATACTGTCTTCATCCACGGGGCGGCAGGGCATTCTACATATTCATAACAATCTATACATACATCACAAAGGCGCTTTCTATTATAAATAATGAGCTTATCAAAATAATTAGCAGAGGAGGCATTTCAACTGACACTGAGGGTCCTTGCATGCTGTGACTTCACCATGCATCGATCTGACATCTCCTTGAGGGGGTGACCAGTTTGTGACCAAGACAGGCTCCTACAGTCTCTCCCACAAGGTAATTGGTTTGGATCGTCCCTTGGGTGGTTCTTGGCTTCACTCCTACACCCAATTTAGCGACAACTGAGTAGTGTTTGCATAGTAGGAGTATGCCTGATTACTACATTGTTTATATGCCTGCATATGCACACTGTTGTAGCACCATGGAAGACCTATAACTACTATTCACTCGTTTGGTGCTTGTAATAACTTTCATCTGCTTCTGTCTAATAATTATTGCAGTACATGTATTCTATACAAGAATAACATTCGTTCAATACATTTATTGGAAACGTCTCACTGTGTATTCTCTGCATATTTCTCCGAGCACAAGTGAGCACGAGTGACTGAGCGAAACATTCTGACCTGTTTCCACGATCCCTGAGGGGTCAGGGTTGTCATGTTCAGTGGTTGCCCGAAACTATTGGCTCCCTGTTAAGGTTAGGGGGGCGTATGGTGGCACTGTGAGCTATCTGGTCTCTAGGACAATATATCCTGTGTGGGTGTTCAGAATCAGTCTAGGTACCTCACCCAAAGATTATGTTTTTCAACAAACCTGCACAACCTACAGATTAGTAGGAGCTATATGACAACATGAATTTCAAATAATCATTCATCAAATGTAAACCTGGGCAAAATTTTAATTATGCCTGAGAAATTGGAGTAATTTCAGTAATTTCAAGTTACTTTTGTAAAGTGAAATTACATAAAATTGTGCAATTATGCATACGTGCATAAATCTGAGTAATTGAGGGCAAAAATGCTTACTGGAAGAGCACAGAAACAGAGTGTAAGTGGCTGGTGGCTGCTGCTATTTGTATTCTGTTGCATTTATTGCTATTTTCTTAGCGCAAAGTGCATCCTCAAGTTCATTTCAGACACGAGGATGCATTTTGCTTTAGGAAAATAGCACTAAATGCTGGGTTACTCTTCTCGTACAATTCTGCATAATCTCATGTAATTTAGTGTCATTTTGTAATTATGCTGTAGCAAATCATGCAAGTTACATCCATCCCTAATCTAGTGATACATCAAGGGAATCAAACTCTTGGAGCTAGCACCACATTAGCACCACACCACCAATGTGATATATACCCATATTATGGTAAAAATGTAAACATGCCTCTGAAGCATGGATGCAGTCCCATAGCTGAATGTACCCAAAGAGACTCCTTCAATTGTAAATGTAGCCACTTTGGAGGAGAAGACATTATGACCATGTAATCCATATGTTCCTTTGATTGATCTGCCACAGTCATTGTAGCGGAGGCAACTCTAACACCTTTAGAGAAGTTTGATTGACCATGTGCTGTTTATAGGATCCATCTGGTAAATTATGTCATATTAGATGTTAAAACCCTAACTGACAAATGTCCCTTGTGTGTGATTATTAGAGATGCAAGACTCAGTAAAGGGAACCATATCTGTTTCTCTCCTTGGATGGCACCTTAAAGCCCTTAGTAAAGGGTAAAGGCTCAATCTGGAGAAAACTCAACTGGCTGTATTTCCGCCTCAATCCATGTAGAAGGTGAGATTTCACCAGTGCATTCTCCCCTGGATTTACCCTTTTTTGCTTGTTTGACTTTTCTCCCTTATGAGACAGAGATAGCTCTAAATCATGCCTTAATAATACGTTCAGTGTACACATAATCATGCAACTTGGACCACCCACTCTCTGTAATCAACCGAATTCCCTGTTTTGTCTTAACACACTGACATATCTGGTTTCTCACTTTATCCTTTGCTTTCCTCAAAAGGTCACGGCCCAACACTTGCTCATCTCAGCCAACTGTTTTTAAACTATGCCCTGAGTAAAAGAACCTACATAATTAAGAAAGTAAGAGTGTGCGGTATCACAAATGTACAATTAGGCAGAATTTGATAATTACATGACGCTTTGGAAATACTTGCCAACGTGTTTTCCTGTGTAGTACATGTTGGTTGCTGCTCATGGAGGATGTCAGACTGGTAGATACGGGTCCCGCACATCACTGAGGAGACACTATAATTTCACCAACTGGAAGTCCCCCAACCCGTAATGAAAATAATCCCCTACACAGTCACAGTCCATTTTGCACAGGTGGCCAGTTTGCCGGTTGCAGCTTCTGATGGGGATCTTCTCATGGAGATTGACGTCACCTCAGCACCAAGGAGGAGATCTCTTGAATTGCTCCCACATAAGGAGGGAGGGATTGGAGAAGGATCTCAGTTTTCTGATGCTGGCTCCCCAATGCAATATCTCCAAGTTGAGCCTGGCAGTCTCAACACTTGCAATGAAGGTAACAATTTTTCAGATTTTGATGTCGCAGAGCCTAAATGTTTCTTTTCCAAGAGTTTTCTATTGCGTAAACATGTCCCAAGCGGGTATCATAGCACTGTGCAGATGATCAGGAACAAATATAACACTATAACTCATGTTCATAAAGAGTACAGGAAGTCAAAATGAAAAGCTGGTTGAGGAGGACCTATCTATTGAAGTGCAGATGGAATTATATATAGAACATAAATAGAAAATACAAACACGTTTGGAAAAATACCATTATAATCAAGAACAATGCAGGAAGTTGCAACATCAAGCTAGGGGGGTAGTCCTAAGATGGCAAGGCCTGCGATTCAAGATAAAGTGTTGTAGAAGGAAGTAAGAGGACAAGTGTGCAGAGAATGCATCAAAACATAAGCCAGTGGTGGAGTTTGTGAATATCCAGTTCTGAAAAGTGCTCCTCAGCAGTACTTTCACTTCTTTCTTAAAGTCTTAAAGGACGCAGTTGAGGGATTACGTCTGGTTTCTGGAGGCAGGCAGTTCCAGATTTTTGGGGCAATACCTGAGAAGGCACATTTATAGGTTTTCATTCTATGGAATTTCTGAGGTTTCAGAAGTAAGGTGCTGGAACTCCAGGAAGATTTGCAACCTCTATATAATTCAAGGTTTTGCACCAGGTAGAGCGGAGCTGATATAGATAAAAATGGGGGTGACACTGAACTGTGATATATCCCTCATGTATTGGTTGGAACACTTTGGACGTGAACACTTTAAAGATAGCGTTAAATGAGACAAAAGACATACAGGGCGGTCTGCCCCGGGCGGCATGAGTTTTAAAGGCAGTGGACCCCCGCGGGTCATGCAGGAATTGCCAGCTCCCCCTTCCACTTTCGGGCAGCCGTGCAGAAAAAGCAGTTACAGACACTGGCGGCATAAGGTCTAGCTACGCCACTGAGAAAAGTGCTCTAGATATAAATGCTAGTTTTTACTGCCTGAGTGTAGATAATGAAGAAATTAAGGATGATGGGTTTGAATTAACATTTACAAAATTGAGTAGCAGTAACACAAGTCACCAATGAAGGCAGCCCAAATAGTGATTTGGATATAATGTTGATGCATACAATATCAAAACATAAAAATATCAGAACATAAGAATCATTAAAAAAATATTGCCTTCCTGTGTATACTTAATTAAACAATCCACAAATGTACAAAACACAGAATCTTTGTTAAAAATATAGATGTTTACTTGTATCAAAAACACAAATATCGGAAACCAAAATATTGTCACCTATAAATGAACATATGCTATGTCAAAAACCTTTTCTCAAACAATATCAACTACAATAATATGCACAAATGATTACATTATCATTAATAAACATAAAATAACTACTTTTTACAAATAATTATAAATAACATTACACAACCTATACATGTTTCAATATCAAAAATATTTCAACAAAATTATTATACTTCACCCCAATAAAAAAGATAACTAAATGAAGAACAGTATAGGCAAAAATATGTATTTACATAAACAAAACACATTTACAAAACAATTAATAACATTAATTAATATATACATTAAATTATATTGAACACTATCAAACTGCATTTTAAGCATTATGACTAAAACCTAAATTCATGTTAACAATAGATCATAAATGATATTAAAAAAATCTAACTAAAACTAAACATACCAATAAAATCGAACTATAAGCAAACGTAACCAATAATATCACAGAAAAAAGTAAATCAACCATATAAAAAGACACATCAACTGTATTCTTCAAAAATTACAAAGTTGAAAGATGAGGACACTCTGTCAAATTCTCTGAGCAGACCCTTGAAATTGAAATATATAAATCTCAACAACTACCTTGCAAATTAAGTCAAATTTATATTTAAATTAAAACTCACTAGTAATTAAATTATAAATGTAAACTAACAAATAATTAACCCCTTCCATGCTCATGATGGAATAGTTCCGTCATGAACACAAGTTCAAGTGTGCTCATGACGGAACCATTCCCTCATGAGCACACTTTCAAAAAATCCCTCTGCTGTTTGATTTCCCTTTTTTTTTGCTTTGGGAGGTGGTGAAGAGCTTCCCCAGCCTCCAAAAGTATGTTTAGGGTTGTCATTGCAATGACGATCGTGCACATAGTGTGATGTTGTCATTACAATGAAAACAAAACCGAAACTTAGTTTCAGTTTCACAGTTTTGGTGCTTGTGGGGCGATCTCAGCCACCCGAATTCCGATGGCCAATGCCCCCACCCTACCCCCCCCAAAGAAGGCGTAACACGTTCAACCCCCCCCCCCCCAGGGGGCATATGGGGCAATAGCCTCCGATCTGCCCCACGGGGGCAGAAAGCTCCCTAGGTCCCAGGGATTTTTATATATATATATATATATATACATATATATATAAGTATACATATATATATATTCACTGAAAAAACCATAGGTTATAGACCATATATAGTTAGGAATTAGCATTTACAAAACCTTGAAAATTCACTGAAAAAACCATAGGTTATAGACCATATATCGTTAGGAATTAGCATTTAAAAAACCTTATTTTACCCACACAAAACCATTGAAATTCCATATATAGTTAGTTGCACTAACTATATATCGCGCACCCGCAATCCACTGCTGATGATGTCACATATTACATCATTCATGACATGGTCAGTGACATCACTGATGACATCACTGATGACATCTCAAATGACATCACTGATGACATGACTGATAACAACATCCAGTGATTTTTTGTTTCTGTAAAGTTTAAATATGTCTTACATATTGAAGAATGAGTGGATGTGTACGTGTCTGGACGAAGGATTTAGTAGGTGCATGACTGACTGTATGACTGAGTGATTAAATGTGTCTCACTAAGTGCATGGGTTAGTGACTAAACTGTCTTAATTTGTGCATCATTATGTCTGTTGTTCTATAAACTGCTGCATGTGTTGATCAGTAGCTATATGAGTAACTATATGGGTTATTGATTGATTGCCCAAGTATTTGTATGGGAGACTGAGTGTGTGTGTGGCTGGCTGGGAGGTGTATGACTCTGTGCAGATCAATGTGTACTTGTATCAATGATTGTATAAGAAGGTAAGTATGTGTTAGTATATGTTTGAAAATGTAAGGTGCTCTATGTTTAACTGTATAGACAAGAAAATGGAAGTGTTATTGATTCTTTACAGGACTGACTAGGTGTGTGAGTAACTCCATGGATGAGTGGCAGACTGTGAGTGTCTGTATAGGTGTATGAGTGCATATGATAGTGTTGTAAAGATGAGTGATTGTATCTATGAATGATTGTATGGGTGAATGAGTGAAGGTGTGTGTAGACGTAGGAATCAGTGAGTGCGTATGTAGTAAGTAGTATTGGTGTGTCAATGGTTTCAAAAATTATACTCTGTATTTAACACTGGGTGAAACAGAGGTTATATTAAAATGTGAGGAGATGCATTGTATTGTCACATGAATGATATCATCAGTGATGTGGTCATTGATGTCAAATGAGATGTCATCAGTGATGTCATTTGAGATGTCATCAGTGATGTCATCAGTGATGTCACTGACCATGTCATGAATGATGTAATATGTGACATCATCAGCAGTGGATTGCGGGTGCGCGATATATAGTTAGTGCAACTAACTATATATGGAATTTCAATGGTTTTGTGTGGGTAAAATAAGGTTTTTTAAATGCTAATTCCTAACGATATATGGTCTATAACCTATGGTTTTTTCAGTGAATTTTCAAGGTTTTGTAAATGCTAATTCCTAACTATATATGGTCTATAACCTATGGTTTTTTCAGTGAATTTTCAAGGTTTTGTAAATGCTAATTCCTAACTATATATGGTCTATAACCTATGGTTTTTTCAGTGAATTTCAATGGTTTTTTAATAGCAAATATCATAAGCTGTCGAATGTCAAGTACGTGGTAAGTAAAAACATTTTCATGTTTATGCACACTGATCTGCTTTGAATGCTGCCCCCCCTCATTTCTATTAGGAGTACTCTCTCTTTGCAGATAGTGAAAGGTAGTTAACGCAGGCCTTTGCCCCCGTTGTAATACGTCGTGCCTGCTTCTCTCTCCATTTGATTGATTGTTATCCAAGCATTTACTGTTTTAGAATTGGTTCTCTTTGGTTCATTCTCTATTTACAAACAAACACAGAGTCGCAATACTCTGTTTAGTCTTTGCAGATAACGAAAAATCGTGTAAAAAAACAAAAGGAATCGAGCAAAATCAGTAGGCCACTAATGGGATCTCTTTTTGACCTCGCTAAAATAGAAACATTAGGAACAACCCCTCATGACAAATACGAAACTAGTGAGATGAACTGAACTCCACACCATGATGGCTGCAATACAGCTCGGCTCCGCCACCCACCCCGCCCAAAATAACGATAAAGAGCGGCTGCCATGATTGCTCGCGGAATGGCCACGACGGAGCTACGAAATGGTGGTGCTCTCATGCTAACGCCAGCTTCAGTCTGAAACATCCAGAAACACTGTAGACTACCAATTCGATCAGTTCCGGTAGCGCCCCAATGTAACCCGGTAGAGAAGAACTAGCCCTCCCCTCTTTGACTGATGGTTCTTGTTGCCTGTCCCTTCTGTTGTCATTTAACAGAACTATTTAGCCTGCTGAAAGGGGTTGTGTTCCGACCGCTGGTTGGTGGAGACATTTTGACTATATTCTGGACCTGCGTTGTCGCGTAATGCGTCATATGACGCGCCGCGTTAGCGCATCCGGAAGTCATCCGGGGCGCGACGCGCAGCGCGTAACGTAAGCATAACAGGTCATGTGACTTGTTAATAAAACTTTTCATTGGTTCATTTTACTTTTCTTATTCTAATGATGAAAGGCTTGGTCATATGACCTAAAAATTACGCTTTTTATTACTTCCGAACATTATTTTTTCTTAAATATATGTTATAATGTTCAAGGCTAATGTACTTTCCCGGAAAATTTACAACTGTCCTGCAAGTAAAATATATTCTTTTTTCGAGAAAAAGGGCGTTTCTTCGTCCCATGACGGAGCCGTTGAGCAAAAGAGGGTCGACCTGCTGTCTTAGTCGCCGATACGCCTGAATATGAGATTCTTATCGATCACTTTATGTTGCAGGAGTAGAAAACACAACAGCCCATGACCATTTATCTTTACTGCGTTCCTGCGTATTATACCTTTTACCCTTCATGTAATTGGTCTGCTTTATTTCACTTGCCTTTTAATGATTCTAAAACAGTGACTATTATTAAAAACTTTACCAATGTATATACTACTACCATGTTTTCTTTTAAAAACCTTTATTGTGAAAATTTCATTATACAAATACGAGCCTATAACCACGTGGGCCGGCCACGGAGCAAACTGTAATCGTATATGATGAGTAGAGATTTACACTGTAGAGGAACGTAACGGGCGGGCCATTAGGTTGCAAGAACTAAGGTGTCTAACAGTTGCGGAATCGGTGGACGTACATTTTATAATTAAAATACGACAGGGCCAGTTACAATAAAATTATCTAGATATACATTTGCGGGCAAGTACCATGCGTGACGTTAATTCGAACTTTCAATAGTACAGTAATCAATAACACATCAGAACTTAATATCAATAGGGATGTCGAAATACTCAATCAATTCTCGTCCCCGCCCGCCATGTGCTTCAAAACTGCATACGTATCTCGTGATTTCAAGGTTCTGCAACCAGTACACAACAAGGAGTTACGAGTCCCATTTATTCCGGCGCCATTTTGGGCGAGGACGGGCAGGTCCAGGATATAGTCAAAATGTCTCTACCAACCATCGACTATGATGATGTTCATATGCTGTATTTATAGAGTAACACTCATCTGTCCACATGAAATTAATTTACCACAATCTAAACATGTCATTTTAATCTTTCCAAAGTTCTTCTAAATATTTGGGACCGTTTCCCTTGCCTCTGATGCTGTCAGTGCCACTTCTTTGATGAATGTACTGGCAGGTCGGGGGTTCTCCTCCAAATCTCTCTTTTATGCAGCACTATAATTAATTGGTGCCACCTCTCCATATGACGATGCATGGTATAGTTACCATAACTATATTTTTTTTCGGTTCCTCTGGAGAGTACATCGTGGCAGATGAAGCGTATAACGTACCGGGCATTTACCTTTTTTTGCATGTAGAGGAAAGGAAAAAAAAATCGAGCGTCCGCGTTCTAAGGTGTCCCAGGGCCATTTTAGTGGACCAGGCCCAAATCCAAAGAACAGGCCGCCATTTTGAGAGTCCTGTTGCAGCCGCCTGTCGCTGTAGCATCAAGAGCGGCCAAAACTCAGCTGAATGGCAACTGAAACGGTAAAGGGGCGCCCCACTACAGCAGACAAGCCTCCACCTAGGAAGGCCCGTTCACGCCGCCTCCCCCCCCCCCTTCGGGCACCCCACGCCGTTATTCGGAGCAGTATTGTAGGATGGCCACACCAGTGCAGCAACTTGCTAGACACCACCTCGGTGGTAACCGAATCTCAGCGCCTTGTGGTGTCTTCTATTCAGAAAACATTGTTGTGCTGCCTTCGACCTATTCGCCGCAAGTGCGCATGCAACTCAGCTGCATAGCTTGCTAGACACCACCTCGGTGCTAACCGAATCTCAGCGCCTTGTGGTGTCTTCTATTCCAAAAATATTGTTGCGCTGCCTTTGGCCCCATTCGCACATCGGTCCGCTACTGCCGCCATCTCACAGGCCAACGGGGCGCCCCACGCCGACTTTCAGCATTGTAGGATGGCCACACCAGTGCACCTTACTAGACACCACCTCGGTGCCATCCGGATCTTGGCATCTCAGCGCCTTGTGGTGTCTTCTATTCAGAAAATATTGTTGCGCTGCCTTTGGCCCCATTCGCACATCGGTCCGCTACTGACGCCATCTCACAGGCTAATGGGGCGCCCCACGCCGAGTTTCAGCATTGTAGGATGGCCACACCAGTACAGCAACTTGCTAGACATCACCTCGGTGCCATCCGGATCTTGGCATCTCAGCGCCTTGTGGTGTCTTCTAGTCAGAAAATATTGTTGCGCTGCCTTTGGCCCCATTCGCACATCGGTCCACTACTGACACCATCTCACAGGCCAACAGGGCGCCCCACGCCGACTTTTACCATTGTAGGATGGCCACACCAGTGCCACAACTTGCTAGACACCACCTCGGTGCCATCCGGATCTTGGCATCTCAGCGCCTTGTGGTGTCTTCTATTCCGAAAATATTGTTGCGCTGCCTTTGGCCCCATTCGCACATCGGTCCGCTACTGATGCCATCTCACAGGCCAACGGGGTGCCCCACGCCGACTTTCAACATTGTAGGATGGCCACACCAGTGCGGCAACTTACTAGACACCACCTCAGTGCCATCCGGATCTTGGCGCGTTGTGCTGCCTTCGGCCTATTCGCACATCGGTCCGCTACTGACGCGAACTCACAGGCCAACGGGGCGCCCCACGCCGACTTTCAGCATTGTAGGATGGCCACACCAGTGCTGCAACTTGCTGGACACCACCTCGGTGCCATCCGGATCTTGGCGCGTTGTGTTGCCTTCGGCCTATTCGCACATCGGTCCGCTACTGACGCCACCTCACGTGCCAACGTATTTTCTCCGCATTTTATACCCTATGCCGCATAACAGGTCATGTGACTTGTTTATAAAACTTTTCATTGGTTCATTTTACTTTTGGTTTCCTAATGATGGAAGGCTTGATCATATGACCTAAAAATAACACTTTTCATTGGATGAAAACTTTTTTTTTTCCCAAACGATGAAAGCCCCACCTTGTTTCTGGATGTTTCACACTGAAGCTGGCGTCACCATGAAAGCACCACCATCTCGTGGCTCCGTCGTGGTCATTCCGCGAGCAATCATGGCAGCCGCTCCCCACCAGAAGCCTGCAGGAGTCTGGGGCCCCCAAAACTTTTGTTGAATCCTCAAGGCGGAGGGGACGCTTTCGAGAATGGGGTCCAAGACCTAGCAGACAAGCGTCCGATTTCCAAGGTGTCCCAGGGCCATTTCAGTGGACCAGGCCCAAAAAGAAAAGAGCCTGCCGCCATTTTGAGAGTCCTATGGCAGCCGCCTATCGCTGCACCGCAAGAGTGGGCGCAACTCAGCTGAATTGCGGCTTTTGACACAGTGGACCAAAAGCGGACGGAATGGCAACTGAAACGGTAAAGGGGCGCCCCACTACAACAGACGAGACTCCACCTGGAGAGGCCCGTTCACGCCGCCTCCCCCCCCCCCGGGGTGCCCCACGCCGTTATTCGGAGGGCGGCAACTTACTGGACATCACCTTGGTGCCATCGTTCTGCTGCCTTGGAACTATTCGCACAACAGTTTGCTACTGATGACCCACCCCCCGCGACGCCCCACGCCGGATGCCGAAATCAGTGCGGCACCCAGGCAACATCACCTGGGTGCCGTCCAGAAATCTGGACGTTGTGCTGCGTTGGGACTATTCGCACAGCCGACCGCTACTTCGTTGTTTTTCCCTAAAAATGTTTATATGTTTTTACTGTTTTTGTTTTGTTGTATATATTTATAAGTTATTAAAGTTTTATAATCTTACTACTTTGTTGGAGTGCTATATATTTTTAATGTGACACATAATTGTAAAAACTTTGATGTACAAAGAGTCATCCCTGGAATCTTCCGCTTCAGGCTCGGTCCCCTCCCCAATCACAATACAGGATGGTTTTCAGATAGTAGGAACGCGTGTGCTGTGACGGATCTCATCGAGTGTGGGCCTTGATCTACTATAACTCCTTTGAAGAGGGGTGATTCTTTACAGCTGGGGCCATAAACTACATCTGCAGGGCTAGCTGATAGCCTAGGACCGGCCTGGACAATCGGACACAGAGGAAAAGGAGTGTCAGAGGGTGCGGTAGTGAATAGGGCCAAAGGGAGGTGTCGGGCGGGCACAGGGTGTGATTCTCAGGGAAGAGCAGCGCAGATGGGGGTAGGTTTATTACCCATGCATAAGACAGAGAACGAGGGTGACCAGTGCCTGGGGGAGATGCTTGCGAGGGTGGGGAGCCATGCTAAGGATCGACAGCGTGCAGAGAGTGGGTCTGGTCAAGGCATCTAAAATGACTGCCGTGCACGACAAAAGTGTGGCATTTGAAAAAAGGCAAGATGGCGCAGACAATGTTTTTCAACACTTCCTGATTTCCTTCGAATCGAACGTTAACAGACGTTGGGGCATATTACCAAAGTTAAGCGATATTTATCCCTAACGATGCTTAGCAACGATTTTTTTACCGCTAAGCATCGTCAGAAATTATCGCAGATAAACCTTGCTATTATCAAGGTTTATCGCAAATGCCATAAAAAACTACCGCAATGCATGAATATCGCTGAAAACTCAGCGATATTCATGCATTACCGAGCTAATGCTCTTAGCCATGTTATCCACCTCCCATTGGATAACATGGCTAAGAACTGCTCAGGGCAGGTGGTAGCTTTTGGAGATATTCGCGCTTAGCGCGAATATCTCCAAAAGTTGGTAATAGGAGATAGCGATGTTAGCGACTGTTTCCAGTCGCTAACATCTTGGCATGCCCACTTTGCATGTCATTAGTGATAAATATCACTGACATGCAAGGTGGGGCCCAAGATGGTCGCTATCTCCTACTAGCGGTCGCTAACTGGTGTTAGTAACAGCTAGGTAATACAGAGATAATTTTATCTCCGCGAAGCGGAGCGCTGTTACAGATATATATCTTTTTTTGAACGTTAATTTCTCAAAATCCACTGAAGCACATATATTGAGACCTAGCAAAGGCACATCGAGCTACCAGTCCCTACAATTTTGCCAAGTTTCGTGCAAATCCATTCAGCCGTTCGATTATTATTATTATTATTTTTTTTGCCCCGCGGGGCCCTTTTAAAACCTCCACATCAAACCTAGGGGGTCAGGGAGGATCTACTATGCCCCCTTATGGTCATTTGCCCCTTCGCTTTGGCCTCCTCTTGTCTCTCGATCCTACCGAGAGACAAGATGGCGGCCGCTACGGACTGTTTGGAATGTTTACAGACGCCGGAGAACCAATCAGCTTCGCAAAGCTCCGTTACGCGAAAAGTACGCGAAGCGGAGCGCTGTTACAGATATATATCTTTTTTTGAACGTTAATTTCTCAAAATCCACTGGAGCACATATATTGAGACTTAGCAAAGGCACATCGGGCTACCAGTCCCTACAATTTTGCCAAGTTTCGTGCAAATCCATTCAGCCGTTCGATTATTATTATTTTTTTTTTTTTGCCCCGCGGGGTCCTTTTAAAACCTCCACATCAAACCTAGAGGGTCAGGGAGGATCTACTATGCCCCCTTATGGTCGTTTGCCCCTTCGCTTTGGCCTCCTCTTGTCTCTCGATCCTACCGAGAGACAAGATGGCGGCCGCTACGGACTGTTTGGAATGTTTACAGACGCCGGAGAACCAATCAGCTTCGCTTCACAAAGCTCCGTAACGCGTAAAGTCCGCGAACCGGAGCGCTGCCTGGTCCGCTGTTACAGATATATATCTTTTTTTGAACGTTAATTTCTCAAAATCCACTGGAGCACATATATTGAGACCTAGCAAAGGCACATCGGGCTACCAGTCCCTACAATTTTGCCAAGTTTCGTGCAAATCCATTCAGCCGTTCGGGCTAAAAGTGAGGCCAACCGCCCTATGGAAAACTCAATGTTAAAAACACGTTTTGGGACCCCCCTTTTTTCTCGGCCCCCCCTTGACGAACCCCCCCCAAATTTTCAGGGGCTGCTCAGAAACAAAATGTTCCATTTTCCTGAAAATTTCAGCCAATTCCGTCCACAAACGCCAAAGTTATTAGACATAGAATTTTCAAAAATCCCATAGAGAAAAAATCCTAACTATATATACCTACTGGCGACCGCCAGTAGGTAATATATATATATATATATATATATATATATATATATATATATATATATCACTGAAAAAACCATAGGTTATAGACCATATATAGTTAGGAATTAGCATTTAAAAAACCTTTTTTTACTGACACAAAACCATTGAAATTCCATATATAGTTAGTTGTACTAACTATATATCTCGCACCCGCAATCCACTGGTGATCATGTCACATATTACATCATTCATGACATGGTCAGTGACATCACTGATGACATCACTGATGACATCTCAAATGACATCACTGATGACATGACTGATAACAACATGCAGTGATTTTATGTTTCTGTAAAGTTTAAATATGTCTTACATATTGAAGAATGAGTGGATGTATAAGTGTCTGGATGAAGGATTTAGTAGGTGCATGACTGACTGTATGAGTGAGTGATTAAATATGTCTCACTGAGTGCATGGGTTAGTGACTAAACTGTCTTAATTTGTGCATCATTATGTCTGTTGTTCAGTAAACTGCCGCATGTGTTGATCAGTAGCTATATGAGTAACTATATGGGTTATTGATTGGTTGCCCAAGTATTTGTATGGGAGACTGAGTGTGTGTGTTGATGGTTGAGAGGTGCATGACTCTGTGCATAGATGTGTGAGCAGTTGCTTCACTAGATGTATGAGTTCAAAAGTGCATGTGGAAACAGCTCTATGGGTGGTTGACTGTGTGCATGAGTGTATTGGTGAGTGAATGTATATCTCAGTGCTACATGTCAAAGTAAGTACATATGTAAAACACAGTACATGTGAGACTTGACATATATAAATAACTGTGCATAAGAGGCAGTGAATGTGTGAGTGGCTGTATGGATCATTATGAAATTGTATCAGGGATTGTATAAGAGAGTAAATATGTGTTAGTATCTGTTTGAATACGTAAGGTGTGTATAACTGCATAGTTGAGGAAATGGAGGTGTGATTGATTCTTTGCATGACTGACTAGGTGTGTGAGTAACTCCATGGATGAGTGACAGTCTGTGAGTGTCTATTTACACTGAGTGTATATAAGGTTATATTAGAGTCTGAAGAAGTTCATCGTATTATCACATGAATGATGTCATCAGTGATGTGATCAGTCATGTCAAATGAGATGTCATCAGTGATGTCATCAGTGATGTCAATTGAGATGTCATCAGTGATGTCATCAGTGATGTCATTTGAGATGTCATCAGTGATGTCATCAGTGATGTCATTTGGGATATCATCAGTGATGTCATTTGAGATGTCATCAGTGATGTCATCAGTGATGTCATTTGAGATGTCATCAGTGATGTCATCAGTGATGTCACTGACCATGTCATGAATGATGTAATATGTGACATGATCAGCAGTGGATTGCGGGTGCGAGATATATAGTTAGTACAACTAACTATATGTGGAATTTCAATGGTTTTGTGTCAGTAAAAAAAGGTTTTTTAAATGCTAATTCCTAACTATATATGGTCTATAACCTATGGTTTTTTCAGTGAATTTTCAAGGTTTTGTAAATGCTAATTCCTAACTATATATGGTCTATAACCTATGGTTTTTTCAGTGAATTTCAATGGTTTTGTAAATGCTAATTCCTAACTATATATGGTCTATAACCTATGGTTTTTTCAGTGAATTTCATAGGTTTTTTAATAGCAAATGTTTATAGTATTAAAAAATATTAAATTTTAAAGCGAATTTTATATTGTATAATTATGTCATTTTGTTTTTAATTGTTTTTGGTGCGCTCCCGGGGCGCGGACTGGTGAACGCACGGGTAAGCGCAATCTTGCGGCGCGCCCCGGGGCGCGTACTGATGAGCGTCCCGATAGCGCTATTGCCGCGAACGAAAACAACATCGTGACGTATTGCGTAGCCGCCACACCTTGCGTCATAAGACACGTATCGCGTAGCCGCGAGATGCGTCTTATGACGCACCGCGTAAGCGCACCCGGAAGCGCATGCGATCGCGCAACGTAAGCACCCCGATGCGCTTATGAAACACGCCCCGGGACGCGCCCTGGGGCGCGTAGCGTAAGCGCGTCAAACCATGTGACTTTAAAATAACACTTTTCATTGGTTCAGAACTTTCTTTTTCCAAATTGTGTGAAACCCACCCATTTCTCTCACTATTGCTTTGTACTTGGAGAGAGCAAGAGCTGTTCTGTGTACTGTCTTCATCTCCTACTTTCCTGATCTACAGCAATGGCTGCAAGAGAGTCATCCAGCAGTGATTCCGACGGATTTTTAGATGAGGACCCTCCTCAGCAGAAGAAAAAAGACCATTTCATCTGGAAATTCTATGACATCCCTGAAGGACAAAAAAAAGTCAATGCTCCCAAAGTAACCTGCAAAATATGTGGTAGTACTTTATCCAGAGGCAATCCTCTGAAAAAATATAGTTTTGGAAATGCCAATTTAATCAGGCATGTCAAAAGAAGACACCCAAACAACTTTGCCAGGGAGAGTGTCAGAGAGCTGGCACGGAATTTACCCACAGATGGCGGCAGCACCTCCACTGGTGGAGCAACACCTTCGGGACCACCCTTTGGAAGAATGGTCCCTAACATACAGCCGGTGTTTGCAGGCATCAAATTTCTGTGCACGGAGTGTGACGAACTGCTCTGCTATGGGGAGCAGAGTGTTGAACTCATTGCCATAAAGAAACAGCAACACCGCTGCACTGCCAGTCCCTAAATTTTCACATTTTTTTGCTCCTGTTGAGCAGTTTTGGAATCCCTGTTTTTGTTTTTCCCCTGACAAAAATCCCAAAAAAATATAAAATCGTTTTAAAAAGTCTAAAAAAATATAAAACAACAAAAACAAAAAAAAGTTCTTTTCAGAACTACCTCCAATTTATAAAAAAATGCAATTTAAAAAAAAAAAAAAGTCTGTCATTTTTTATCTCCATGGTACGCTCCCCCGTACGCTCCCCGGTGCGCATACCGGGCGCTCCCCACCCCCCCGCGGGACCCTTTTATGGCCCCCACATCAAAACTAGGGGGTCAGGGGGGTGTACCCTGCCCCCTTTTGCTCATTTCCCCCTTTGATTTTTGCCACCTCTTGTGTCTCAATCTTACCGAGACACAAGATGGCGGCCACTGCGGACTGTTTCGAATGTTTACAGACACCCGAGAACCAATCAGCTTGCCGTGCGCAAGTCGCGTGGCGCGCCCGGAGCGCTCCCCGGTACGCGCACCGGGCGCGGCTCTAGATATATATCTTTTTTTAAACCTAATTTACTCAAAATTCACAGGAGCACATATCTTGAGACCTAGCAAAGGCACATCGGGCAAACAATATCTACAATTTTGCCAAGTTTCGTGGAAATCCATTCAGCCGTTCGAGCTAAAAGTGAGTCCAACCGCCCTATGGAAAAATGAATGGGAAAAACACGTTTTGGGACCCCCCTTTTTTCTTGGCCCCCCCTTGACAAAACCCCCCCAAATTTTCAGGGGCTGCTCAGAAACAAACTGTTCCATTTTCCTGAAAATTTCATCCAATTCCGTCCACAAACGCCAAAGTTATTAGACATAGAATTTTCAAAAATCCCATGAGCAAAAATCCTAACTATATATACCTACTGGCGACCGCCAGTAGGTAATATATATATATATATATATATATATATATATATATATATATACACGTAGGGGTGGGAGCTGCCCAGAGTGAGCGACATGGTAGGCCACCGACAAGGCACACTAGTTGTTAAAAGTGTTACCTGTTAGGACACAGACATACAGAAGGAAAATACTCACATGGCCTCTCCCCGAAAAGCGGCTCATTACCTGCCCGTAGCTACTCAAATGCCAGTGCTCAGCAGACGGCGTTGTGTAGGTTATATTATGAGTCCCCAGCTCTTATTTTCTATGGAAGGGTGTGTGTCTGTCCGTCCATATCTATCTATCTATCTATCTATCTATCTATCTATCTATCTATCTATCTATCTATCTATCTATCTATCTATCTATCTATCTATCTATCTATCTATCTATCTATCTATCTATCTATCTATCTATCTATCTATCTATCTATCTATCTATCTATCTATCTATCTATCTATCTATCTATTTATCTATTTATCTATCTATCTATCTATCTTTCTATCTATCTATCTATCGAGAGAAATCAAAAACTATTTCTCAAAACTTTACAAGCTATCTAAGTGTAAGGCTATCTTTTAGCACACGGAATTCTGCCTTAATTACTAGAGTTAGGGGGACAATAACTCTTATTGTACTATTAATTAATTGAGATAAGTCGACTATTGACCACTCTCCTGTTTCTAACTGTAAGAAAATAGGTTATTAGTTGGGAAGACTGTGTATCCTTCTCAAGTAATAAGTCCAAAATCTTGTCACTTCCAACACACAAGTTCAATAAATAAACCTGGGCTCAACCATTAGTAACTTTGGCACAGCTATGGTTCAAAGTTTACAGGCTTAACTTAAGGGAAAGTATTTAAATTATTTAGCAGAACCAAACAAATTAAAATGCAATACAGTGAAAAAATCCCAAAATTATTTCTAAAAATAGAAGAAATGTATTAAGAAAAATTATACTAAAAACTATTAACATCCAATAAGGAGAACATAAGATAGAAATCTTAATGTTTTTGGCCAAAAAGCACCATGAAAAAATAAAGTGGCAATCAGAAGTCAGGGTTCATGGAGGACTGGACATAGCAGGTGCAAAATTAGACTGACCAAAACAGAGCGGAGGTTGGATAAACCAAGCGGGTTTCCCTAGTAAACATCGTTTATGTCAAAATTCTCTTTATTTTCCAGATAAGTTCAAAATATACACAAGTAGTCGGTTCACTTCAGCTCAGAGTTTGATTGCTATTATCAAAAGTACAGTGTTCATAAATACAGAGCGGACAAGTGCTTGTTATAAACAGGTTGCCCATTATAGGACTTACAAACACAGTTCCCCCACAGAACATTATAAATTTCATAAACCACCCCCTCCCCCCAACCTAATGCACAAAATTGCCTAGGGATATACATTCCACCTACAAATAAAAGTACAGTACATGGGAGTGTCATAAAAACAAGTGGAAGTTTTGTTTCTGTGAAATATTGCATTACGATTCTCGACAATATTGGGTTAACGTATGTATCTGCCCAGCTTACCAGTAGTACTATGTAGTCAAAAGTGAAACAGATGTAGGGCCCTCTTTCTGGTAGACCACGCACACAAAGGCAATCCTTCCAAAAGATAGCTCACCAGGGGACCCCAAACATATTCAAAGTTCTTATAAGAGTCTAGTAGGATATTTGCCACATGCTCCATGGTAACCAGCCCCCATAGCCTTGTATGCCAATGCATCAGAGAGGGGCGTCTCCACTCATTTCCATGGTGCCGCCACTGCCATTTTGGCTGCCCCCGGGCATAACCACATAACCAATGTGTCTCTGTTTGTCTGATACCGAAAGGAATCGCTCCTGAGCCCTAAAAGTACAAAGTCGGGGTCATTCGGAAGCGGGTACCCCAGGATTTCTTTAAGTTGCGCCAATATTTCAGACCAAAAGTGGCAGATCTTAGGGCAGTCCCATTAGATGTGTTGAAAGTCACCTAGCAGCCCACAGCCCCTCCAACAGAGATCTGAGGTGGTCAGGGAAGTATTGTCCTAAGTTTGGTGGGGTAGAGGTACCAATCAAATAACATTTTGTAACAGGCCTCCCTAAGACCCATCAAATGATTAAACCTTGGTATATCCCTCACCAGTCAAGACCATTGAGCTTCCGTAATGGGGCCCACTAGTGTGTGTTCTCCATGTTCTATATGTCATGGCCTGGGGGTGCTTAGGGTGTCTATCTAATAAAAGCAACAGGAGTAAACCCTTCAACCGCGTTGGGATAGGGGTAGAGAGTATGCAATGAACATATAGTATCCCAACTGGTGCAATTTAAAGACAATTAGTTAAGATATGTGTACATTATTATCACAGGGAGATAAGGAGACTCTTTCTAGTTTTTTATATATGTGCTCGTGGCATCATATTTATTGAAGGAATACGAAGAAAGGAGGGGAAAAAAGGAAAACAATAAGCAGGATAATTGAGCAGTTATTACAGCACTGCAGAGTAAAAATCAATAACAATTGTGGGTAACCCAAATTGTACTTGGTGCTCAGTGCGAGTGGGTGAAAGGCACGGTAGCGAAACAAGTGACAATAATCAGCGACGGCGGCGCAAAGTGACTGGTGATCAATATGTACAGTGAGTAAAAGACACAGTATGGTTCCACATTTGTTTGAAATATTGACTTCAGTGAGATTTTACAGGTATTGTTCTGGAACCATTTTGTCTGTAGCGCCTATGTTCGCGCTGACCGGTCTACGGCGTTTCGATCCTCTTTAAATCAGGATCATCATCAGGACTTGGGTTGGGTGCAGTGCTGTATAAGGGGGGCAAGGGAAGGGAATTAATTGTGGACAGGGAGGAAGAGACTCGGGGGGAAGGGGGTGACGGGAAAGACTCCACTGGGAAGGTAAGTAAGTATAAGGCCGTGGGTGAGTAACAGAGGGGGGTGAGACCCGGGAGGCGGGTAGGGGAAAAAACCAGAGGGATACTGGGTTAGGTAGTGTGTGGGCGTATGGCAATCATGCATAGACCATGTCTGGGGAAAACAGGTGGGCGTGAAACTGAGAGTGGCGGTAATTGAAAGGGGATAATGACCTGGGTAAGCGTCAAGCGGCAGTGACTAGAGGGGAAGAGGAAAGCAGAGTTAATGCAGGATCATAGGTGAAGTGAGCAAAAGCGCGATGTGCAAGGGTTGAGCGGTAGCTGGATAAATGGTTACTGGTCCTGCCCAGTGTAGTGCTAGTCCGCGGGGCACAGCAATCACAGGAGGGGATGGCACTATTGGAACGGTCCGGGGGAGTGAGTGATCCCAATCATGGATCCGTGAGTACGGGGGTGAGCGGAGGAGTGCGAGATCCGACATAGCCAGTTTAAAGTAAGGAAGGGGAAAGAAGAAACAAACCTGAGGCAGCAGGAAATTCGTGCCCGATCCGAGAATTGTCGGAAGACGTCAGTCAAAGGGTTAAGCCTAAAGGAGGGGAGGGAAAGGGAAGACCATGAGGGCCTATGATGAGGGGTGGGAGGGGCGGGCGTGGGGAAGCGGGAGAGAAGTAACGGACTTACCGGGTCCGGTGGAGCATCTAGACGACCAGAGGTTGTGCCGATCGATAGGTACGGCGAGAGGGCAGAGGTATCGATCCCGTGGATGATCGGCGGTTAGAGAGTTAATCTGTCAGCAAGAGAGGGAGGGTGAGGCTACTGGTAAGTAACGGGGGTCATACTAATAGAAGGCTGGAGGGGCGTTGGCACAGGGAGAAAAACATACCTCAATGCGGCGAGGCACCCAAGCCGAATGAATCTGTGCTGGCGTTGCCTAGGGAACGGCAGTCCAAGCCGGAAGTAGATAAGGGATTGGTCGGGGACGGAGTAGAGTGACGTAGGGAGTGAGGTGGAGACACGGCTGATCCAATTGGATAGTGAGCTCCGACAGACAAGTATGTAGTCAGGTGGCAGGCCGAGGAGGGGAACGGGGCCTCCAGCATCTATTTCTCTGGGATCGAGACAAGCTGTAGAACAGCGAATGGGTAGCAGGGCCCACCTAATGTGTGTGGCGCTCGGTATTATGGAAATTCTGTGCAGATGATGCTCAGCCATGTGTAAAAACGTGCCGACAAAGAGGAAATATGTAACAAATACATGTGTGAAAGACACTGGCCGATGTAAACAAATTCCTATGTGAGCAATTACAAGGAACTTTCCATAATTGATATCATGTACACGTATAAATTCCTATGTGAGCAAATGCAAGGAAAATTCTATAATTGATGTCACGTACATTTACAAAACCGTGAGGTATCAATCCAAGGTAACATTGGCTGGTACATAATCTGGGACACACATTCAATTAGGAACAGCATAGGTTAAGTGTTTTGTATTAAAAACCAGACATGATTAACAAGCATCACTGGCATAACGTAAGTACATGTGATCTATGGTATCTAGGTAAGGATGGTCACTGAAAGAACCAGGGAGGGGTGCTCAACCATTCAAGGTGTCACAGGCGGCACAGAGTAGGGAAGACACAGAGCAAATTGGATGTTAATGGTGCTATTTATTCTATTAATCAAAAGGAGAATGGACACTTGTAGCAATAAGACCATTGGTTATCATGGAACACCCTCATAAACACTGGTGGATATTATGCGGTGTATATTTGTTTTCCGCCCCACCCTCAGCGTTATGGCATAGTCATCGAGTGTCCAATAACGTGCTGTATGCCTGCCTTATCCAAGGCAACCTCTGGTCTAAAAAGCAGTGTCTAGAGATTTGGGAGACACCTCCAGAGGGAAGGTAATGAAAAGTGGGGAGAAAAAGGGTTTTCAATCTCACTAAAAAACAATATCTCTCCAAATTGGGGAATTTTAATAGAAAAGGAGATGTATTGTTAGTTAAAAATTAGTTGGATACATTGGACAACCAAGTTACTGGATTGGACTGTATCACTCATTAAACGGTCGACATGTTTCAGCTCTTTCAGCCCAACCGGGTCTGTAGTGCTTTCGTCAGGACAAAACAAGATAAAATACACCATTCGTGTAGTAGTTGTTAGGGTGTATACAATTAGTCACCGCTATTTAAGAACAATATCTGGGTTCCTAAAGGAAAACAAACACAAACACATTGGAGAAAAAATTATCTCTATCCTTAAATATTGAGAGATTATTTCATACAGCTCGGTCTAGTTTCTCTTTTTAGAGTTTCAAAACATCGTAATGCACCTACTTGGAGCATATCTAGAAGTCAAAAAGAAGTCAAATAGGGAGTGGGAGGACATTATGGGACTCAGCTAATTGAAAAACGATATGTAATATTGTTAAACTACTGTGTAGAGCGTCACACGTCCATCCAGTACAAGATGTAACTGGAGTTCGGACAGTCTTACTCCTAGGGATTGAGAGCAGCATTGTATCAGTAAGCCCAATATTGGCTTTACATTTCCTCGCGAATGACGGCTACCGCCAATTCTCTCGAGAAGAGGGATAATCGGTTGGGTACATGTTGGCTATGTACTGTCAACTTGCTGTAAAAGCGATACTAGTCTGCAGCAAAAGATATTTCTAGTGACAAAAATCATTCTCACCGCACGCTCACAGGGACATATTCATTTGTATGTAAATATGGTTAGACATCTTATCCGATATAACATTTTGCCAGCATAGATCTGTTTTAGCAAGTTAATTGTGATTACGTAGTTGTTATATATACTAAGGCAAACTTTACAACTCGGCATGTTTTGTTCATTAATGATTACCTTAACACGGATATTCACTATCCTCCTCAGGGAGCTTGGGAAGACAGTGCAGCCCGAGCTGTGAATAGGTAACGACATATTTTACAGTTATGGATCACTTACTTCATGGTCTTTTCGAGGGAAAACTCATTACGGGTGCCATTCTTACCCGCATGTTACAGCAATTCTAGCGTCTAGTGCTGGCTCTGCCCCTGGGTAGGCGGGTGCCGTTTCCTCTTCCTCTTATGACGGTGCATGAGTGTGAGAGGAAGTAAAAAGAGGACTGGGGTTATGTTTATAAAAAACATTGTGAAGACTTTTGCAAAACAGCGTTTATGTGATGTTTTTAAGAAACTCCATACAGGCTTAAATATTTGTATTGTATTTGAAAACTGGATGGTAATTAAGCCAGTTATTTTCTATATCGTGATCTGGTTGGTATAATTCGATGTAGTGTCCCAATGAGAACAGTGGAATGCATGACTTTTTCTATTTCATTGTGAGAACTGGTGCCATGGTATATCATCGTTTAAACCAGTGACATGCGTTTGAAGGCGGTTCACCCACCGCTGTTCTTTCTCGAACAGTATTTTCTCTGCATTTGGAGTTTTATTGGTTAACATCTCTAACACTGTCCATCTTAGTTCTTCACAGGTGTGACCAACTTCTACAAAGTGGTTGCACAGTTTGGTGGTATTCTTTTTAAGTCTGATATTGCTTTTGTGCTCCCCTATTCTCAACTTTACTTTTCTGCAGGTCATGCCTACATACTTCTTCTGGAATGGACAGCTCACTAGATATACCACATGGGTCGAATTACAACTGGTATGCTGTCTCTGGGTCCACAAGAGTGTTTCAGTTAGTTGTATTGTCTTTGTGGTGTCCGTTAATTTGCACACTACACAGGTTCCACACGGATAATGTCCAGTGATCGGCATCATATTTACGTTTCTATCCCGCGTGGTCACTGTTCTTTTGACAGGTCGTGTGTGCACTAGTGTGTCCTTTAAGTTCTTTGTGCGCTTGTTGGCGAACCTCGGTTTTGGCCAGTTGAACTTGCCGGATGTAATCATTCCCCAGTTTTTCTTAACTTATTTCTGGACCTCATAGGTTGCTGGACAATAGGTGGTAACACATGTTGTTAGATCCTTAATAGGTTCTTTGGTGTGACTTTGGAGAAGACATTCTCTATGTTGGTATCTTGCTAGTTTCCGGCACTTGGAAACAGTTGAAGCCGTGTAGTCTCTCGCTCGTAATTTATGACAGAGTTCTTGCGCTTGTAGTTTGTAGTCGCTGTTTTCGCTGCAGTTGCGCTTTAATCTGAGAAATTGACTATAAGGGAGATTGTCCCGCAGTGGTTTGGGATGGTAGCTCTTGTAGGATAGTAAACTGTTTTTAGCTGTGGGTTTAGTGAAAGTCTTTGTTTCCAATTTCCCTTGTTCAGAGAAGATGGTCAGATCTAAGAAATCTATCTGTTGGTTACTCGAAGTGAAGGTAAATTTCAGCCATCTGTCTCTTCCATTAAGCCAATTTATGAATGCATTCAGATCATTATCTGTCTGCCATATCATTATGACATCATCAATATAACGTTTCCAGTATAAAATACTGGAAACGTATGGGTTGACTTCCGTCAGCACGTGCTGGTTTTCAAAATGACTCACGTAGAGTCCGGCTACTGAGGGAGCAAAGGCACTGCCCATGGATGTCCCATGGCATTGCAAAAAGAGATCACCATTATATTCGAAAAAAAATTCTTTTAAGGCTAACCGGCAACATTCCAAAATAAAGTGTCTAGGTGTAGTGTAAGACCAATTTTCCATGTACAGAAGATCCTCTAACATCTGTAAAGTGTCTTCTTGAGGGAGGCTCGTATACAATGATTCAACATCCAGCCCTACAAGTAGCATGGTCTCTGAATTAAAGTCTTTACCTACAATCTAGACAAGGAGATCACGTGTATCTTTGAGATACGTAGGGGTTTTTTGGACCAGTGGTTTTAAGTACTCGTCTGCAAATTTTGAAAGGGGCTCTAATATCGAGCCGATCCCCGAGACTATAGGTCGACCCAGAGGAGGGAATTTGTTTTTATGAGTCTTTGGCAATGAGTAGAAATAAGGTGTTCTTGATTCTTTAGGTGTTAGGAAATCTGCCTCCTTTTTCGATATCCACATATTTACTTCTGCCTCGTGTACCATGATGGCAACTGTATTTCTCAACCTTTCTGTTGGGTCTGTATCTAATTTCTTGTAGAACTTGGTGTCAGACAGTAATGTTAGGCATTGTTGGTTGTATCCTTCTTTTGTAAGAATAACGACTCCTCCCCTGCTATTTATTCATCAGTTAGATGGTAATGGTGCTGTTCCATTTGTCAATGGTGTTGAGGCCATGGTTGACGGAGTCACATAGTGTCATCCATTTACATTCACATCTGTTTAATAGTGATTTGATATCTCCTCCCCTTGAGGGTAGTGTGACCTGTTCGACCACTTGCCACTTAATGTCTGTGTCCCTATGGTTCTTGTCTAGGTAGTGGGCCACAAGTGGGGCTGTCATCACTTTGCAGTTTATCCTGCTCTTGTATTGGATAATCCTGTTCTTGATGGGTTAGATGGTTTGGCCTATGTAGACCAAGGAGCAGGGACATTCAATGGCATAAACCACGTTTTGTGATCTGCAGTTGGTGTGAGTCTTCAGGATATGGGTTCTGTTGCCAAAGGCAAAAACTTTGGTGTTAACGGTGATGTCGCAGACGGAACAGTTTTGGCATTTGGAATGGCCCACAACAGGTGGGAGTCCCCAGGACGCAGTGATTGTATGGCTGTCTGTACTTTTTTCTGGCCACGTGATGGCGTGTACCAAATGAGATGCTATGTTATCTCCACGTTGATAGGAGAAAAGGGGTTCTTCCTTGAATGGTTGAAATGGGCGCAGTATGGACCAATTCTTTTTGATAATTTTAGCCACCTTGTTACTGCTGGGGCTGAATCTGGAAACGAATGGGATTCTGTTCAATGGTGCCTTGCTTTGGGCGGCAAGTAAATGTTCTCTGTGACTGTACCGTGCTCTCTTGCGAGCTCTCGAAATGAGTCTTTTAGGATAACCTCTTGTGATCAGTTTTTTAGACCGAACTTCAGCTTCCCGGAAGTAGTCTTTCCTCCACTTGCAGTTCCTTCTGATGCGGAGGAATTGGCCATATGGTAATCCATCTATCAGCCCACGTGGGTGGTAACTGGTGTATTGTAGAAGTGTGTTCCTTTCTGTTGGTTTTCTGAAGAGGGAAGTGCCCAATCAATTTGCCATCTTCTTCATGTATGGTTACATCTAAAAAGGGAAGATCATTGCTTCTGTCATCACATGTGAAGCGTAGGTGTTCTTGTGAATGGTTCAGCCAGTTCATGTAGGACATGAGGTCTTCTTTGGTTCCTTTCCATAGCAACAGAATGTCGTCTATGTAACGACGCCATAGACTGATGTAATCGGAGAAGAGGTTGATGGTGTGGAGAATGTGCGTTTTTTCCACGTTGTGCACAAAGAGGATCGCAAAGTTGGGGGCAAAGCAAGCGCCCATAGAGACCCCCTTGATCTGTAAGTAAAAAGTATTGCGGTAGAGGAAGTAGTTATTTTGTAGGGCAATTCTAAGGAGATCCATGATGAAGTCAGTGGGTTTCCTAGTTGGCTTGGGTCTTACAAGCAGGAGAGATTTGATCGCCTGTAATCCTTCGTCATGGGGGATGTTGGTATACAGGGATTTGATGTCTAACCCTGCCATTAGCAGGGTTAGACATCAAATTAGACAGCAGTGGAGTGGTGTGGCTCACTGGTTAGAGGCGGCAGACCCGGAAGCAGAGAACGGCCCGGGACCAGGGTTCAATTCCCAACGCGGCAGGGTCGTGGACCAGGGTCAGCGGACTCGATAATTCTCGCCTTGGTGCCTACTCTAACCAGGGATCACACTCGGCAACTCTGGGCATTAGCTTGCCTCATCTCTACAACGGCCCCCCACATTCGCCGGGGATGCCTGGTTTCACCTTGGAGATACCCAGTAGGGGCCATCTCACAGGGATAGCCAGGATGGGTTCCCCAGCGGTCTACAGCGCCACGACGCCTCAGGGCAGCAGTGCGCTTTACAAGACACATACACACACATTAGATCAGTTTCAACGTCAAAAGGTTGGTCTTCAATCATGTTGATAAGGTCTGTGGTGTCTCTGATGAAAGTGTCAGTTAAAGGGACAAACTCTTTCAGAACGGCATCGTTGTATTTCCCAATTGGTTCTAATATTGACCCGCAGCCAGAGACAATCGGACGTCCAGGTGGGTTCACAATGTCCTTATGGATTTTGGGGAGGACGTAGAGGACAGGGGTACGGGGATGCAGGTTGTTTAAGAACAAGAATTCCTTATGTGGTATGATGTCTCTGGATACAGCATCTTGAGTCACCTTCAGTATTTTTAGCTTGATATCCTGGAGGGGGTCCTTGTTCAGTGGACGGTAGTGGTCAGTGTTGTTGAGTTGACGTTTGATCTCCTGATCATATTTATCTGCTTTCATCAAAACAATTCCTCCGCCCTTGTCCGCGGGTTTAATGATGATGTCCTTGTTGTTTTTAAGGTTAAGAAGAGCTTGTTTTTCTGAGAGCGAAATGTTGTAGAGGATGTATTGAAATTGAGATTGTAATTCGGCAATATCTCGTAGAACCAAACGTTCAAATGACAGAATTTCTGGGGGCATTGAGGCCGAGGGTGGGTTGAACGTGGATGCTGGATGAAATCGTTGAATGTAGGGTTCAATGGGTTCAGGTTCGCTGATGAAGAATTGTCTCAGTCTTATGCGTCGAAAGAATTTTAAGACGCTGGAATGTAAATCATGGAAATTAGTGCGCTCAGTGGGGATGAAGCTCAACCCAGGTGAAAGGATACGGGTCGCATCTTCAGTTAAGTTCTGGTCCGCTACGTTGAAGATGGGTATGTGGTCCGGGTTATGGACAGTAGGCATGGCTCTGGTCGGGAGGGTTCCGGTAGGGAGCATATGATCCATAACAACTGAATTTAATGTGGGGGTGTGGTTTGGATCAACCAGATTGGAAAGCATCGGTGTCACTGTGGTAAGGGGCATGGGATCAATCATTCCTGGATTCACCGTGGGGGCCCCCACTGGTAAAAGCGATTGCGGGTCTGCCTTTCGCCTTAGAATTGATGTTGGTATGGGCGCACTCTGTTGGGTCTTGGTGGTGGCTGGCCGCGTCCGCTGCCTTGTCCTAAAAAACCTTGAGGCAGTAGGGGTGGTGGTCTGGTGTTGGAACGTGTAGAGCTTGATCCTTCACCGGGATCTGATTCCTCAGCTGAGGTATTGGACGAGTCAGAGAAGGTGATGCGTTGATTGTTTCTAAATCTACCCCAATTTTTGGTCCTTGGTGGCAAATACTGGCTATTGTAGAAGTCCTCGTTGAGGTATGGGTATGTCTGATCCACTTTATAGAATTTAATGTCCTTTTGTATTTTTGTTGCTTTTTTATTTAGTTCAAAGGTGTTGAAGGTTGCAATGGTAGCGTGGATTTTGTCCAACAAACTCGTGGCGTCGGGGATGGTTGAGTCAGCTAGGATTTGTTGTTCCAGCTCATCAAATTCTTTCAGCTCCTGTCGGCTGTGTTCTAAAGAAATTGATGAGCTAGAACAACAAATCCTAGCTGACTCAACCATCGCCGATGCCAAGAGTTTGTTGGACAAAATCCACGCTACCATTGCAACCTTCAACACCTTTGAACTAAATAAAAAAGCAACTAAAATACAAAAGGACATTAAATTCTATAAAGTGGATCAGACATACCCATACCTCAACGAGGACTTCTACAATACCCCGTATTTGCCACCAAGGACCAAAAATTGGGGTAGATTTAGAAACAATCAACGCATCACCTTCTCTGACTTGTCCAATACCTCAGCCGAGGAATCAGACCCCGGTGAAGGATCAAGCTCTACACGTTCCAACACAAGACCACCACCCCTACTGCCACAGGTTTTTTAGGACAAGGCCGCGGATGCCATAGGACAGCCATAGGGTGTCTATCAGCAGGGTGTAGAGGAAGGAAATGGTTATCTTCGTACCGCTACCTCTCTGCGCAAAATGCTCAATCGGAGTTAGGGCCCTTGTGGCAGTTTTGTGTAACTCTGGTTGTAGTACCCAATGTTTAAGCTGATTATAACAAAAGCGTTCTGTGGGTCGAAGCAGAAAGTCTTGTGTACGGTTTTCAAAGGTGCGAATGTCTTAGTTATGAAATAAATCCGAGTCAGTGAGGCATACCCCTGCCTTTCATATTTCGAATAGTACTAAATGTAACTTGGGAGTAAATGCTGGATTAAAATGAACTGGAGTGAGTGGAGAAGAAACGGTCCTTCACGTCCCTGATCTAGTTACCTTATCCCCTACTTTAAGGTTTGTCCGTGTGGAGGTACTCGGGCATGTGTTTAGAGGTCGATCTGTTTTTGGTATCCATATTAAGACCAAAATATATTTCCCTACTACAGCTCTTTCCATGTGGAGCCAGTATTGTCTGACTCGTGGGCAGACCACTCAGGGATTACTCTCAGCTGTGCATTCTTGTAATACAAGTTAAAATCAGGTAGCGCTAGACCCCTCGAGGATTCAGGTAGTCAGAATAATTTGTAGAAAAGGCGGCCTCTCCCCTTTTGCCATATTAAGCGGGTGATTAAGGAGCACAAGGTCGAAAAATAGCTCCAGTCTACATCTATTAGTAGTCCCCGAAATAAATAGAGCAGTTTCAGCATGTATTCTTCCCAGTCAATTTAAATACATAGGTGCCTATCTCTTTAGGTCCATTTCTAGTTGCTGAAGTAAGGGTAGATAATTGTCTCAGAATAAATCTTTAAAAGCTGGGAGTAATCTTAATACCTAAATAGGTGATGTTGTGTGTCACCCATTTGGAAGGTAAAGACCTGTCAAGCCATTCGGTGTCTGTGGGAGGGACTGCTAATTTGAGCACGTGTGATTTGGTCAGGTTAATGCGAAACACCACTACTCCTTCAAATCAGAGCAATTCCTCTAGGATACCTGCAAGGGAGGTGTGAGGTGAGGCTAGGGACAACAGCATGTCATCTGCAAAGAATGAAATTGAATGCTCATCAGCCTTTAATTGGATTCCCTGGATCTGCGGGTTCCGGTGTATCATGGCTGCCAGTGGCTCGATGCTCCGGGCAAACAACAGGGGGAAATAGGACAACTCTGCTGCATCCTCATTGATCAATGCCCTAGCTGTGGGTTCCACATAGTTGGCCTTAATCATAGTAAGGAAGCTATCACCGAAGCCAAACTTCCTCAGAGTGTGGAAGAGAAAGGCCCATTCCACCCAATTGAAGGCCTTCTCAGGTTCTAGCTCTAAGAGACACTCGGTACTGGCTTTTTGGAGACCTTTTTCGATCATGTGGACAACCCCTCTGATGTTGTTGTATGTTTGCCTGCCCCTAATAAATCTAAATTGATCCAGAATAATCAAGTCTGCGAGTAGATCATCCAGTTGGGTGGGAAGGATTTTGGAGTACAATTTAGCCTCTAGGTTTAATAAGGCGATTGGGCGGTAGGACACGAATTGCCCCAGGTCATTGCCTTGTTTGGGTTCGAGAGATACCTGTGCTACGCTCATGGAAGCAGTTACTGTGCCTGTGTGGGCCATGTGGTTGAACAGTGAAACCAAGTTGGGGACCAGTTCTGTCATGAATGCTTTGTAAAACTGGGCTGTTAGCCCATCTGGCCCAGCAGATTTGTGGCATTTGAGGTTTGCTATCGCTTTGTGAACTTCGTTCTCTGAGATGGGGCTCCATAATAATTCATTTTGGGCATCTGAGACTTGGAGCACGGGCACGCTTTGTAAATATTCAGCTACATCAGTTTTATTCGCAGTGTAAAAGGATTGGTAGTACTGTCCGAAGACCTGGCCCTTTTATGTGTCACAGGAATTATTCCTGTCTCATTCACTCCAAATGTCTCATATATTCTTTCTCCTTTTTTACCCTGAGTTGTCCTGCCAAGTGAGAGCCCACTTCATTACCATGCTCATACGTAGTGCGTTGGAGGCAGAGAAGGGTAAGCTCCGCCCGGTTCTTATAGATCACGTTTAGGTACCCCCAAGTGATGTCCTTTTCCTAAAGGAGAATAGTAGGGCAGTCCTTGTGAAGGTGCTCCGCAGTCTGGAGCTCTGCATCCACTGTCTGTCTTTCCTCAGTAATCACTTATGGCCTATCTTAGGGTGTCACACAGTTGTCTATAATGAATTAAAGATCCTGGGATAAACCACCACTTGTATTTCGAGGGCGGAGCCACCTAATGTAGGCTTAAGCACATCAGCACGTGATCAGAGAGCACACAGAGTAAAATGTGGCCATTTGTTAGGCCTGGCGTAAGCTATTGCTTACAAAAACATATCCTAGCCGACGCCAAACAACCTGAAGGCCCAGCTCTCCGAAGGCTTTTTTCAATGTTTTAGGGAAGCTACCAGTGGTCGACCATTGTGGATGTGTGCTATCTGTCCCTGAGTCCCTAGTAAGATTAAAGCCACCCATGACTAATTATTACCCCTTCAGTAAAGTCCCCAAAGCAGAGAGAAATGTGTGTAAGAACAAGACTTGATTAGTGTTGGGTGCATATAGTGTATCAAAAGTACAATGATGACTCAATATGTGACCCTTCACCGTGACATATCTACCCTCCTTATCAGTTTTGCAGCCTTCTGGTGTAAATCGCAAGAATATGTGGATAAATAATACAACTTAATTGTGTTTAGGTGATGCCAAAGATTTATACATCATAAGGTAGTTTTTATGTTTCAGGTGGTGTTTCTCGGAGAATTTAAGATGAGTGTCTAGGAGTGCTACCAGGTTGTGTCTTTGGTCTGTAATATATTTTCACAAGTTCTGTCCCTTGGCGGGGGAGTTAAGCTCCCATACATTCCAAGTCAAGGTTGAGTGAACCATGTTCTAGGGCAAGACAGAGACCTTTGCTATAACATATGACCTTCAATATTCCCACCAAGTCCTGCCCGCTCCATGCTCTCTTTCAGTGATCTCTCAAGAGTCTTCCCTTCGTTATCTGAAAATTTCAATCTTGGTTGCGTGTAAATCTCCCATGTACCAAACTAAACTGTAAGATGTATCCCATAACGCAAAAAACCACAAACGCCAAACTTTCCCTCCCAGGTGTAACAGTATCAACATTAAAATAACTTCTATCAGGCACCTCGGTCCAAACACCCTAAGGCAATCTTCGTAAGGTTGAAAATACAGAAGGATGCAAAAGGACAAAGAGGAAGAAATAATGCGAGGGATCTGCACCGTCTAGTCTAGGTCATCACAGGTGAAGTCTCTGCGACAGTTCAGTCCAATTGGGCATCTAAACCATCAGTTCAAGAAGCCTCATGTCCCCCCTCTCAATTGGGGAGCTGTTCAACAGTTCCAATGACTCCACCATCAGGAGCAGAGGCAAGTTTCTCCAGCATTTCTTGTGCGTCTTTTGACGTGATTGGGTTCGCCATTGTCTGCCTTCGTTGAGTCCCCTTGGGGAGCCTGCAGGTCTACCAACTTCCCCATCACTGACCATTCTGAATGAGACGAGTGGCGTAGAAGCTGCAACGCCTCCTTGAAATCAGTAACATGATGGGGCTTGTTGTGAAAGTCAAACACCAAAACAAGGGGATATGTCCATCTGTATTTGATGTTTTCCTGCTGGAGATTGTTGTTATTTAGTCTGATTTGTATGTCTTGCCAGTGTAAAAGATGGAGCAGAACATTTCTTGGAAGGAGCCCATGTTGAATTTTTGAACTGCTTGAAGGATTGCGTTCTTCACCTTGAAGGAGTGCAGCTTGACCAGCACATCTCTAGGACGGTGTTTTTAATCCAGTGTAGGGGGGCCCACCCTGTGCATGCTTTCAATCTTCACCTTCAGTTAAGTCTAATCGAGCAGCTCAGCGAAGGGAACTTGAGTAAAGGCATCCAGATCCGATCACTATGCGTCTTCATGTAGATTCAAAATCCGCACATTTTATCTTCTTGAACTTTTTTCAAGGTCCTCACTTTTCAGATTTGAGGTCTTAAGTTTGCCGCAGAAAAGGTTGAACGAGGTCTCAAAATGCTCGTTGTGGCCCTCAGGTCCTGCACCTTAGCTTCCAGGTCCAGTGCCCTAGTGCCAACATCTTCTTGAAGTGTCGTCAAACAGGTGTTAATGACTGACGTAAGTGCCTTAAGGGAGGAGGTCATGTCCACCTTCACCTCCTCTCTCAGTTCTTTTTTGGAAACCTTTAAAGAGGCCAAGAAATTGTCCTTGGTAAGGGCCATGGAGTCTGACGAGTGTGGGTCAGGAGGTAAATCTTGGCATTCAGCTGCAGGGATATAATTGGTGACCCTATTGTTTTAAGCCTTCTTAGGAGGCATGAAGGCTTTGATGAGATACTCCATATTAGTACTGCTCTAGACATTCTCTGCATTTAATTAGTAGTGGCTGTAAAGTGTCCACACGCAAATGAGAATGGCCCCCAAGGAAGAAACTACTTGTTGTCACCAGCGTTGTCTGAGTGTGCGGCACCTAGGATCCTCAGGCCAGGTGAATTTTAAGAACAGAGCAGCAGCCATGCCAACCTTTCTGCTCTAATTAGGTTCCTGTAGAGTAGAGTGTACAGCTCCTTGTGCACTTTAGTATGAGATATGTGGTATGTCTTCCCACATGGTCATCCAGAGGCACAGGCCTGTCTCTGGTGCTCCCCTTTTCAAAGCTTTTACAGCTCTTGAGAATGCAGCGAATGTTAAGGGGATCACATCCACATGGCCATCTTGGTTGGCCACCCTAGTCAATGTTTCTACCTTATGTCTTCGATTCTGAAGTGGAAGTCAAAATACTTTAGTGTGGCAAGTTTGAAGGCAGCATTTTACAAAATCATCTTGAAGTTGGATACCTGTTAGCTGAGGTCCTGTTGAAGCTATTGGTTTATGTTGGAAATAGTTCAGGGCGGTTAAATTCAAAGTTCCCGCCCTCCAAAGTCCTCTTGTTGGTTTGATGCTTTTCGTGCCTTTACCCTGTCAATATTGTTACTTTCGGACTTAGCCAATTTTTATAGCTCAACATTCTCCACCATGTCAAGCCTGAAAGGTGTAGCTCGCAAAATGTCTCAAAATTTGATATCTTTGCCTTGACATCCTACTAAATCGCTGGAGGTCTTGGAAGTGCAAACAATTTTGAAGTCTTATCTTTCAGCTTTTCTGCAGCAGTTCCTCTTGATCTCTTCTAAGGCTCTCAAGACCTCCGGAACAGCACATAGGGGCCAGAACCCACTCCAGCAGAGCCACCAACAGGGTCCTTATGCTGTCTACTTGCTACTGGTCAGCTGCTCACTCCAGGAAAATTCCTATTTTAGCTTGGGTGGCGTCTGAGGACTCCTAAACACTCCCTAAACAATGGGCCTAAAGTTCCCAGGGTGAACCAAACTTTCTTTTTTAGTAAATCATGTTTAGCTTACTGCAACGTACCACACAATGCACTGTTCTTAGGAAAATCAAACACTGTAAACTCCTCATGCCCCTGGAGGAGGCTGGTGGCCAACCCAGGAGAGTGTCTAGTGAAACAAGCAGTCCCCTCATCAATCACAACAAACTGAATCTAGGACCAGCACTCACTCCCACTGATTTGTTTATAGGATGGCTGCACTGTGCCTTGGAATCACAAGTACATTTTCCCACAGGGCTCCCTCTATACTCATTTATGAATTAGCAGACTTTACACTCTCCCCATTCAAGTTAATGAAGTTCCTAAACCACCCCAAAAGGCACGTTTGAAGAGAGAAAATGATAACATTCCTCACATCCAGATCTTCCTGCCAAAAGGCCTAAGCCATTGCTGTGCTCTGTGAGCAGTTTTCATACGTCATTAAGGGCAAAGCACTGACAGGGGACAGCTTCAGGCAGGCTAATGCTAATTAGCCTACTGAAGCTACAAACAGGAAAAGTTAACTTTTCAAATGTTCCTTTTCCTAAATATTTATCAAAAAACAACTTCATAGTTGAATTTATTTTTTACTAAGTCTTAAAAGCAGTCATTGATGTCAGAACTGTAACTTATTCCAAAACATGGTTAGCAAGAATAGTATTTAAACACACATTTGTTTTTCTCATGGGCCCTTTACAGTAAATATAGCTGTTGCCGTCTAGTCACTGCAGGAACATGCCAACATGAAATCCGTGCATATATCACTTTTACATACTTGGCACTCTACCTTATGAGGTACAAACTAAAGCCTATTTAGGGGGTGACTTAATAATAAAACGTAGGTCTCCTTCCTTTCTCGAACGGCTATTATGACAGCAGGTTTAAAAGCTGCAGCATCCAGGTTAAACATGTAGGCCTGAAGTTGTATCTTTCCTTCTTAGTCTAATAGACAGTACAATAGATTCTTGAGTCGATAGGTGACATTTACCTTGACATGCCATTGATGTATTTTACTGCACCATACTGGAAAGTAAAATATACACATTGGTGATTAGACAATTGCACTGTTTTAGGGGTCAGAGCAGATTCTCTGAGAACTGGACATCGGCACCTCAGATTATAGAGTTGAAAACAGCCTTTCCTGTAGGCTAAGAAATGGAAGTGATCGTGCAAAAAGAGTGATTTTCTCACACTAGCACAAAAGAATGCCTCCTAGCATAACTTTCTATTAATCCCTTTCAAGTTGTAAAAAGCACTATTAAGAAGTCCACAACACAAAATAAATTATGTCATCATTTAACAGAGTACAGCTGTAGCAGATTACCATTTTTTTGTCGGGGAGAGCATTATGTGAGAGGCTGATGAAAACATTATATGGAAATTAATTTAACTAAGGATAACCATCATTGAACCAGGGGCAGGCACAATCATGCCATGGATTTCAATGAAAGCCAAACTTTATCATTATACCAGGGTGTCTATTATGGGAGAGGGTTCTATGAGCAACCTCCCCACGACTCTATTAGCTACGAGTGGGCCCATTCTCCCCAGGAGCAATGAAAAATAAAAGATGTTCCCAGGGACATACAATTTGTAGAAATTAGTCTGGGCCCTCCTCCCCCTGTGCTCATTTCTGTTGCAGGTGAGAACACCGGGCATTGAGTTTCTCACACACACTTACCACAGCGGGGAAGAGCCCTTTGGGGCAGATTTACAAAGAACTTTGCACAGCCATTGTGTCACTTTTTTTGACGCATCGGCGGCGCAAACAATGTAGGCAATTTACAACATGACGCATCTAGAGAGATATGTCACATTGTAAAGCCCTGCGTCACATTATATTGCGTCAGGTGTAATGTATGCTGGGTGGCCATTCCCATTCAAAAAGCCATGTAGAACTGACGCAGTGAAATTCAAATTCACTGTATCAATCCATGCCTTCACTGCGTCAAAATCCCTGCACATGCTCAGACCAGACATAAGGAATGACGCAGGGCTTCTTGAATGGAACAGACCTATCTATGATGGCGCATTGCTGGAGTTGCGTCACTATCATGAGCAACTCCAGAAATGCACCACTTTTGGGCCATTCCTCCATGAAGCATTGTATTGTAAATACAGCACTCAGACATTTGGCGCTGGCACAAGGAAACGTATGCATCTATGCAGATGTGTCAGTTGTTTGTAAATCTGCCCCTCTGTTTCTAGTCCCTACACTAGTCAGCGTAGGTAGGAGCAGAGAAGAATGCCTGCACATAGCTATGCCATGCATGCACAGAGCTTGCAAGGGCTGGGGAGGCTTTGAGGCTCCACTCATTGACCCCAATGAGAAAAAATGTTATTGGTGCCTTAAGTGGGACCAAGACACCGATTCTCATAAAAATAGAAAATAGAGGAAAAAGAATTTTTCCCAGAGCAGCCCTTTGATGGGGGCTCCGATCAGTTGGGAATATGAAATTCCATAAATTCTTCAAGGGGGCAACTTAAAACTTACACAATTAACTTGTGCTGGGGCACCATAAACAATTCCTACATGTTTGTGGGGGTGCTAGGAATGCATCAGTCACTACAGGAGCCCTGTTAAAGTGTGGTCCAAAGTTACCCTAATTCTCATAGGAGGTTTAATGTGAGACCCAGGAGATGATTTACACAGTTTCACGCACTCCTAGAGCTTCTGCTTTTGTTTAGAGGTTTTGGGGTGTGAGGGCTCTTTCATGTTAGGTGTTAAGGGTATGCTTGCAGTATGCTGAAAATAGAAGAAACACTTATGTTTTAATGAAGTTGCTCTGCTTTATTAACCTTTTCCATGCCTTGGATGTACAGACTCCAGTTCCAAGAACGTAACCGTTACGTCCAGGGCCCACTATTTAGAAAATCTCTCTGCTTCAAACAGCAGAATGATTTCCTTTTTTTTACTTCAGCCTCTGGAGCTGGGGCACTTTTTTTCTAAGTGTAGTGACGATCGGCCGGTTTATTTCACTTTCACTGCCTACGTGCTCCTGGGGCTATCTCCTGCCGAGCTTGTAGGAAAACGTGAGAGATATCATTGGAAAGAGGGTAATCTCCCCTGCCCAATGGTACCCTTCCCTAGGGACCCCCTGCTTGGTTTTTGCTGCAGAAGGGCAGACAGGATGTTGCCGACTTATTACTTGAGAAGAACTGACATCTTTCCCAACTAATAGCCCACCATCTTTCATTGGTGGGGGATGGGTGAAGGGCCTGGCCGCAGCCAAGGTCCTGTGCCTAAACCCTACTGCACACAGCCAAAACCTGTGTCCAGCGGGTGGCACATGGGGATGGGTGCAGACGAGTCGTGGCCACAGATCCTGGCTGTCCAGGAGCTAATGACCATCTTCCCCCAACTACGCACGGCCAAAGCCTTTACATATTTTGGAGATATCCCAAAATCCCAAAATGAAGTTTTAACATTTGGCTTTGTCACTACGATTCTCCAGTATAGTAATTTGTTGAAATGATATAGTACCAGGGACAGGTTCCAAACATGGCCATCATCATGCAACAGATAGGCGTCTACAGGCCAATGATGCCCACCATCTGGCACTACCATCATTATGTTAGAACTACCAATGTGTGAGGGACAGACTCCACCATGGCCAGATGGCAGCTGAGATGCTAGGAATCAAGGGGCAGATTTATGATGCCCTTGCGCCTCCTTGCGCCGCAATTGCGTCACTAAATGTGACGCAACGGCGGCGCAAACAATGCGCCCTATTTACAACGTGACGCATCTAACGTGACGCATCTCTTAGATGCGTGACGCATCTAAGAGATGCGTCACGTTGGAAAGCCCTGCGCCATAAGGAGGCGTTCCTGCGCAGGGGGGGGCGTTCCTGCGCAGGAACGCCTCCTAAAAGTGGCTGAGTGATATCTATGAGATTTCACTCAGTCACTTTCTACGTCAATTCCTTACGCCTGCTTGAAGCAGGCGTAAGGGTGACGCAACATGCATTGAATAGGAGGCTCCTGTGCATTGCAGGAGTCATGTCGCACTTGCGACATGACTCCTGCAATGCGCCGCCCATACGCCGAGAGATGCGTCACGCATCCTCACTGCCTTGCACCATGGTGCGCCGCATCATAAATGCGACGCACCATGGGTGGCGGAGCAGTGTTGCACTGTGGCGCATGTTAACTGGCGCATCCCTGGGGATGCGCCAGTTAACATAAATCTGCCCCCAAGTGGTTATCAGGATGAGATACCCCCATACACGAGGGACAAAAACAGCAGGCACATATACCCTTGCACACAGATCTGTACACTTGCAGATGCACAGACACAGATGCGCCCACAGGTGCATTACCCCCAGGTCCCTTATGACCTCGTCCCATTCATTACAAAGTGGAGATGATCATCTCCCGACAGAAAAAAACAAGAGGAATGCTGGGACACTAATACTGTCCCTCCCCCCGGGAGTACATAAGCAGTACTTACCCAGCAGCTCTCCTGTTCTTTTTTTCTGTCTGTCAACAGATTGGATGGTGTGCTGGTGCTGCTCCTGCTGGGCTGGAGTGGCGGTGCTTCTCTACTTTCCCCCACCCAACTGCCTGGCTGTGCGGGCGTGGGGTTCCCTGGACTGCCTCCTGGCCTGCCGGGCTTGGGAGTCGGTCTGTCTTGGAGCTGGAGTTCTGCTGTGCACTTCGTGCACCTACCGGTCCTTTGCGGCTGGGGCTGGAGTTCCCGGGATGTTGCTTCCGGGTTGCGGGCTCGTCTTTCCGAGCTTGGCCGGGGAGTCGTGTCTCGCTGGATAGACTCTTGCTGTTCCTGGCGGTGGTGGCAGTGGAGTGGGGGCCTTGTTCCTGGGGTTGGCCCCCACTCTGGGTGAGTCCCGCTTGCGGGTTTTTCTTTCTAAGAGCATTTCAAAGAGTCAATCCTGTCACCGCCCGGCTCTGTGCTCTGCAGCCCCTCCCTGCTCCCGGGCCGCCTCGGAACCGGGAACATGAATGCAGTTGTAGCTGTATTTCTAAGCCCCGTGGGGGAGACCAAACCGATGGGGGAGCTGAGCTGGTTAGCTTGTGGCTGTATTTGTGGACTCCCCTCTGATGTAGGGGGAAACCAAACCTACGGGGAGATCATTTGGCCCGTCCTGGAGCTCAGGTTTGCCCCTCTGTTTATGGCACGCCTGGGATTTGGGTTACATCGGCTCCGTGGATGTGATTTCCCGTTCTTGCTGGGGCTGCAGATTTGGGGACCGGGCTTTGGGTTCAGGAACTGTGGATGTTTTCGGGTTCCTGCCAGTCCACTCAGCCCCTTCTCCTTCTCAGTTCTATTAAATGAATGCCATTGAGTTGGGTAACAATACACATCTGTTATTCAGCTCCAAGATGCCCTTCATGATGAACGTTTCCTTTACTACCTGTGCTGCTTTTCTGTGTGGCTGTGTCCCGTGCGATTCGTTTCCTGGGGCCCCTTTGCCCTCTGGGCAGGCCCCCAGCTCTTCCTGTGCATGGTAGCTGTGTTGGTGGGGGCTTCGGTGATGGTTCTGCTGTACACACCTGTGGCTCGAGTCCGCGCAGTGCTTTCTTCTGGGGTCCTTGTGTGATTGGCCATTTGGCCCTGGCCTTTCCGCTCTCGGCCGGTTGGGTTTCGAGGGGTTGGCGTCCCTGGGATGCCTTTTTTTTTGGCGTACTGCTGGGTGGACTTATGGCTGGTGGTCTCGGGCGCTGGGGTGCTGTGTTCCTTTCCCTGTCCCTCGCCTGACTGTTGGTGTACTGGGATCTCTATGGCTGCTCGAGCTTGGCTGTGGCTTCGCCTGCGCCCTTCTCTGGGTCTGTGATGTTCTGTGCTGGTTGGGGCCTTGTTGTGCTGTTGGCCCCCGCTCTGGCTGTTTCGCCCCCTTTTCTTCTTCTAGGTGTCTCGTGGGCTTGTCCTGGTAGTGGTGGCTGGCTGTCCTTCTGGAGGTGCCGTGTTCCGGCTTCATTGTCTCCTGGGGGTGCCGTGGTTTGTGCCGGGGCCTCCTACTTGGGGTGCATGCGTTCGGCGCTGTGCTTCGTCCCCTCTCCTGTTTTGGGTTGTCCTGCTGCTGCCACCGGTGCCCACGCTGCTTGCTTCCTGTGTGTGCTCAGTGGCAGGTGCTTCTGTGTGCTTGTGGTGCTCGGACACACTGGTGTCTCTGGTGCTTACCCCCCCCGCGGTGCGTGGGTGTCTGGTGGGTGCTGGTCGGTCGGGCACTGTGGTTCATGTGCTCCTCTTTTTGGTCTGCGGGGTCACGTTTCTGTTCCTGGCCTGCTGCCTTGCCGCCTGCCCGCCCCGGCTCTTGTCTGTTCTCTGGGGGCGGGCGCGTCGAGGGGCTTCTCGCTTTGGTTCCCTTCTTCGGGTGGTGCCCCTGCTCTTGGCCACTCGATCTTGGGGGTTTTCCCCTCTGGGTTGGCATGTGTTCCTGTCGCCTCTGTGGGGGGCTGGTTCCTTTTTTTCGCTGGCTCTGCCTTTTTTGCTTGCTCCAGGGGTTTTCTCTGTGTTGTTGGGATCTCCCTGCCTGCTTGCTTGCGCCTTGCCCTCTGCTACTCTTCTGTTTGGGTCGCTTCTTCGGCGATTGCCTTTTCCTTGGGTGGCCTTGCCTCCGCTGGGGGCTGGTTGTTGTGGCCTTGCTCCGGTTGTGTGCCCTGGTTCTTCACCTCCGCTTCCTGGCTTCTGTGGAGTTGGTTGGCGTTTGGGGCTCCTGGTTTCCTTGCTCTGTTCCTCCAGTCCTTTGGGCTGCGCCTGGTTCCTGTCCTTGGATGCTTGCCGGGGGCTCTCTGGGGTGCTCTGTCCCCTCTACCTGTGCTTGGGTGGTTTGTGCTGCCTTGGGTGCGGCTGTTCTGTTCCGCCCTGCCTGCACCTGTTCTCATCTGTTCCCTGTGGTTTTGCTGGGTCTGGCCTGGTTGATGCCTGGTTGGGCGCCCGTCTGGGTCTTCCTTGTGCTGTGGGCTTCCTTTTGCTCCGGCCTGGGGCTTCTGGTGTTGTCCCGGGGCCTTCGGTGTGCTTGGCCTGGATGCTTCTGCTCTGGCTCTTCCTGTGCTTGCCTTTGGCTTGCTTCTGGTGTTTCCTAGCCGCGCCTCCTGTTTCTGCCGTGGTGCTGGCCTGGTTTGTTCCTGGCTGGGGCCTCCTGGATGTTGCTGTGTCCTGTCATGCCGCCTGTTCTCCTGGATGCTTCTGCTCTGGCTCTCCCCGTGCTTGCTTTTGGCTTGCTTCTGGTGTTTCCTGGCCGCCCCTCCTGTTTCTGCTGTGGTGCCTGCCTGGTTTGTTCCTGGCTGGGGCCTTCTGGATGTTGCTGTGTCCTCTCATGCCGCCTGTTCTCCGGAGTGGTGTGCTGTCCCCGTGCTCCACTGTCTGCTCAGTGGTTGTGCCTGGTTAGGCCGGGTTGGTGCCTGCCTGGCCTCCTGGGGCTGCTGGGTGCTGTTGCCTTCTTGGTCCTTCTGCTCACGGGGGTGTTTGCTCCCTGAGTTGTTCTAGTCTCATCTGGTTCCCTTGGTGGGTGCCTGGCTGCGGTTTTTGGCTGGGGCGTGCCGCTCCTGCGTGTTGGGCTCCTTTTTGGGCTCTGCTTCCTTGCTGGTCTCCCTTTGGGTCCTGGCGAGGTGTTCTGCTATTGGGGCCGCTTCCTGGTGGCTCCTTCTAGGCCTTCTCCTGCTGATGGTTCTCTTCCCAGGCTTGTTTCCCCGGTGTTGTGGGCCTGTGTGGGGTTCTATGGCTCTGGTTCTGCCGGCTTCTTGCTGGTTGTGTGTGGCCTTGGTCTGTGCCTCCTGGGTTTTCGGGCTGTGCTGTCCTTTTTCAGCCTGCTATGGGGGTTTGTTGCCGGATTTTACCTGGTTCTTTCCTGGTTCTGGGGTCCTGGCTCGGTTCTTCCTCCCTTGCTTCCCCGTGCTTGTTCCCGGTGTGGGTCTATTTGGGTGCCCCACCCCCTCCCTCTCTGGTTGGGGTGCAGTTCTGTGGTGCTCTTGCCTCTGCGGGTCCCTCCCTCCTGTCTGCGGGTTGTCTGTGGTTTTCCTGCTGCATGGTCCTTTGCTCTTCTTCTGGGGTTTGCTTGGGTCTGCTGTTCCTCCTGCGTGGTCGGGTTGCTTGGCTCTGGTCTTGGCTTCCTGGTTCTGTTGGCGTTTGTTGCCCTTTTTTTTGCTGTTTGCTTGGCTCCTCTCCGGTGTTGCTGGGTTCGGGCCTTGTAGGTGTGGTCTGGGTGCTGTGTTCCCTGGGGCTTTCTTTTTCCGCTGCTCCTGCCCTTGCTGCTTGCCTGGCCTGGTTGTTTGGGTTCCTGGGCGGTCCTGTGCCGTGTGGGCGCCTTCTTTTTGTGCTGCCCTCTGCGCCTCGTTGGGCGGCTGCTGGGGTTTTCCTGTTGCTCTGTGCTTCCCTCCTGCCTTGTGTTCCCTCCCTTTGGGGTTGGGGTTTTCTGGGGTTGTGGTTGATGTCTCTGTGCCCGCCCTTGTTGGGTTTTCTTTGTTGTTGGTTTCCGGTCTTGTTGGCCTCTCCTTGCTTGGTGGGCTTTTTGCTGGGTTCTGGGGTTTTAAGGTTCTTTCCCCTCCCTGTCTTTCGGGACGGGTTCTCGATCCTGTTCGGCTCCTGGGTTGTTGTTGCTTCCTGGGCCTCCTCGGCCGGGTTTCCACCTCTGGTCTCTTGGGGTCGAGTCATTTGGTTTTGGGAGGTTGGCCGGTTTTCTGGCCTGTGCTGTCTCCTTCCTTTTTGGTCTGGGTCCTTGTGCCTGCGCCTTGGCGGTTTCTTTCTTTGGCTTTCTTCCGGGATGTCTCAGTTTCCTTGTGGGTGTACCGGGTCCTGTGTGCCTTCCTGCTGGTTCTGGGCTTGGCGGCCTTCTCCGGTGGGTTGTTTTGGTGGGTCCTTTGTGTCCTGGTCCCGGTCCCGGTTGCTAGTTTCTCAGGTTGGCGGCCTCCTTTCTTTTGGAGTCCTGGCTTTTTCTTGGTCTCCGGTCCTTGTCCCTGCTGTCCTGTTCTGGGTTGCGGGCCGGTTGTTTCCTGCGGTCTTTCTTTCCTCCTTCTCGGTGCTCCCTTGGGTTGCTGCTTTGTTGTGGTTTCCTGGGTGTGTTTGTGCGTGCGGAAGGCCGGTTTTTCTGCTTTGGTATTCTCCACTTTGTATTGAATGGGACGAGGACATAAGGGACCTGGGGGTAATGTTCTATTACTTACCGGTAATCTTCTTTACTCCGGGTCCCGTTGTCCTCGTCCCATTCATACGCCCCTCCCTCCCTCCCGGACGGCCGGCCTTCCTGTCTGGGTTTGTTAGTACAGGAGGGCTGCTGGGTAGGTACTGCTTATGTACTCCCGGGGGAGGGGCAGTATTAGTGTCCCAGCATTCCTCTTGTTTTTTTCTGTCGGGACATGATCATCTCCACTTTGTAATGAATGGGACGAGGACAACGGTACCCAGAGTAATGAAGATTACCGGTAAGTAATAGAGCATTAGTGTCACCACCAAGATTGAAAGCACATTCCACCATACTGGCCCCTGCAGCAACAGAGTATTTTGTATTTGCCTGTCTCCTGCGCTTCTGCAGAGCTAGTCATCCCTCTGCCATCTGGGCCTGGCATCCTACAATATTTTCAATCACCTTCCTGCAAGGCCATCCATGCATTGATATATGCACTGTGATTGTGAGCATCATTGACGGGCCTGCATGGCGATTCAGCATGAGCTCTAAAGATTTAAGAAATCCGCAAGGCAACAATGTCCTTTAATTCAATAAAAAATAAGAAAAACTGAAAAAAGATGTGAAAATGGGCTACTCGCAGCCATTGTTAAACGAGGAACTTTGTGCTCACTTCCAGTAAAAGTGGGCTCTGAAGTACGAATGAAGGGGCATATTATCAAGTAAGGGCGTTACATTATCGCCGCTTTTATCGGCAGGAAACTGCCGATAAAGCGGCGATAATGGGCTTGATAATATGCTCTATGAATTTCAATCGAAGCCCATGTTAGATGTCTTCACATCTAACATGGGCTTCGATTGGAATTCATAGAGCATATTATCAAGCCCATTATCGCCGCTTTATCGGCAGTTTCCTGCCGATAAAAGCGGCGATAATGTAACGCCCTTACTTGATAATATGCCCCGAAGTTTGTTATAGGCGTCTTCAAGCGCCTTATACACCGAATGACCGACAAGCCCTTTTTACCTGCTAGAAATATAATTGGCTCCAGAAAGAGCGCTTCTTACCGAGTGGAAGAGGTGAATGTAATTCGACATAGTCTAGCTAGCGCCCACGCGCAGTCCTCCTAATCCCATAATGCTCCAGCCGCTACAAAGCTACCTGAATAACCCCGTCTGTGGGCACAAAGCGTCGTAAAAAATTGCATTCGATCTTGTAACATTTTTCAAATACTTGTTAAGTATAAAATTACCTTCTGTTGCTATGTCCTATAAATAGGGCTCTAAAAATAAAAGGGTTTCTATTATGTATTTTAAAGAGAACAGAACATTCTACTGACTTGTGATAACGTGTTTTAAATTCATAGCGCTTAAAAATAGAAGACAAAATAAAATATTCGAATAGAATTGGCATAACTTCTGAAGGGTTTGCTGAGAATGTGGTGCAATTTAATGTTATATTAAAGAAATAACCTTTTTCTAGGAAGGAGGCACGTTTGTGACATGCCCGTGCCATGGAGCTTGAATAAATGAAGGCGACCCGTCATAGGGCGTTGAACAGGCAGAATTATCCAGCTACCGGAGACAATGTAGTGACATTTAAGCCGTATTGGAGCACTTACATTTCATTGCTTTTGAATCATTTTATTAGCATAACTCAATATACCACAAGTTGTTCTAGCGTGATTCTTATGCTTACCATGCATTTCCACACGGTACATTATACAAGAAAATTAGCACATTGCTCACAGAATGTAATAGGGCATGAGGCATGTAACTTCCATTAAGGCACATACAGCCTGATTCATGTACATGCCGCTTTGCGTGTCCCTAATAGCGAATCATAGCGATTCGCTATTGAGGACACGCAAAACGGCATTCATGTAGGAATTGCTACTTAAATAGCGATTCCTACATGTTCTTTATTTGCGAGTAGCAAATTGCTACTCGCAAATACTCCCCATTCATTCCTATGGGCCAAGAGGCCCATAGGAATGAATGGGGATTTGCGAGTAGCAATTTTCTACTCGCAACTAAGATAGCGATTTTAAGGGTGCCAGGGGTGTCCAAAGGACGCCCTGTAGCACCCCTAAAATGTACTTTTGGACAGGTGTTGCGCACACACATGTCCAAAGGACATGTGTGTGTGCTACATGCAACTTTGAAAAATGCTTTTAAAAGCATTTTTCTGAGTTTTTGCTATTTACCGACAGGTCTGACCTGTCGGTAAATAGCGGCCCCAAAAGTCCAAAATCGCTATTTTGTTTTGGGTCATGAATAGCATTTGAGGAATCTCTATTAGAGATTCCTTAAATGCCATTCCACGCAAATATGCGACTTCTTACATAGCGATTTTTGCATTTGGTATCATGAATACCAAATGCAAAAATTGCACTCGCAAAGGGCCAGATTCTCAGAATCTGGCCCTTTGCGAGTGCAATTTACCTACATGAATCAGGCTGATAGCTCCTCTGTTTTGATTATTAGACAGTGTTCGATAAAAATGGAAAGCTGATAACAAATTAGTTTCTTTGCATTTACTCGAATCTTGCCAAGTTACAGTTTTTGCTTTCTTAACTGCCTATCAGTGGTACATTTTCTTTCAGATTTCATGAGGAAATGATTGCAAAACTGTTACACAGACTGCTGATATTTCCCAAAAGAATAACATAAACACGTTCTAAGGAAATTAACACAAAATGCAATACATTTCAAACGACAATGATATTAAAAACATATGCACCCATTAAAAAAGCTTTTTCTATGTGTGTGTCCTACTGCAAGTTTAAGCGCCTTATTACGGGTTTGGCGGTCCGTGAACTGCCACACTGGTGGTGGCAGTCCAAACGTGGTGCGCTTGATGGTTCGACTGTCGCATTACGAGTTTGACGAGTGTGGGGCATATTACCAAGGGCAAGTATCGCCGCTCTTTCGGCGAATTGTGCCGAGAAAGCGGCGATACTGCTAGAGCCCTATTAACAAGGGCCTTTTAAAGCCTGGCGCAAGCCCACTTTGCATGTCGGCGATAAACATCGCTAATGACATGCAAAGTGGGCGTTCCCACGTCCAACCACATGTAAAATGTGGTTGGAGGTGGGATCACCCTATTACCTAGGCAGGCGTTGGGAGAGGCAGACCTGCGATAAACTCGTTTATCGCAGGTCTCCCAACGCCTGCTCTGACCAGGTGTTAGGGCATTGATAACATGGGGGAGTGGATCATAAAGCTGAATCCACCCCCCCATATTATCAAGGAACACATTAGCGCGTGAAAACAACGTTTGTTTTCATGCGCTAATGTGCCATATCGCCAACTATCGCCAAATTTCAAATCGCCTACGTGATGCGCATTGATAATTGCGCGCTAAAAAGGCGATGAAATCCGGCGATAGCCGTCGAAATGAGGATGTGCGTTGTGCGTTTACTAACACACTTCTTGGTAATATGCCCCTTTGTTTCCAAAGAGCACGGCTGAACCACCGACACCGCCGACCGCCAGGTTTGCAGTCAGGGAAAGGCAGTTGGCACAGGGCGGTACTGAGGAGCTCCATGGCTGTCCATATTATGAATTGGCTTTCTGATGAGCTGACCATAGCGGTCTGGCCGCCAGCTATGAGTCGGTGGTAACTAAGGATTTAGGGTGCATACTCACCACTCTCCTGTTATTCCTGGTGGAGTTCAACTTTGATCCCTTTCTCCAGGTGACCCCTTCACAGGAGCATCTTCACGTCGAAAAATACTACCCTGAAAGCGGAACTCTACAGGTAAGTCCTTTTTGTACCATATTCCTATTGCCTGGACAGGCCACATATGGGCCGGACCCTGGCAATGGGTAGGTGGTATTTTTCTACATGTATCATGCATTTGTGTGCATTTGATACAATGCAGTCAAAAAGTTCACACAGGCATTGACACATATAGAAACACGATCAACATTGCCGCAAAATCTCCGCAGCCACACCAGCAGCACTGTGGACAACTCATAATACAGCAGTCTAAAGACCACCAGTGCTGTCAGCTCCTGGTGGCCGTGGTCTCGGTTTTCGAGTGGTTGGAACACAAAACTCGTAATAAGACTTTCTGTGTGAATTATCAACCTAAGACTTGCTTGATCATGCTTTCTGTGAGTACCAATATCTTGTTCTCAGAAAATGTTTTATAAATCTGCCCTTGATAGTCACGTTCACCTCAGTTTATGTCATTTGAATGACACAACTACTTATAGAATATGCTCTGTGAATTAGATTTCTGACTTATGCAAGAGGCCTATATTCCTTATGATTCCTGATCAAATCAGATAGTCCGCTCTCCCATTTGGTAATCCTACAACATATGAAAGATTTCTGCTGAACGCAATTAGCAACATCAATTGCACTATCATTACAAGCCCTGGCCATCCTGAACAAATTACATCAGATTAAGAGATGGGTTGAAATATTTGAGGCAAACAATCGTAAGCAGTGGAAACTTCTCAAAGCTCTATTCCATTCCATCGTTTTTTTAAAGCTTTTTTTCTGCCATTACACAAGGGCATCACCAATATGTAAATCATCCTTGAGCCGAAACCAAAGAAAAAATCGAGTCCAAATTGCTATACTCACCCTCTCTACGGAAGCAAAGCAAGCCACATCATTTTCATGCATCACTTCATTGTTGGAGAGTCAAAATTGGTTAGCAGAAATGACCCAGCAAATAGTTTTTTAAAAAATCAGCAATTTCCTCATGATGACTGCTTGATGAAGCTGCTTGTAAAATTCCCAATAAAGCATATTTGTCATGGTCACTCTGAGGATTTGTATTATTTTCCACTGATCTGTAATCCTCCTATACTGCTTGTATGTTTTTGATATGCAAAATACAAAACCAAGCACTGTGTTGAAATGCTCATAAGTAGCTGGAGCACAATTTACATGCTCTTGCTGTCAGTATCTGTGGCATACTGTTGTAGTGCTCCTGACTCACTCCTAAATTTCAGGAGTAAGTCTAGAGTGCTCTTGAATTACTCCTGCAATACAAGAACGAGTCAGGGTACTACACAAGTATGCTTCATTAACATCTTTGTGACACAGGTTCATTGTTTCCAAAACGTGATAAAGTCAATCACTTTGTGACACCAGGGCCTGAAACAAGAGCAAAGTTTTCAATACTTGAAAATAATGGAAATGAATATAATAAAAAAATATTTGTATGTATTTTAAAACAAGTAAGTTCATAAAAAAGAATGACAAACAGGATATCTTTAAATTAGGCCAGAATGGAAGGAATTATGAAAATTATAAAAGACATTTGAAATAAAAACCTATATTTTAAATTGTTCAGCAGAATTCAGGAAAACAATGTAAAAATAAAGTCCACATTTGTAAAGCGCACAATCACCCGTAAGGGTCTCTAGGCGCTGGGGGGCCGTCGGGAAGATTAAGCGAGCTATTGCCCAGAGTCACATGGTGCTGGGCTGACCTGCCGCCGGAGCCGGGGATCGAACCGTGGTCCCCAGATTCCAGCGTCAGTCGGCCCTGGCCGCGGCGCCACACCTCTGCCACGGTTTGGTTGTTTTGTATCCCCCTGATATCTTTTATGCATATTCATTGCAAGAATCTGAGACAAATCTCATTGTTGTCATTACCCACATACCACTTTTCTTCAATAACGCCTATCTGAGAGCTTCACGGATGAATAAACGATTTGGGAATTAGTATTTCGTTCCAAATAGCTTTGCGTCAACTAAAATTGCCTCTTATAATGAACTATTGGCCCCGAAAGAATTCAGAAAATTGGACTTCAAACTGAAAAATATTAGAATCGTTATTTTGTGACCTGTTGCAACTGATTTATATGTATTATGAGCCAGATGTATGGCTGTTTATTGAGGTTGCAAACGTGAAATCGGCCACTTGGCGCCTGCAAAAATGGTGGAAGTACGAACAAACGCTATTTTGAGATACGGTGATGCAAAATAGTGTTTGCGAGTCGCTATTAGGAAGGGGCATGCCAAGGGCATCCCTTCCTAATAGCAAGTCAGAATGGTAGGTACCATTGTTTTGCGACTGCATTTGCTGTCACACAACACCTGTAGTTTGCCACCTACTTCAAGTAGGTGGTAAGCAACTTGCAAACAGAAAGGGGTTCCCAGGGGATCCTGTCCCCTTTGTGCATGGATGCAATAATATTTTTTCAAGAGCAGGGACCACTGCCTACTCTTGAAAAATTAAACAGAAAACTTTAATTTTTCTTTTTTAAATGCATCCAGTTTTCCTATAAGGAAAACGGACTGCATTTTTTAATAACCTGCTTTATAGAAAAAGCAGTCATAGACATGGTGGTCTCTGACCCCAGCAGGCCACCGTCCCTGTGAGTGCTGGCCGTACCCAATGGGTTGCAATCTGCGGCCTTCTTCATGAATATTGATGAGGCAGGTCATTTGCGACCCCATTAGGGATCACAAAGAGTGTATGAGACACTGTTGCACATTCCATTTTGCAACTCGCAAATTGCGACTCGCAAAACATTGCAATTTGTGACTCGCAAAAAGGAATGGTCGTACATCTGGACCTATGTATTTCCAAATTGTGAATAGTCCTAACACAGGTAAATTAAATGAGAAAAATACCAACAATTGGAATAAAATATGAAATATAAAAGGGGGTGAAATAAACATTTCTAACTTTCATGAAGGCTTTACTCAATGCACTGATGAGGTGAAAGTACAAACTGGCTGCACAACAGTGGAGAAGAATGATTTTTAGGGTGTGTTGTCTTATTTGATCAGACAGAGTAGCATATCTATACAAAATACAGGCTCAGCAAGCAAGTAAAAGCGACTTAATAGATTAACTTGAGCCGGTCCTATGGAGACAAACACATCAAAACCTACAGGTGCTTTTTTCCATTCAACTTTTAGCCTGAAGTAGCTTCCAGGGGATAGTGGCAGTAGCAGGGGGTATATCGCACAGTGCCATCTCAAGGATTTTCCACAAAATCTTAGATGCATGCTATCAAAATTCATTTGCACATTTTCACAAGCAGCCCTGTAGAGCCTAATGCTAGGAACAGATATTTATGCCACTGATCAGTTTCCACATGTTCTTCAATATGTGGATGGGGGTCAAATCCTAATACCTCCTCCCTCAGAAACTGAGAAACTGAGCATTTGTACTGAAGATGCAAAAAACATCACTGACTGAATATTCTGGTTATTTCTAATGCTGCGTGCATTATCACTGATTTAATGGCAAACATCTAGTGAGTAATGATGACTTCTTAATGTTCAGCATTTAGCCCCTTACCACTTCTGGAACGGGGATGGTTTCAAAATGGTTATCTGCTTATTAAGTTGATACACATTTTTTTCCAAAAATAAATTACTTAGTATGTTTATCATTACTTTATGTAGACAGTAGTGCATATGCAAATCACCCATGGATTATGACCTCAAACATTTTTGCACATAGGCCAAGTGAGAGAATGTAGAACAATTCAAGTAAGCACAAAATATCTGTTCTAGAGTACATTTTTAGAATCTGTAAAGTAATGTTTCTGTTGCTCAAATGTGAATTTGCCTTGAAAAACAAAAGACAACAGGTGCTTGGCAAAACAGGAACAGTTGGTTTAATCAAACTCTTCGCAGGGTGAACAGTTACAGAGTCTGGGTCACAGGACTGTCTCAAAGTATGCTATGTTATGATAGTTTAAATTAAAACACACAAATCAACCCGGAGCAGTATCTTGGCGCAGATCAGACCACAGGCAAATAAACAAAACTATTAGATCAAAAACAGACCATTCTTAAAAAAATAATTGAATTTAAGGTGTTCAGTACATATGTGCATATGTAAGGATAGCTCATTCCAGTACAAGGGGGCACAATAAGAGAAACATTAACCACCTGAGTGCCATTTTCTGATCCATGGGACTATAAGCAGAGCTTTATCAGTTGATCTTAGGCGTTTACCAAGCACGTAAGGTATAAGCTTTGAGGAAAATTAATTAAGGCCTTTGCCATTTAAAGATTTGTGTGTCAAACAACAAATCTTTAAAAATAATTCTTTTGCGGACAAGAAGTAAGTGAAGCGAGCGCAGAAGGGGAGCAGAGGCAGTCCTAGATAGAAGAAAAGAATGAGGTGAGCTGTGGTATTTTGGACAACTTTAAGTTTAGTTCATAGTGTCTCATTAGTAGAAGCCAGTAGGGCATTAAAGTACAATTTATTTGAGTGCCAATATTTCCATTTCTTGGAGCATAATAAAACAATTCAGACATCCTCTTTAGGAAGAGAAATGTCGGCCTAGTCATCGAGTCATAAATTACTATCACTGATAATAAATGCAAGTGGGTCTCAACCTTGTGTGGACAAAATGAGAGCGAATGGGTGAGGTGCCCAGATGTGCAGCCTGGGAGCTCATGATTACTATGTGTTCTGTGTCTTGATTGGCTGAGTGTTTCTAACTTCATGTGGCATCTAACTGTATGGTGTTTTGGGAACACACACCCCTCCAGCCATGTGTGCTTCATTGGGATTAATCTCCCTGGACCATTGTGGTGCTGCAGTCTATCCGTGTGATTGATCTGGGTTTTCCCCATTTGTGCTTTTGGTCTGCTGGCTATGTGCCTCAGTCCCAGATTGCAAAGCCTGTCTGACCACGTATTTCTGACTCTTGGTTGTGGGAGTGGTCTAATCAGGAAATTTTGACAACAGGATTGTGATTATTGTTTTTATGTATACATATGTATCATTGCGAACATAGACATTGACTTTTTCAATATTTACATTTCGTTAGGTGGGTCTGGTGGCTTAGTTGACTAAAGTGTTTACTGTGGGGGCCTGTGTTTGACCTCAAGATCACAGGTTCAAATCCCGGTGGGTCCACTCAGCCTTTCATCCTTCTGCGGTTGATAAAATGAGCACCGATGGGTAACAATAAACATTTGTCATTCAGTGCCAAGAGGCCCACGGGTGAACTTGTGCTTTACAAATACACATGTTATGTTATGTTGACTACATAAGCGTGTTGGTAAATTGTAATACACACCAGAAAACTGTTGTAACATTATGGCTACTTGCACAATGCTGCACAGCAAAGCAATAAGAAAGGGCTTAACCTTGACCCTGAAGTCAATTCGGATGATGATGAGGATCCACCTCCTTCTCCAAAGCAAGCTGGACAACAGTGAATTTCATATTACTTATCATTATTCTTAAGGTTTTTTTCAATGAGAATCAAAATATTATATGCTGATACATTTAATAAAGTTTCCTAACCAACATTTTGTTTCTTCAGAGCTGTAGGATAACTTATGTACTTGAAGAAAAGAAAATGACAAACTACTATTCAACTGTTCTTTGTTAATAAACATGTACGTGTGTCAATAAAAAAAACCATGTTTTTCCTTCCTTTGCCAATGGACTTATGTGCATTCTCTAACCCCATGTAACTCTTGCTCCTTCTTGGCCTCCCACTAGCAAGCTCTTCTTATTTTTTATTTTATTTAAAGAGTTTTACATAGAGCTGGCTAGACCCGTAGGTATCAGAGCGCTTTACATAAGGTCAACAATGTCACAACAATAAAAACAATTTCATGTTACATGAAATATATGCGACACATTAAAGGGAGAGAAGGAGAGACAAGAAGAGAGGAAAGGGGGAGAGCGGGAGTCAGAAAGGGAGAAGATGAAGGGGGAAGACGGTATGAGAGACGAAGGGAAAGCCAGCCCAAAGACCGAATGGGTAGGTGACGGCCGAGGAGGTAATCCACAGCCAGTCTCCCCTCTAGCTCTCAACGTAGCTCCAACGGGCATCAGTCAGAAAGATAGATAGAAAGGAGACAAAGGAAAAAGCAGAATTGCAGAAATACAATGAGGTCTGTGGGCGAGACAGGGAGATGGGGAGAAACTGTGCCCAAGGTGTGGCTGGGCAGGTGACGTTCAGGGGGTGAACCAAGGCCGATCTCCTCATTAGCTGAACAGAGCAGCTCCACCGGACGTCGGACATAATGCTCTGACTCCGCTGTCAGGATAGAGATAATGTGTACTCAGAGATAGTCAGATTAGTGCGGGGGGGAAGCCATGCTTTAAAAGAATTCCAGAAGTGAACTTTAGGTCAGGCACAGTCCAGGTAGGGATATGTAAGGAAAAGTTCAGCAAGGGTGTAAAAAAAGTCACCACTGGTGGCCATGTTGGGGTCAGGCATCCTGGGATCCTTTCCCATGCCTTGAGTGTGCTGGGTAAGACAGGACTTTACAGGGAAGGAAGAGCCATTCTCCCTTACAGCCAGATTCATCATCGGCATGTTTTGCGAGTCTGTAATAGCGAATAATAAGGAATCGCTATTACAGACTCGCAAAACGGGATTCATGTAGGAATCGCAATATTTATTGCGATTCCTACAGCTTCCTTATTTGCGATTAGCTAATTGCTAATCGCAAATAAGGAATAACTCCCCATTCATTCCTATGGGCCATGAATGGGAAGACATATCAATGTGCGAATCGCTATTAGCGATTCACATTTTGATTTTGCGATTTCAAGGGTGCAGGGGTGTCCAATGGACACCCTGTTGCACCCCTGAAATGACATTGGATGCTGGTGTTACGCACACACATGTGCTTGGGACATGTGTGTGTGTAACATACAACTTAGAAAAATGCACTTAAATGCATTTTTCTAAGTTTCCGCTATTTACCACGAGGTTTGACTTCGCGGTAAATAGCGGCCCAAATTTGCGATTTCGCAATTTTTAAATGTTTCATGAATTGCATTTAAGGAATCTCAAATAGAGATTCCTTAAATGCAATTCCTTGCAAATATGCGATTTCGCAGTTAGCGATTTTTGCATTTGGGATGATGAATCCAAAATGCAAAAATTGCACTCGCAAAGGGCCTGATTCTCAGAATCTGGGCCTTTGCGAGCCGTTTTCGGCTTCATGAATCTAGCTGATAGTTCCTAAAAAGGACACACCATCTCCCCAGTGTCACTAGGCGCTCTGGAGTAGCGCAGTTCCTGTAAGCATAATAGGACACATCTCCCATTATGGTAGGCAGCATGGTAGGAGCCGCCATTATGCCTAGCGCTGGGGGGGAGTGGGGGCCGCTCACCTCTATCTTCGGCAACAAGTGCCTCAGGGTTCCGGGAGAACTTTCTGGCATGTCCGCTCTGGCTGCAGTCTGCTTTCCACATGCAGCGGTCGGGCCACACAAGCGGGTGGAGGCTCACCATATGCCAGGATCGTATTGGATGTTAGACCAATGATTCAGGCCTCTGCCTACGATGAGATTTATCAATTTCAGCTGCGGGCGCCCACCGGGGAAGCGGGTAGGGGAGCCCCCGAATACGCCGCTAATCAGGAGTAGGTTCCCAGGATTCGGCTCCCGATGTCGCAGCCCCGCTTAGATACCTCTACAAGCGAGTCTGCTCCATCCCAAGCGCCATCTTGAGGCAAAATGGCCAGGCAAGACTTTTGCTGATATCCCGCCATTGCAGCGTCCAGGTGGAACAGCGGCCACAACGGCAAACGGTCCCAAACGTTTGATGTCAGGAGATGGCTCTATCAGTTAGGTTGTTGAGCATGAGGCTTCTACGGAGCAAAAGCTCCGAGCAGCCTTGATGGATCTGGCTCCTCCCTTCTGATGTGATGCTCATACTAGATGCCTACTCACTCTCACCTGGTGGTTTTGCTCTGCACAGAGGCATTCACAGCTTGTAATTTCTTCAGGACATTAGTAACTTGAGTGGAATGTCTTTTTAAGTCCCCACTTTGTTTTACCAGTTGACCTGCCAATTTCAATGTATGCCAGCACAGAGTGTGGGTGTGGCAGTGGCACGGCAAACAGATCAGCAAAAAAGGGTGTAGCCAGTGTCTGGAGTGCTTTTGCTCTTGTCAGATGTTGGCAAAACCTTCATTAGGAGTTAGATAGATCACTTTTTGCCTGTAACATTTATATACTTTGAGCCACTGCTGCAAGCCTTCACATATTGTGCCCTTTGAGACATCTACCTTGCAGCTAATTTAAAAAAGGACTTTTTATTGTTCCTCCCGCACCGTTAGCATTTACCTTTTTACACTTTGACATTCACCTGAGAGTTGTGCCAACAAGACATTGAGTACATCTGGTGCTACCATAAGTGCTTTCCTGTCTACCCTATTTTGTTGACATATGATGTGCAGCAAAATACTAATGTGCTTGATCTCACAGTGGGTGTGGTAGAAGTACACTAGTTGTGGTTCCAGTTTAAATGGAGTATTGTGTTAGTAAAGGCTGTTCTTGTGTCGCTATCCCACTCTCCCATCCTTGTAACCCTGAGAGCTGCATCACTCTGGTGCAGAGATACATTCTTGTTGTTACTTGCTCTTCTGTATTCTGCAGGACATGAGCAATTGTCTGCCTGTAAAGAGTGTGCACACCCCCAAATACATAAGTTTATTATGTACCTTAGCCTAAGAATATTCTCTTTACTACCATGTATGTGAACATAATACATTGCAAGAGTCTCTACTTCAGAAAAAATTAATCTATAAACAGATTCATCTTTTTGTAAATTATCGATGTAAGTGTACCTATGATGTCTATGTATACATAAATAGAATTAACTGTCATACATTAATGAAGTTGGATTAGTTGTGGATGTATCTCATGGTACTGACACTGGTTTTATTCCCTGGCTGAAGAGTATACTCAATGAACTCCTCCAAGGGTGTTTGTTGTGGTTTGGCACCTAGGCCAAGTTTGTTACCTATGGCCTCCTGTCTTCTAGCCACAACTCTTTCTTTTGTGTGAGAGCAGAGGTTGCACAACCTTTTACATATTTCTTTGACAATCCAGTTAGTAATCCAACTCATTTATCCTCAGATGCATACATGCCCATACTTGTCTTTTTCCAGCCTCTGCAACAGTTAGTAAAGCTTTTCTCATAAACAACTGCGTATCCTTTTTTGACTGCACACTTCTCTGTCAAAATGCCCTGCTACTGTTCACTAAACTTCCTTTTGCTGTTTCAACTTCCATCAACCTAGAGGTCTGATTGGCCATGGTGCAGGGTAGGGGCCGAGTCAGTGGATTCTTCTTTCAAATGTTCACAGTTCGTCTCTGCTGTGACCTACTGCACTCATCTAGACTAATTTCCGGATCTTTTGATGTCACTGATATAATACAGAATGCCATTCAAAATATACAAATGATACCAATCCTTTAATTGTGAGTAGGTATTCTGAAACAGTGAATCCAAGGAAAAATGTGAATTTCAATTGTTAGCAGACTATCCTCCTATAAGATGGAGATTAGAGTCATTGGTTGTCTTGAGCATGACATCGTGTGCACACCATAGTGAACAACATGTATAGTGAAAAAAATAGATTCTGCGCATGTTTACTATTCATATTTATCTGCGTTAAAACATGTTTTCTTGGTAATATGATGTTTCAGTTTGAACTCGCAAAGTTCCTAGCACCTTGGGCGTTGGTTGCTTATAGAATGAGGTTTCAGTATAAAGCTGGTGTCTTCTCAGTTAAGTTGGAGAATGATGTTTTGAGACAAATGCCTACGGGTAAAAATCAAAAATTAAATAGAAGAGGGGTGAAGCCGATGGAAAGGATATAATTATACTAATATCCCGGCTCTCAATAGTGACATCTCCTATTCATAGTCAGTCATAACATGCTATACTGTTCATACTTAAAATATCACTGGCAACAAACAGATTTGAGTTAAAAAAAACAGTGGTTATTTAATTCAAACAATTATGTAGGACATCAAAATTTACAAAAAGGGATCAAATAAGGACAAATTCTTTTCAAAATTGTATGACATTCAAAAGAGTCTGATTGAGGGTTATGTCCTCATTATTTGATCCGAATTACACAACAGCCGACACGTGTATCATCACACCAAGTGACTTCCTCAAGGCTTTTTCCCAAATAAAAGGGCGCGAGAAGCTACACAATAATATGATTTTGGAAGTCTTCCACTGTGGACGGTATCGACCAGGGGATTTGCTGATCAGAGAAAAAGTCCATCTATTCCTTGCTGCAAATAGTCAAGCACAAGAGCCGCCTATGAAAATAATTCTGATCGACGTGTAATACAGAGATTCAAAGTTTGAATCTCTCTTTCCAGAATCTCGCTCTCCTCCTCATTACTCACCATTCTCGTTTGACTCTGCATTAGGGCCTCAACGTGGGCAATGGGTTTGGGTGGAGCATTCTACTCCTTCCTCATCAGCAGCTGACTGCTCAGCCCAGATATCTGAGATGGGTAAGTTGGTAACGTCTTTGGGCACGAGCGGCTTGAAGTCTACAGTATCCACAGTTCCCAATATGGCGCCTAGGGTTTCCAGGTTTAGGCATGCGAAGCAGTTTGCGGCTTTGGGTAAGGTTGTTGATAAACAAGGCATATCAAGTGTGGATTGTTTGGTTACGCCCAGTCATTCTGAGCAGCGGCCTGTGACCAATTGGGATTTCTATGATAATGGGGTTGGGGATGGGGAAATGCAGAGTAGTAGCAATACTGTTTTGCATTTACCTGAGGACAATACTGGTCATGGTATAGTAATAGAGAATATTAATGAAGGGTTTCTTGATGATAATTTAAATGTAGTTTCAAGAGCTATGGGTCAAGAGCGGGCTTTGTCACAAAGAGTTTCGGGGTCAAACAATTCTTATAACATTTTACAGAAGTCAAGAGCGGACAATTTGGCGGGGCAAGCATAACTTCATGGTCAAGAATGTCGAGACGACCCACAGGAGTTCCAAAAGCGTGCTGCTCAATTGACATCAGGTAGGCCTCGGTGGTGGTCTTCTTGGCCACAACCTTTAGCGGGCAAGCACAATACACGTTCTGTGTGGGGTTGGAGATGCATCTGTAAATGACGTTACAGTTTTGGGAGCAGGGGAGGTGGGGGCGAAATCAACAGATTTGGTACAAGTTGGTGTGGGTTTATCTGAATATGTAAATGAGAGGTACCCCTTAGGAGACTCAAGGGAAATGAGGTTATCTAACCAATCTAAGAAAGGATTCCCTTGAAAGTATAACGGGATTTAGCTGAAACATAGCCTAAATATTCACAATTCAATCAATTCTATTACAACCACAAATATATAGAGTACAAATCATTTATTATGCATCAAATAGTTAAAAACAATTATTAACACTACTAGACATATTCTAGTTCCCTAGTCAATGGTTAAAAAGCAGAACAAATTACACAATCAATTATGACCTGCACAATTGAGAAGACAGACATAGACTGTAAAACATAAAAATTGTAAAATACAATTTGTACATTCGTGGCTCCCAGATGCTAGCACCTATGTTTTATCGCTACAAATTTTATATATAAACATTAGTGATGGAGTCTTGAATTGTACTGGAGACTGGGCGTCGACGCGTTTCGGTGGTTAAAACAGATTATTTCCACCTTTTTTAAGACCTTTCTTGTCGTCTCTCGTGACAGGGGGTCTGATGAATCACCCTACAATAAACATACATCAGATTACAAATTTACACATAATTTTTCTCTTGCATAATTACACAAGACCAGCCTGTCCCCAGTTAACTCAGCATGATTTAAGGTAACAAGTCTAGGGCGTATAGAATATCTAAGCTCTACCCTACTTAAAAATCTCTAATATTCACAACTATAAAACATTGTTGAACATCATCAAGCTAAAGGATACATCAATGACCATCACAATCCTATATCTAGAAAACACCATTATCTGTTTAATCATTTAAACAGGTACCCAATGCTCTACAGGCATGTATCGGCATTCTTTACCTATTTTCTGACATATTTATTTTGTATGTGATAGTCCCTCTGGTACCTACACTATGTGTCTTACCCTTAGTTTGGCATGAAGGTTTATAAATCTCTGCAGTTCGTATTCCTGTTCTATTTTTCGTCTGGGAATTGCTATGTGTGAGATCAATAGGAGACCCTGGGAGTGCAAGAAAATATAAATACGATTGGAGTCAAATTCCTGCTCTGCCATCTCATAAAGCCGGCCCTCCTAAATTTTTAAAGGCTGATATTTGTACATTTACCTGTTGTTACTTGGCAAGGCAAGGCAACAAGGGGCGAAGTGCTATGGTACACGTCCAATCGTTATTAATGTGATTTCCGTAGGTTTCAGCATAAAGAAACTTCTGGCCCTAATTAGGGGAAAGGGAGCCAATTATAAGTGGGAAATTGTGTATATACGGGTCGGGGTCACTATTTTCCTTATAGGCATACCTGCAATCACAGAGGCTTGACTAATTAATCCACACAGCACTGTTCATGGGCAGGAATAAGCCGATCCTTATTTTGGGACTTATGGCCTGATGATTAAAAAAATAATAAGATGGCACGATATTAGTCATCATAGGACACCGCGTGATATTGCGTGTTATTTATTCAGGTTGTCCCTATATATCCTATGAAAAACATACCTGCAATGGGAGAAGCTCAAGTGTTTTCTCCCAAATGGCACTGTTAGTAAGCAGGTAAAGTGCCGTAATCTCTTTCAGGTCCTAAAGCCTGGTATATAAAAAAATGAGATAACATAGCACGATTTTAGTCTAGATGAAAAGGGGGCAGTTGTGCCTCTATTATCTCTTCTAATACCTATTCCTTACCTCCAGTATGAGTTCTCTCCCGCGTCAGCTGGGGTTCCGTTGCGAATGCGCGGCTCACCTTTTCATGCCGTGTTTAAATATCCGCCCTGTGCTCGTGATTGGATTAAAGTAAGATCCACCCAGCCAATCATGTGGTAAAGGCACGGCGAAGGATGATTAGCATAATGCTACTGCTTTAAAATGAAAACGATAGGTCCACTGGGGGTTACCCTCGACTCCTCCTCCTACTGAGTGTGGTTCCCTCTCTGGTACACGCAATGTTACCGTGTACTTCCGACTATCGGTGACGGCATGTTGTAAATGCTCACCCTATTGGTTGAAGGGTTTGTAAGGATACAATTCACACAGAGGGAATTGTGGAAGTTTCTATTGGCGAGGTGTCCAGCCTATCTGGAAACACAACTCTATGCGTACGCCTTATGCGTATTTACAAAAGATGGGCTGCTTCCGCATTTCCAACCTCGTCGAGTTGTCACTGGTGTGAAATGGACGGGTAAAGGAGGAGAACCCTCATTTCGTGAGCACATGATAAACTCCGTATATCACACGATAAAGAATTGTGGCATAGCAGCAATCGTGCTATTACAATGCCTATCTTGCCACGCTATAAAAAGGGTGACTTAAGCAAGTCAAATGTCTAATCTCATTAGTGTCTATAGAGATCCGTATAGCACATCAAAATTAATTCTGGCTAGACGGCGGTCATGCTGTTACTTATTACTGCCCAGTCCTAATCTAAACAACTACACTAAGTTAAACCACAGCGAAGCACGTCTTGCTGCTTTGCAATATACGATACTTCAGCAGACCTATCTGGTTCAATCTTCCCTTGTATTGAGGCCTTTCACTATGGTGTTAAGATGACAAAAGTACCATTGTTCCCTACCTTTTCTCATTTTATCAATGTTTCCACCTCTTCTATTAGTCCTAACTTTTTCTAGTATGAACCACCTAAGGTCCTCACAGGAATGGTTCGATGTTTGAAAGTGTTCTGTCAGAGGCGCATTGCACTTATTAGTGCGGATGGCCAATTTATGCTCAAGTACCCGTGTTCGTAGCTCTACTAGTTTCTCCCACATAGCCCAAGTTGCAGGGGCATAGAAGTAGATAAACTACATTCTGGCTCCGGCAATTGTTAAAAGTTGAGGGAATGAGTTTTTTTGCCATTATATTCGATACTTTTACTAACTATGCAATGAGGACATACGGAACATGTTCCACACTTGTAGTTCCTTAAAGCAAGACTTCCCGTCAGGGTCCGTTGGTTTTCAGTTGAGGGCTTATAGGTGTGGACCAAGCTGTTTCTGATTGTTTTGTTCCTACGAAAGGAGAACAATGGTCTATTCAGTTGAGTTTCACTGTTGTAGTTCAGGATTTTCCAGTGTCTATTCACTATATTTTTAATTTGGTTACTCACATGGGAGTACTGTGTAACAAACACAATTCTGTCTAAGGGCGTTTTTTTCTTATTGATGTTCCTATTTTGATCAAGCAAACTGTCTCTATCATAAAAACGTGCACGCTTGAGTGCATGTTTGATCAGTTTGTTTGGGTAACCCCATTTTTTTTATTTGATCTTTGTCTTCTCTGCATGTCTATAGAAGTCCTCCAGATTGGTGCAATTCCTTCTCAATCTCAAGAATTCGCCGAATGGCACATTATCTTTTTGGGCCTTGGGGTGGTTACTCAAATAGAGAAGTAAAGAATTTTTGTCTGTGGGTTTTTGTAAATAGTTCAACTTTGAGGGTGCCCTCTTCTTCCTTAATTATTATGTCGAGGAATTCCACTTTTTGGTTGCTATGATGTCCCGTGAATTTTAAATTTGGATCACCGAGATTGAGCCATTCTAGAAAAATATCTAGTTCTTCGCTGGCACCGCTCCAGATGAAGATGATATCATCTATGTAGCGGTGCCAGCAAGAAATGTTCTCAAAGAAAGGGGCAACCTCGTTGAAGATATGCTTCTCCTCGAAGTTGCCCATGTACAGGCAGGCCAGACTGGGGGCACATGTGGCCCCCATACTGGTCCCCTTAACCTGGAGGTAAAGATCATCTTTAAAATGAAAATAGTTTTTCTTAAGAATCAAATAAAGGCAGGACATGATGAAGTTACTATTTCCACCTCTCAAGTCTTCCCTTTCCAAGATAGATGCAATAACCTTAATGGTGTCATTTTGTGGTATATTGGTATAGAGGGCTTCTATATCCAGGGCGACCCAAAATTGGGTTGCCCTGTTGAACCCTCTACCCTCAAATGTTGGAATTGCATGCGATGTGTCTTTTAAATAGGACCTCTGTTTCTTGACTATCGGCTGTAGGAAGAAGTCCACATAGCAGCTGAGAGGCTTCAAAATGGAGCCAATGCCACTAATAATGGGCCTCATGGGTGGGTCTGCTATATTTTTGTGAATTTTAGGCAGCCCGTAGATCGCGGGAATGACTGGGTGTGTATTTAGGAGAAATTTATATTCATTATCACCAATGGACCCTTCCTCTCTCCCCCTATCAAGGAGGTCAGCGACCTCTGTTTTAAGTGTATTAAGTTCAGTGAACTTCGATCTCTCATAGTGTTCCTTTACATTAAGGAGATCCCGAATTTTGTTCTCATATTTAGGGGTATCGAAAACCACCACTCCTCGCCCTTTGTCCGCTGGTTTGATCGTTAGCTCTTCACATTTCTGAAGGTTTGTGAGAGCTTGTCTTTGTTTTCCAGATAGGTTGTTGTTAAATTTTTTGTTTCCAGTTTTGTTGTAGAGGGTTTTGATATCAACCTCAACAACACGCTCGAAAATCTCAACATTTTTGTCTAATTGGTGAAGACCAGGGAAAAAGGTGGATTTAGGTTTAAATCCTGTAGTACTAGGTGGTGGTGCATAGTCTCTGTTTTCAAAACATTTGTTCAAACGAATATTCCTAAAGAAGTTCTTAAGGTCGCTTTCTAGATTGAAAAGGGAATGGATATTGGTTGGAGCAAAACTAAACCCTTTTTGAAGCACATCTTGTTCTACACTACTTAACACCCTGTTGGATAAATTTACTATGGGGAATTCTCCTACCTCCAGTACTGCCTGCTCCTGGTCGCAATGTATTCCTTTGAGCTGGTTTGAGGTGGATGGTTCCGAGGGGCTTCTGGTCGATTGTACCCTCTGTGATTCCTTTGACCCCGGTTTGGGCACCTCTCTAAAAAAGGTTCTCTGTCAAAGTTTTGGACCCCCCCTATTCTCCTGTGGTCTCTCTGAGTCTTCCTCGCTCCCTGAGCCCGAGGTTTCGGAGAATGTGATCCGTCTATTTCCCCCTCCTCTTGAGTATATGGGTCTTTGATGGTTGGGTCTTTCCCACCGGGGTGCATTTCTGTTGGTAAAATAATCCTTCTGGGTGTATGGATGTACTCCCTGTACTGTGTATTTCTCTACATCTTTTTGGTATTTTTTAAGTTTTTTGTTGGTTAAATATTCCCTGTAGCCTTCAACATCGTGATTAATTTCCTCAAGTTTCTTTTTAGCGTCCTCGAGTATTGGTGATTGTTTAAATGAGATTTCTAATTTATCAATTTCTTGTTTCTCTAGTTCTATGATTTCTTGTGCTGTTTCAATGATAAGTATCAACTAATCACGGCTGCAGCGGTTGGCAATCAGTGTCCAGGTCTCTATGAATTTAGGATGTTCTATAAAGAGACCTGGTTTGTTCCATACTTGCAGTCCAATGGGTATGACTCCTGATTTGAGGTAGTCTATCAAAAATTAAGCGTGAAGTTCCATCCTGATTAATTTCTTTTTAAGGTTAAGAATCTTCACAAGCTGTTCGTGGCTGGTGTTATTGAGACTTTTTGTGCCACCTGCCCGGGGGTTGAGATTCATCAGTCTATCATACTGGTCGTCTGAAAACCCGAAGGTTTTGAGTTTATCCATGCTGATTGGTGGTTGTACTATATCCACACTATATACAGAACGCCTCTCCAACCAACCGGTTGTGCAAGTAGAATATGTAAATGAGAGGTACCCCTTAAGAGACTCAAGGGAAATGAGGTTATCTAACCAATCTAAGAAAGGATTCTGAGCCAAATAAAGTTTTGAGTACTGATAAACAGATTTCTGAAGTACCTAAATCAACTTTAGGTCAGGATCCAGTTGTCATTAATTCCATTCATGAGAAACTACCTTACATGGGTTTGGCTATGCCTCTAGAGACACATTTGGCAGAGAAAACAAAGAAGAGAATTTGAGACCACAAATTTGTTGGCGTTTTCAAACTCCTACATAGGGACATTCAAGCTAAGGAAGGGTCCAAAGAGGAAGAATGGCAGCTTGCTAGACGTGTCAGAGTCCCCAAAAATATTGAAAACTGGACAGCTGCATTTTTAATCTATGCAAGTGTTTACTGTGAGAGACATCAAGACAGGGCCGTGGCCATGTTTAAATACATAGATATTATTCGCAAAGCTCACTTACAATTCGGTGGTTTCGCATTTCTCAGCTATGATGAGGAATTCAGGGCTAGAGTCAGTATGTTTCATGACGAACCTTGGGGGGAGGTGGATCAGGAACTTTGGCTTCAGTGGATGTCCTCTACCCAACCGCCTGCAACGATGCATAACGCAAGTGGTCCTCCAATTACTTACTGGCCCTTTCTACCTCGCCCCGCCCAAGTTGGGGCGGGTGTTTTGGGTAGAGAACAACTACCAATTACAGGATACTGTTGGAACTTTAACCGGGGATCATGCATCAGCCAATGTTGTAGGTTCAAATACGAATGTTCTCAGTGTGGAGAGAAACATGCCATCATCCAATGTTTTGCCAATCAGAGGTTTGGTGACCAAGGGAAATCACCAAGAGGCAGGGGATCTTTTCCAAAGTTTATTCCAAAGGGCTCATACGCCACTTAAGTTATCCGTCATGATACCATGGTTGGAAGGGTACCCTGATTCAGACTCTGCCTCTAAACTTTATTGGGGTGGGGTTTTAACGAGGGTTTTAAGTTAAGATACCAAGGTCCACGTTACAATAGATGGTCTGACAATTTGAAATCTGCCAAAGAATTGCCGCAAGTAGTTCAGAAGAAGCTAGATGTGGAGTTGCAAGCGAGCAGGATAGCAGGTCCTTTTAGGCAGTGTCCCAAGCAGACATTGATAATATCCCCGTTGTACTTAGTTCCTAAGAAAGTGGCGGGTGACTTTAGACTTATTCATCATTTGACGTGGCCGGAGGGCCATTCTATTAATGATTTCATTTCCCCTTCAGATTCTAATGTGTCATATACGTCTGTTGATGATGCCTTACGGATGATACGTATGGTGGGGTATGGTGCTCAGCTAGCAAAATGTGATATTCAGTCAGCTTTTCGCCAACTACCCATTCATCCGTCGGATTTTGAGCTTCTAGGCATGTTTTTCAATGATGCTTTTTACATTGACAGAGTCCTTCCAGAGTCCTTCCAATGGGTTGTTAAGTGTCCTATGCTCTTTTTGAACTGTTTAGTACTTTTTTGCAATTATGCTTTTCAGAGAGTGGTCACAAACATCACTATTTAGACGATTTCCTGTTCATTGGTAAGGCACATTCAGACCAGTGTCACAGACTTTTACTCATATTTCAAGAGATGGCTGAGGATTTCAGTGTTCCGCTGGCTCCGGAGAAAACGGAAGGTCCATGTACCAAACTTACTTTTTTTGGATATAGAAATTGACACGGAGGAGATGATGGCTCGGTTACCAGTAGTTAAGGCGAGTTAAATCAGATCCTTTTTGTTGGAAATTATTGACAAAGAAAAAATTGAACTCAGGCAGATACAGTGTTTGTTGAGCTATTTAAATTTTGCGTGTCAGGTGGTCCGTGCTGGCAGAACTTTTTGTAGGCATTTGGGGATGGCTTTGTCAGGAGCATTCCTTCCTCATCACCGGATTAGACTCACTAAAGCTATCAAAGAAGATCTTTTGATTTTGTTGCACTTTTTGAAGGATTTTAATGGAGTCTCTCTATTTTTTTATTGAGGATAAGACTATTTGGCAGTGTCAAATTTTCTCAGACGCCTCTGGAGCACATGGTTTTGGTCTTTTTTGGGAAGGGCGCTGGTGTGCGGAACAATGGCCTCCTCATTGGCTTCTACAGGGTCGCAGTATAGCGTTTCTTTAATTGGTGGCATTATTAATATGGGGTGAGGAATTTAAAGACAGAAGTGTTCATTTTCCTTCTGATAATATGACTGTTGTTGAACTAATAAACACTCAAAAGGCAAAAGGTGTGTTGGTGCTGGATCTTTTGAGGTGTTTTATGTTGTAGAGCCTTAGATTGAATGTTGTGTTTAGAGCTAGACACATTCTGGGCGTTAATAATTCAATTGCAGATGCGCTGTCTTGCTTCAATTGGCTGAAATTCCGCAGTTTGGCACCGGGGACAGACAGCGTCAACACTCTGATCCCGCAAGACATCTGGGTGTTGGAGGAATGAGAATCGTTGATTTGGTTGAGAAATCTATAGCCCCTTCTACCAGACGCAGTTATCGACAGGCCTGGACGGAATTTTTAAGTTATACTAAGTTACAAGGTCTTGATCGATCTTCAGCGGGTAACAACTGTTTTCTTTTATAGTTTGTTCTGTATTTGATTAATAAAGGTTTGTCACATACAACCATTTCGGGTAAACTGGCTGGCATTTCTTTTTATAGTCAGTTGTGGTGGGGGCAAGAGTTGGTGGGGGATGTTTTACTACAACGTGTGTTGAAGGGTCTGGGGAGGGAACGTTCTATTTCTTTACCTTTACGCAAACCAGTTACTTTTTCCCCGTTACAGCAACTTTTAGTACAATTACCAGTTTGCTGCGATGACAGGCGGGAGGTTTCGCGTCTTAGACTTTGCATGATTTGGTTGTTTTTTGGCGCCTTTAAAGTTTCTGAAGTGTTGGGTTTGCGGGACCAATGGGGTATTCAGACAAAGGAGGTTCAGGTTTAGGGAGGGAAGCTCAGGATTCTTTTGAGAAGGTCTAAAACTGACCAGCTGGGTAAAGGCCCATGGATTCAATTAAACAGTAGTGGTATACAAGACTGCTGTCCTTTAAGGGAATGGGAGGCATTCACACTTTCGGATGATTTTCAACATGGGGCCATCTTCACTCATCATAATGGGAGCACAATTACTAGTGCATATTTATTGGCTGTTTTGCGCAAAGCTCTGATATCATTGGGAAAGGATCCTTTACGTTTTGGGACTCACTCCTTTCGCATAGGGGCAGCGTTCAGATTGGGTTGGGGTTGGGATGACATTAAACGAATTGGCAGATGGAAATCTGATTGTTGTGCCCGTTATGTGAGGAAATAATGCCAAAATGTTTCTGTCTTTACTTAATTACAGGTTAATTTGTTTTTACTTTCTAGGTGGTGTTAAAAGTCCATTAACAACAAAGAAACGTACATGGATAGTAGGCCATTCTTTTGTTAAATGGTCAGCCATCTTCGCAGAACAGCAGATCTATGGCCGAGCGCTTGGTTTGCCTAGTAAAAGTCATGAAGTCTTATGGGAAGGGAAAGGTGGTATGAAGTGGGAGGGTTCATTTCCCATGCTTTCTGGGCTGTCTTCGGCAAGAGGTGTTCCAGATTTATTAATTATTCATTTGGGGGGAAATGATCTTGTGAAATGGTCTGGTTTATCACTTTTAAAGAAAATGAAATTGGACTTAGCTGTGATAAAGAATAACTGGATAGGCACATCACTGGTTGGGACAGAGTTTATTCATAGGCACCATTGGAGGGGAGCTTGCAATCACACTGCATTGGAAAGGGCTCGCAGGAAGTTTAATAGAGAAATTGAACTTTTTTGTTCTGCAATGGACATTAAGGTTCTGTCTCATGATAACATCACGGGTGTTCAATATCATCTGTTTCGAGAGGATGGGGTTCACTTATCCCAAATAGGTCAAGCATACTATTTAATGGAATTGCAAGACTTGTTAGCTGAATTTTGGTCTGAAAATCTCTGGTGCTCTACTAAATCAGATTAACTTCGCTTTACCTAATCTTTATGGTTGGGGCCAGGAAAACTCTTTGGTTTTCCTGGGTGGCGGGTTCTTGGGGGTTTGGATGGTCTGAGCGGGCTTATCCTTACCTCTGGGGTGGGGAAGGGGGGTTGGAAAGCCTGAGTGGGATTGTACAGTTCATGGGATATTTTTGCTGAAAAGTACTGTTAGGAAGATTGGGTTTTTCTATCAAACGTTTAATACTTAATAACAATGTGGTAATTATTTAACAATGTTTATTTCTAGGGAAAGACAATTTTTCTGTTACCTGGCTTAATAAAGTGACCTTTTATGCTAAGTAAATTAATGGTGTATGGTTTGTTCTCATTGCGCAATCAGTGTCCGCGTTCCTAAACAATAATTTAAAAAAGAGAAAAATATGCTATATGAACTCCCATTGTAAGTGACGGCCGTGGAACACACATAGAGAATAGTCTAAGCGCAAAAATGTTACCTGCATGGGATTGGTGTCTCCAGACACAAGAATATGGATTAGTGTAGCGAACCGACGTATATATACTTTAAAAGTAGCAGCTTCTCGATAAAGAAATACAATAAAAACTTAAATTCGCTAATGATATACGACTTGTTCCTATTTTTAATAATATACCTATGAAGTATTAAGGTTACCTGATGTAGAAACTGCCAGGTCCCAGTCAACTGGGCTGAAAATGGCAACCGGCGTGGTGCGAGATACGTGGTCGGAAAGCATGTCAACCATCTTGTTGGTTTCACTACATTTAAATACTCTATGGTTCATCATGTGTAGCAACACATGATGTAAACACCCATTAGTGTGTTTATTGAGTCTCGGCACATGCCGATGTAAATGTTATGTAACTCACTTAATTAAAAACAGTTATATGTCAACCATCACAATATTGTGGACATAATATGATCTAGATGTTAAGCATACCTATATCAATAATAGCTCCGGATGCAAAAAATAGAGAAAAGACTAAATCCATCCTGGATTTATCAGGAACAACTCGGGATATGGCGAAATGGAAAAAGTCTTAGTTCACAATGCCCATATTAACAACAAAGATGTCGGGGACCGTCAACAAAACTTTATAGAACTATTCCTCCCGCAGTCAATATTGATGTAACCCCATGAGTAAAAAGAGATAACTTGTGTCTCTTATCCATTATTGTTGCCTAACATATCCATGTCAATAACAACCTAAAATATCCTGAAAAGAATATAGGACTAAATGCACGGTGCCCTCACTAATAAACGTGATATAATGACCGCCACCTAACTTTATTAGACGATTCCTACCACATCTATTAGTACTAATCTACAGAGCGCCTATACAGAGAAAGTATCTATCACAATTTATGAAAAGGATGTATGTATCTCCATATACAGTATTAAGTTGTATTTTACAAAAATGGTAACCTGAACCTCAACGATAATGTTAAGATCTGATAGAGCAAGCTTCGCATCGCGACTTGCTCGAGTCATGAACCTCGCCCGTGTGTAATCAATTAATAAAATTTGTTCGTCTTACTAATCTTTTATTTTATATTCGAACGAAGTAGAGGAAGCTTGCGTATGTGTATTTCTAATACAACTAATCCGTGTTTCTAAAACATGGCCGCCGCTTGGAAAATTGCTTCTGCGCATGCGTCAGTCACACTCACGTGACCTGACGTAGTTATAAGTTTGGTGGGAAAGGGTGCGCATGCGTAATACACAGCTCTCGTGAATAACGTGGTGATGCTTTTGTGAATGTGTATATGTTGCTAACATTTAAACTGCATAGTATATTTTTATAATGATAAGTTTAAAGTACACAACCCATGATGTGTTTTTCATACCGTCACTTCTATGTTTTAATTTGTTTTCGCTTACTTTTCATGTATCCTCGACTCGGAGGGGTGCTGGGCTGGGGAGTCCATCTTGGAGGGTATTTCTGCGCAGAATCACTAGAGGCTGCCACGGCATTGAACTCAGGCCAAAGAAGGTTGATGCCAGAGCCACCCTGGGAAAGAGCACCTTCACCCAGCAAAAGCATCTTGATTATGTTCTATTGTATCGAAATGTATTCTTTCCATTGTATTCTCTGCGACTTCTCATGGGAACCCCAATCTTGCTAGGCGGTACCCAGAGATGCAAATTAGGGCTTGTAATAGTCTATTCTGATTGGTGTGTTACCCAAAGCCTACCTTAGGACCAATCCAAATTGAGGGATTCTGACACTTTGCAACATTGGGGGGTGGTACACCGTCCCAAAACAGTATATCTACCCTGGGTTCACCTAGGGAAATTGTCCGACTTGTCTGGTTTAGCTGACCTGTCACTGACCCAACGCACTCAATAGGTGACTGAAGATACAGAGAGCTGCGGAGCACTCTGTCCGAATTTGACCATAGACTAAGGTTTTACTAAACCTTAAAGTGCTGGCGGAGCACTTTGCTGGGAGTTCGCTGACCCAATCTGGGTCTTGATCGATAGCTGCAGAGAGGGTGGAGCGCAGGCGTTGCTTCCGAACTGCGGGTGCTGGTCCTGTCCTGAGGGTCCTGTCCTGAGGGTCCTGTCCTGAGGGTCCTGTCCTGATCCTAATCTGGTTTTCCTGTCCTGTCCTGGGTGTCCATTCTACACCTGCTGTCCATTGAGGGGTATCCTTCCTTGAGGGTTTCCTGTCCTTAACTGACCCGTGGCCAGGGTTTGGTTTCCACACCAGTCTAGGTAAATATCACTCTGAACCTTGCACCTTTCTAAATTTTCTGTCTTTTGCTTCAATAAAGACATACCTTTGCATATGTTAATTTTCCATGCTTTTCCGCAACCATTGAATCATAAAGTCAGTTGCATTTATTTCATAACGTGTTCCTATGTTACCCTACCTGTTAGAAATTATGTTTTGCATTGCAGTTTGTCATTTTCTGATATGGTCTAGAACCTCCTTACTGAAACTGTCAAAAGAACTTTTGCCTTAAAGCATAGCGTGTCTCTCTTCATAGACTCTCCTATAGTTATATAAATGTCCCAAACTCCTGTCTCATTCCCTTGAAATAATTCTAGAAATTCTAGTCCTAATCAAAGCCTATCCCATCTTTAGTGATTCATCTTAAACGTTCTAATTCCTGATCCTTCATTTAAGAGTGTCCTGGTCCCATTAGTTTATAAATGGTTGCACTGACTTATTTGCTATTCAGCTATGTACTTTCTGTTATTTTGATTATTGATTGCTTAATTACTGTGAATTTGATATTTTCTGAATTTTACTAAACTAGATAAAGACTTTAAAACTTCCAGTTGTCCGTGGTCATTTACAAAGAGAATTTGAATGTTATTTGTTGGGTTTGTATTTTGCTGCCTTTCCTTTTACAGCTAGCTCCCTGATCCATTGTGGTCATAGGTACCCGCATCGGTGGATGGTAAGTCGGGTACGCTGAAGAATAACGAAAGGAACTCCCAAATATCTGATAGCAGACCGTGAGGTCATCCGATCAATGTATATGGTGATTTGAAATATATGGGCCCGAAGCCGAAAGTGGCGAAATTATTGGTCGGGTGACCCGCGCGCTCTATCAGTATTTTTCTGGTAGCAGAGTTATGGTTAGGGAATAGTTAAAGGTTAGGTAGGACTAGTTAAGCTAAGTCAAGTCGGTAGCTGCTAGTATATTGATGCTGCTACAAGAGCGGCCGTTTCGAGGAACTGATCACTCTCTTGAAATGTGTTGCTTTTGAAATTTATGAATTGTTTGAAAATTGTTTTTCTTGTTCTTATATTGTTATATGTATTAATCCATGCATATGTAAAACGTTTTGTTAAGTGTTGTCGGAAATCCCCGGGGAATTGAAAAGCGAGTGGTGAATAGAATCCATTTGCTTGAGGTCGCAGGCTCAAGGAAAGTTAGGTGCAGGTTAGGCAGAACCGGAAGCACTAACTAGGGCTTTTTCTGAATACATGTGTGAATAAATGTTAGTAACGAGGTTCATTGGCAAAATTCCCATAGTGGCGTAACCTAATAAGGGTCACATCGGAAGAGTAGCAGGTTCATCGGAGCTTGGGTGAAAGCAAAGGGGTCCGCTGGGAAACCTTAGACTCGGATATATCCCGGAAAGAGTGGATGGGTCTAGGGAAGTAACAGGTTCACTGATGCTAGAGTGAAGGGTAGGCGGAAGAGATCTACCCGTAGTGTGTGAAAAGTAAATGGAAGTAGTTTACTTGCAGTAAAACAACTCTTTCCTGTCTAGACACTTGAGCACTGTGGCGAATGTGTATTTGTCGTAAAATAACCAAGTACTAAGCACTTTAGAAAGAAAGAAAGTTTCCGTTACCTTGTGAAGGGAGGGAGTCAGTCGCGAAGCGTCTCTGACGTCACTCCGTGCAGCGCTGGGATTGGTAGAAACAGCGGGCGGGTAGCGGGGCTGGAATTGTGAAGGAGGGGTGAGCGCCGAAGCGTGAGAACTGTCTCGCGAAAAGGCCGCGCACCCATTGGCCGAAAATTATTTGAACTCGTGCACCCCATTGGTCGCACGGAATTACAAGACGCATTCGGATTGGAGGTAATTTTGTAAACAAAGTTAGGCGTAGGAATCGTATGTGGCACTCGTATACTCCAGAGACTAGACCCGATCCAAGAAACCTAGGGTTTGAAAGGGATCAGTGGAAGGCTAATAGATACGGCATTATGTACGGAAATAAGCGAAAAATGTCCCTTGTAAATAAGGTAAAGAATTACTTCAAAAAGGACAAGCCGATCAAAACTAGAGAGGGCATTGTTATTCCACCACCGAATACTCCCGCCTCTTTCATGATGTTCGACAGAGGGTACAATACATGTGTGTGGTTAGAAAATTGGGCGAAATACACACAAGATGACGGAATAATTGCCTTTCCGTTAGAAGGTACCTTTAATGGTAGGATCCTATTCAATTTAAGAACCCGAATGAATGAATTACATCTCAGACCGAGACTAACGCAGTATGAGGCATTAGAGGAATGGGAGATTGAGGCTTTCCAAAGGGAAAAGCCCCGAATGGATAAAGGGCTGACAAAGTATTACCCAAAATTGAAACAAGAAACCAGAGACAAAAAGATGAAACAATGGAGACAGAGTATGATTGTTGAGGGACTGTTTCCCATGATGCCAGCAGAAGATCCTCCTGGGGGGGGGGAAAGGACAGAGAAATCCAAGCACTGGGGCCCCTCGGAGAATCAGATGATGAATTGTTAGATGACACATGCATGAGAAGTCCGCCTCCTTATAATGAGGGACACCGACCTTCGAGTGCAGGAGATATTCCCCGGAGACCCCCTACAAAGGGAAGAGGTCAGGTCCGCAAGTGTAGGAGGGAATTATCTAATTCCTCCTTATACTGAGAATCTCGGACCCGTAGAAACCAGAAGTATTTACCCCAGGAGACCCGTGGGTGGGGAGACGGGATATTCACGTGAAGAAGATTTTTGCTCTCATCCCCCTTACGGAGGTGAGGTGAGGTCCTTAAGTTCAGGAATGCCGTTATTACAGCCCCGGGATGAGGAAGATCCGAGAATCCTAAGCACAGGAAGTTTGTTTCAGAAACCTAATTATGGTGGAGGGACGAGTGAGACACATCCCACTGCCCCGAGTTATGCTCCTATTCTGACCCCGCAGGTGTTACATGACAAATCTTTGGACAGGTTATTAGAAGAGAAAGAGCGAGAAGCGCTAGGAAATCAGAGAGCTGAAATAATACGGAAAATGTCACAGCTAAATGCAAGTCCTGAAGCCTTGACGATCCCAGTAACTATCGGACCAGTGGTTCCGTTGTACGGGGACCGTGTACCGAGTACAGAGGTGACTCCTCGTCGCTCCTGCCCCGAGTGGTCCCTCCCTGGTCTGCCTCTCTGCCGAGACGCGGTGCTGCATAGCGAGCAATTGCACCATTGTGATTTTGCCTGGAAACGCATTTGTGGTACTATCGCCTGGCTTGTAACTTTTTGTGCCAATATCGCCTGCTTGTAACTTTTGTGCCTGCATTTGCATTTTCTGCGCGTTATCCCGGCGCCCTGCTCTGCTCCCCCCTCCATTTTGTCTCCGATGTTGTTGTTGTTGTGCTACCTGAGCCCGCCCCGCCTCCCAGCTGAGACGCCCTCCCACTACCTACTTACAGCGCCCCCGGACCTCGCAGCGCTGTGACTCCTCGTCGCTCCTGCCCCGAGTGGTCGCTCCCTGGTCTGCCTCTCTGCCGAGACGCGGTGCTGCATAGCGAGCAATTGCACCATTGTGATTTTGCCTGGAAACGCATTTGTGGTACTATCGCCTGCTTGTAACTTTTGTGCCAATATCGCCTGCTTG